>NC_058404.1:63839631-63998517 GCF_002201575.2 Neomonachus schauinslandi
TTTCTTTCTTTCTTTCTTTCTTTCTTTCTTTCTTTCTTTCTTTCTTTCAAGATTTATTTATTTTAGAGAGAGCGCGCAAGTGGGGGGAAGGGCAGAGGGAGAGAAAGACGGAAAGCAGCAGACTCCCTGCTGAACCAGGAGCCTGACCCAGGGCTCGATTTCACAACCCTGAGATCATGACCTGAGCCGAAATCAAGAGTCAGAGGCTTAACCTACTAAGCCTCCCAAGTGTCCCAGCAGTGTGGCAATTTCAAAATAAATTTTCTTCATCCTCTCCTCCACCTTTAAACAAAACTTGTTCCTCTATGACCACTTCTAAGTCATGTTAGTGCCAATGACCAGCACTACAGACAGAGCGATTAGAAAATGAGCATAAGATCGTGGGATGCACTCTGAGAAGCAAACTGAGGGTTTTAGAGGGGAGGGGGTTGGGGGGGATGGGTTAGCCTGGTGATGGGTATTAAGGAGGGCACGTACTGCATGGAGCACTGGGTGTTATACAAAAACAATGAATCGTGGATCACTACATCAAACACTAATGATGTATTGTATGGTGACTAACGTAACATAATAAAATAAAATTAAAAAAATAAAAGATCGTGGGATGGGCTCCCTGTCATGTAAAATAAAGACGTTTAATGACAGAAGAACATACTGAAGCCAAAGTCAAAATTACATTAATGTTTAGATCACAAGTATGCAATAAATTAATTTATGTCTGCTAACATATCTCATGAATATAAGGATTACTATTATTTGTGTACATTATTTAATTTATGAGAGATTAATACAAAAAGCTAGTTTAGCAGCATATCTCAACGGAATGATAATCTGTTATATGTACCTTCTAACCTTTCCACAAATCCATTCAAATAACCCTTGTTAGCAGAGTTGCTGAACATCAGCCAACTATCAAAAAGGTAAGATAAAGAAAGGATTTTGAAGAAATCTATACTAAACCTTTCTATTTAAAGAAGCTCAGTTATACATTTGGGTCCGGGGAATATTACTTTCTGTGATAAAAAACATATGGGGCGTTTGAGATACAATATGTAAAATGATCTATTTTCCTTGTTAATATTCATGGCAGGGAAGAAAGTCTTCATTTGGATAGGTGGTATAGTTTCCCTTCCTGGACCCACAAATGGATTCGCTGTATAGAGAAGATAGTTGCTGAGGTAGTCTTTGTTTTTACTTAAATTAATGGCTTATGATTATTTTTCTTAATTTCATTTTACAGTGATCTGTCTCCAAGTGCAAAAATCACTGCACCTTGCTTTGTGTCTAAAACTGTTTAAGGACAGATTGGAAACTAAAATTCATTTGGTATCCTGAGAATCTTTTTCCTTGTAAATAACTTTGGAAGCATGCATTAAGAGGGATAATGGAAATAAAATTCCTGTTGAATTTAGTGACTGATAGCAAAGTTCACAAAAGCATATTGTCCACCTTGCCAAATAAAATATATATGTGTGTACATATATATATATGTAAATGAAATCAGCATGCTTCCATTTTCTCAAAGGAAAAATTATCTAAAAGTTGCTGGCATGCTATTATGTGGCTGTATGCATTTAGGCTGACAGAATAAAATCTTAAATTTGTCTTGTTACAAGTTTAGTTGCCTGGACAATTTTTGTAATCTCTCTAGGTATCTGTTTCTTCATCTTCAAGAGAGGTTAATAACACATTCATGTCATGGGGGCAATTTTAAAGATCAAATGGACTAATACATGTAAACACTTAGCACAGTATTTGGTACATAATAAAGGTTTATTAATATTAGTGTTGCTTATTGTTTATTATTTATCAATGGTTAACAAATTCATACCCAGGAGAACTTGTTTTTAAAAAAAATTAGCTAGGGTATTAAAGAGGGCACGTACTGAATGGAGCACTGGGTGTTACATGCAAACAATGAATCATGGAACACTACATCAAAAACTAATGATGTAGGGGCGCCTGGGTGGCTCAGTTGTTAAGTGTCTGCCTTCGTCTGGTCGTGATCCCAGGGTCCTGGGATAGAGCCCCGCGTTGGGCTCCCTGCTCTGCGGGAAGCCTGCTTCTCCCTCTCCCACTCCCCCTGCTTGTGTTCCCTCTCTCGCTGTGTCTCTCTCTGTCAAATAAATAAATAAAAAAATCTTAAAAAAAAACCCCAAACTAATAATGTAATGCATGGTGATTAACATAACATAATAAAATTAAAAAAAATTAAAAAAAGCTTATTTCCAAAGGGATCTGGAGCAAAAAAAAAAAAAAAAAGCAATTAGCCATTAATGAGTTTATTAAGATAAAACCAGAGTAAAAAAAGTTTTATATTTCATGAAATCCACAAAGAAAAATATTAAAATGTGTCTACTTTCCCACCCAAAACATTCATTGTTTTGGTGAAGAGAATCATGTATCAATATGAAAAGAGTGTAGCAGAGCATCAACAATTGAGGCGGAGTTAATATTTCCACTCTAAATCTTCAATTCTAAGGTTTAATATAGTCACCATTTAAGTAAGATAAGAACATAAGTTAGGTTTGTAAGATATGAGTTCAGATGTAAATTTTTTCTAAGAATTATGTTATTTTTGTCCATGTAACAACTGAATGTTTTGTTTTAGTTATTTATAGACATCCATTTGGATAAAAATATCTTAAAATATTCAAACAACATGACTTAAAAATTACAAATAAGGATAAAAGACTGCACTGGAAGTGAGAAATGTCAGTGACACAGGTGGGGATCTCGGTAGGTTAATACACAATGGGAAAGAAGTTCTTGTAGAGATGTAGCAAATTCACTCCGCTAAAATTGAGGGCCACAGTGAAGGTCCCAGCACAGTATTTTTAATTTTCAAAAACAGCCAGAATAATAAAACTGATTACTTTTCCATAGGACCTGTCAACCTAAATAATGAGGGGGGAATAATTAAGCAAGAACGTTTATCTGGGATCAAAGAACTGCAATTCGTGGTGTGCAGATTTGTGTAGCAACCCAAATAGTGTTCCACTAAGGAGCAAAAGTCAGGGGTTTCTAAAGCAAAAAAGGATTATTTGTATATGTTGTTTACAAAGAGCTTTTGATTGGTGTTGGCGGCAGAGAAAAAAAAATCTTGACTGAAAATAATTGGTTGCTAAGCAGTTTCTTACTGCAGTAAGTTGCAGGTGTTTGGTCAGAGTCCTTGGAATATTTGTGGTTTGACCCAGTTCAAAAGTTCACGTTTCCACCCTTAAAAATGTGCATAAGGCCCATCTCCTTAATGGCCTTATTCCATTTTAAAACCCCTTGACATAAGTGACCCATTTCATTTCACCTTTCACAGACCAAATACATTATCACATATGAATGCGTTTCATTTTTCTTAAAGGAAGAGATAGAGGTTTTGCTTTTAGCCCTTTAGAGCAGTGATTAAAAAAAAGTGAGGGATTTTTTTTTCTGATCTTTTCGGTTATATGTCTAAATTTCCTAGATCTGCTAACTCCCTTTGACCTTCTTGTCTCCACACTTGTGTGTTAGTCCAGAGAATGCTGAAGAACAGCAAGATAAACAGAGGCAATGAAGATAGATGGGCCATCAGAGAAGCAATCTAGGAAGGAAGGTTTACAACTTGACCTTCTGATATACTTAGAACAGCATCATTAGCAGTTCTAATTACTTTTTTTCAAGCGATTAGATTGTCTATTCTCAGACGGTCATTGCTTATATTACCAAATTCTTACCTCTCTTAGTTTTTTATCTAGTTTCTTTCCTACTTGCCCTGATTTTAAAAAATGGTCATTATTTTGATACTTAAAAATACTAATTTTCTTAAAATACTTTAATTTGAAAACAAATAAATGTTAACACTTTTAGATTTCCTACACTATTCTCAAACTATGTGCATCATGGCCTTTTTGATATTTTATTTTATTTTTTAAAAGATTTTATTTATTTGAAACAGAGACAGATGGGGGAGGGAAGGGGAGGAAAGGAGGGGGAGGGGAGGGGGGAAGGCCAGAGAGGGAGAAGGGACTCCCTGCTTCCCGCTGAGCAGGCTGCCTGATGCAGGACTGGATCCCAGGACCCTGAGAGCATGACCTGAGCTGAAGGCAGTCACTTAACCGATTGAGCCACCCAGGCACCCCTTTTTTGATATTTTATTTTTAAAAATAATTTCTGATCCTGCTTTTTCACAATTTATTACCTTTTCCTAAGAAAAGTCCTAGTGGATTTCACAATTCCCCAATGGATTAACAAGCCTATTTAATACACCCTTCAAGTCCTTATTATTCTATTGAGTCTTTCTCTTTGTATTTACAAAGATTAAGGAGTTCCTAATTGTACTTATATTTGCAATAAATGCTATTCCTAGTCTCTACACTTCTAAAGGATGACAGTGGATGAAGCCACTGGCAGAGTCTGCATGTTCCTTAGTAGGCAACTCTCAGTTAATCTTGTCTGATCAGCTTTAACTGTTGGGGCTCTCCTAAGCAACCTTAGTTTCTTCCAGGGGTGATAGAGGTAGGTAATTCCGGAGGCTTCGAGAGACTCCTTGAAACACTGATTGATGAGTGCAAACTGTCAGTTGTTGGGATCTGTTCTATGAACAGCAAGATTTTAACATGAAGCCACGCTGGATTGGCCAAGGGCTGGATCTCAGATCTGGGGTGCGCCTGTGTGTGTTTCCATTAATTGTACTGAAGAAGCTGTCTATCCCTCCAATAAAACACCTATTGATATTTTAAAGAATATCAAGCAAAAATAAAGTTGACATCACATCTTTTATGGCTTTTCATGGACCTCTTGTGATTTAAATGTTTTCATCACCGATGGCAATCCTTTGGGGGAGGCGACGAGGAAGTCACCGCTAGAGTGTGACCAATAGTATTTGGTGAAGAGGAAATGAGGAAAAACTAAGGCCACGAGTGATTTTCTGCTATTGGTTTCTCTCTTGGGAGCAGCGGTCTTTTCGCTGTCAGTTTCGTGTCAGTGTCGTCGCGACCCCCTAGTTTCCCAACGTTTTGTTTCAGATTCTTTCGCCTATAAACCGTGAGTCTTTCTTCATCCTTTTTAGCTGCTTGTCCCTGAGGCTGCCACCGGTCAGACATCCTAAAACTTTCTCACTGAGGCTGGAGCTCTGGAATCCCAGGGGTTCTAGGTCATTCTCCTGGCTGTAGCATTGGGGTCCAGCACCGTGCTGGGGCGCAAGAGAGGCTGAGAAGCCAAAAAAAACTTTCTTCTTAGCCTTGGCATTTGCCGTCGGTCTGAATTCTGAGTTAGGGATCTTTGCAGCAGAGACTGCACTTTTCGTCCTGGGCTTTCTCCCCACCACGCCCACCCCGCTCAGAGCCACCTTTCAACAGACACCTCCTCGTCCTGGCCTGGACTCCAGTTATACTAGGCAGGCAGGTTGTGGGTACGCCGAAAGGCTCTGCTGCCGCCTCCGTCCGCGCCCGCGCCGCGTTCCCCGCGTGAGCGCTGGATTATTCTAGTCTTTGAGCATGGCAGATTTCCACCGGATGACATCATGGGAGCCGAGTGAGTGCCGGCTCCGAGAGGGGGACGGAGAAGGGGAGGGGGAGAAGAGGAGGGGAGAGGGCTGGGAAGCCGAGCCAGGGCCGGGTGTACGTCCGCAAGCTGGGGAGGAGCGCTCCGCCCGCTGCTGACAAAGGATGGGAGGATGCCTGCGCCGCGGGATGGTGGTTGCGCTCCGCCGGGCGGCTGCCTGAGCGACTTCGCCCTCCGCCGGTGAGTGATTGCAAAGATCATTCAATCAGCTTCGCTGCGAGCCCGCACCCTCCTCGGCTCGCCGTCCCGGGTGCCTGTGTCCCTGATCCCGAGCGGGGCTTGGCACAGTACCAGACTCGGAGCACAGGCAGCAGGTGCCTTTGCCCGGTGGGTCCGCGGAGGAGCCGAGGCTCCCGGCTGGGGTTCGTGGTGGGTGCTGGGACCCAACTCCCGGGCGGCGGGCTCGCCTGCGGGCGCCGCTCGGGTGAGCGGAGGCTGTTCCAGCCGGCTGCCTGGGGCTAGTTACCTCCGCTGGCCCGCCCTCGCCCAGCCGGCGCGCTAGCCTTTTCTGGTGGCTCCCCAGTGCGCGGCGCGCTGTTTACACCAGCTTCGTACTAGTCAGCGAACCGCACCCCTCGGAAAGCGCGGAATCGAGGACGGCCACTTTACAGGCTCACGAGCTTCCAGTGTGGGCTTGAGGAGGGCGGGCACCGATCACCCAGGGAGGGCGGACGCCAAGGACCACCGAGGGCAGCCTTTGTCTTGGGTGTAGCGCTAATGCGCTCAAAACTGAGTCAGGCTCCCCGCAACTGTCGAGTCGGATCCGGGTCCCCGGCACCCGCCCGCCAGGGCAGGGATGCCATTGTGTTCCTGCTGCAGGCGGGACTGAGAGCTGGGACTTAAGACATCAGAAGTGTCCTGCGCCCACGGTGAGTGTCGCAGTTATCCAGGTGCAGGGCGAGCTTCTTAAGCTCCTGGAAGTGAAGTGACCAGTTGAGGCCGAAAGACGCCCAAGTTCTGTCCCCAAGTGGTGTGAGTCAAAGAGCAAACTTAGGGAGAGCCACGCTGGCTTTCTTTTTTCTGGTTTCTGAAGCGCTTATCTTGAGGATTATTTGTGGCAGGTGGATGGAGTAAGAGGCACGTTCAGTGTACAGTTAGGGAGACCCACGTCTTCTTGGCAATCCCTTTTGTTATTCAGTAGTTTCGGAAGAGGTTTTCTTGCTAAACGCGTTTGAGATCTGTTCTATTACAGAGTTTTGAGGGCTTAAAGAGAAACCTGCTCAGGTGTCTTCGTTTAGAGTTGTGCTGTGTGCAAAGTGCTGGAACGCCAGCATACCAATACCCACGCCTCCTCCCTACCTGCAGGTTTGACACACGTTTTATCAATGAATTCCTTCTGTTTGGGAACAGTCTGATGTTCAGATCAGAGAGAAGTGGCGATACCTATTGGAATATTTGATTTAAAGTCAATTTATTTCTAAAAGAAACACTTTGTTAAAAAAGTGGAAGGAATGAAAGTTTGTTGCTTTGGGGTTCAGTTACTTTATTTTGAAGTTTCATTCACTGCAATCTAAGATATTTAAAAATTTAAGAGCTGTTTTATATTCATGGATTTAGTGTATAATAAATCATCCCTGAATACAAAGGAGATTCTTATATACAAGTTTGATGTTCCAGCAGCTAACATAATGCTAAGGTGGAAGAAAGTAACAACCTCAGTTATAATTCAAATATTTTCTTTTTCTTAGAAAAAGGCTTACTGGTTTTCCTTTAGACTGTTTCTTTTTCTTCAAAGACAGGTGATCTTTTTAAATATGGAAGTATAAAAGTAAATTTTCTTGACCAGTGATTGATCTTCTGATAAAGGTTGAGGTCTTTTTAGATCAGACGTGACAGAAAATTATTGGAATTTAAAAATGTGGTGCAAGTGAAAAAGGAACTACCTGGGTGAAATGATGGAGGGAGAATTTACTAAATATAAATGGTGGGACTGAGAGGATGTCACGTCAGTTTAGCTTTTGGAAAAGCTCACTGTGTGGCATTTGTGCACTTGTCTCTCCTTCTGGGAAGTACATCATTACATCTTTGATTGTGTTACTTTTTGTTGAGAGACCAGTGATATGAGCTGATATCGATCCAGGACTTTGGGGGTTAACAGCAACATTTTCTCCATGATTCAGAAATAATTTTTATTTCATTATTTGTTTCCTGATTTCTTATCACAAAGGGCTCCACCTGTTTCTTCAAAAGTTTTATCTCTTTTTAACTTTACTGTACTCATGTCTTTATAGTAAAAGTTAAGGAGCTTTTTATGAAGGTTCTTAGAGAACCTGTTGCTCATGTTGGCTGCTTTTCTTACATATTATACTGACAAAATCTCTTTTTGAAACTAGCCCAGTGAACATATGGGCTGCTGATGTGCTTCTGTGATGGGGTGTACCCAACATAAAGATAAACATTTGTATAAAATGCATATAATCCCAATCAGACAATCAGTGAGCAGTCGTAAGCAGGAGGCATATGGTATTTGGCTAATGGTTTTTGGCAAATGATATTTCCTCTAACAATAGAATGTTTACTCCCTTTATGTGGTAAGTAAAAATCTACATTAAAGATAACAGGTTATGTTTTATGTTTGAGATCTTTTGTTTCAAAAATATTTATCGAAGAAGGTAAAAAATGATCTGGGACTTCACTATACTAGAATATGTGAGGGAAGTGCTCACTTCACTATACTAGAATATGTGAGGGAAGTGCTCAGAAAGTGTAAGCATCTTATAAATATATATGATTTCATATATTTGATTGGCAGTAAAATATTATTTTTAAAAACATGGACTAAAATAATGTCCTTGAACTAGAGAATATTACCATGATGTTCTTTAAGGTATTCACAAATATTTTGGCTATTTTGTTATACAAGGTTGCTTAACTGGGGAAGATGAGAAGTTGTGTTATAAGACAAAAGCAAAACTCTATAGTATATTGCCCAGAGTAGGCCATAATGATGTTTCAAGGTCATAGAAAAGAACAAGATGTCAGAATACTGGAAGATTTCTAGAAAAGAGTATGTAGGAGGACTAAGATTATATTAGATGGCCTCTTGTTTTCACTGTTCCAATTATTTGATTTGAACAGATATTATAGGATGTCTGTAATACAGTGAAACTCTCTGCCTTCCTTGAGGCAAAATTATATCTTGAACTCAGAGATTGTTTCATGGGCTTTTCCATGCTGTTTTTCAAGTTCTAGTTTAAGGATGTTTTATGGATCACAAAACATTGTGGTATTAACTTTTGTGTAGGCCTTCAGTATGGAAATTGGTCAGTAAAATCTTTTTGACAAAAAGTTTTGGGGTCTCAGCTTCTCTGGAATTGTAAGTTAAGAGTGAAAGTCAACAGTTATGAAACAGTAGAAAATATTCAGGAGTGTGATAATATCTTATTCATTGGGTTAAAATAGCATCATTAATAGAGTGTGTAAAAACAAAATTAAAGAAAATTTGAGACAAAATCTCCAGAAGCCAAAATTATCCCTTTGTTGTGTATTGGACACATCATGCAACTTAATGGACCTCTGTGATATGATTACTATTTTTTTTATAGATTTAATTTTTAAGTAACCTCTACATCCACAGTGAGTCTTGAACTTACAACTCTGAGATCAAGAGTCACATGCTCTATTGGCTGAGCCAGCCAGGTGCCCCTATCATGTATTTTCTACTTCCCCTTGTCAGAATGATGAACACTGGGTCAGAAATATGTGTTCGAGTTTTGACTTCGTCATGTAATTGAGGACAGGCTTCTGAATGTATTGAACATTTGTTTCCTTCCCCATAAAATAAAGATGATAATATCTGCCCTGCGTTTCTCACAGGGTGTGACGTGCACAGTAAATGAGCTGATTTCTATTTTAAACATCTGGTATTTTTAATTAGCAGCATTCTTGACAATTCATTTATTACAATTTGTAATAAAAATGGTTAAATGGTTGTTGTATGTCTTTTTAATTTACAAGTTTGCTGGCAACAAATTCTCTGATTTTTTTGTGCCTGAATATATTTTTGTACAGCCTTTATTTTTAAAGACTGTGTAAGTTAAGTGTAGAATTTTTGTGTGGCTGTTCTTTTCTTTCACCACTTCAACTAGTTATTCTTTTGACTGGTGCTCTTGCATCCAACCTGTCAGTCTTGTTGTTTTGAAGATAATGTGTCTTTGTCTCTGGCTGATTTTAAGCTTTTTCATTCGTCTTTATTTTTCCTCAGTTTTACTGTGATGTTCCTAGGTATGGTTTTCTCTTTATTTATCCTCCTTAGAGTTTGCAGAACTTCCTGACTTTGTGGATTGATGTGTTTCATCAGACAAAATTCATTGGCGAATTCTAGATCTAGAGCTCTACTCCATTCTGTTTCTTTTCTCTTTTCTGAGACCTCAATTATATGTTTAATATGTGGTTTCACTGTGCCCAACATGCTCTTATGCTTGTTTCACTATTTTCTACTCTTCCTTTCTCTCTGTGCTTGTTTGGATATTTTCTTTTGACCATTTCTTCCAGTTTACTAGCCTTCTCTCCGTCACTATAGTTCTTATGCTGTCAAGCTCTTCTGTGGGTTAATACTCTAGTTATTGTATTTTTTTGGTTTTCAAATGTGCATTTCATTCTTTTCTATAGATACCAATTAATCTGTTTTCCTACTGTTTCCTCTGTTACCTTGAACATACTAATCGAAATTATTTTAAAGTTTTGTTGGTTAATGCCAATAACTGGATTACTGCGAGCTTTTTTTCAGTGTCTCTCTTTAGTCTTGGTTTTAGTAATTGTGTATAAAATTCTAGAGGCTCTAGATGATTTATCCAAGTCCAAAGAGTTGTCTGCTTTCCTTCTGCTAGGAAAAGAAAATGGAGAGGTGGCCGCCAATCCTTGCAACCCAATCAGTGACTGAGCTGACTCAAGTACTAGTAATCTTCATCCCTTGCCGGGGAACCTAGCTGCCAAGGCATAGATATTTAGAGCATCCACTGGTGCATTCACAGGTACTAAACACGATTCGGGGCGGTACTTCTGAGAATCCTGCTCTTCTTTTCGGAAGCTTTCTTCCTAGCATCTTATGTGTAGCTTCATATGTCAGCAAATGTCATGAGGGTGAAACCATGCCTGTGTCAATTTGATGCTTCATCATTTATTTTTCACTCAGATCTTGGTCCCTCCTGTTCCTAATTTTTTTTTTTTTTTTTTTTATCTCCAGTCCCACAAGACTGCCAGAATTTCTGCTGGATTCCCTTTCCCATATCCATGGTCCCTGCTCAGGCAGAGGCCATATTCTCAGCCTCTTGGTGTGTGTCTGTCTAGATTAGCAGATGTCCCCACTCTTCATCCCAGGGGAAAAAAGCACCATCAAAATTCAGCTCACCTCTTGGATGCTTCCTCCATCTAAAATCTCAAAGCTAGTAGATTCAAATTCATGGTAACTAAATAAACAAATTGGCAAAACGTTTCTTTCTCTTAAGAGTGCTACACACATACGACACACACACACACACATATGTGTATATCAAAACCCACTTTTTTTCTGAACAGAGGCACTCCATTATCTATGAATCCCCCTAACTTACAAATAAATTCCACCTATAGGCAGTGAATAATGCGGGAGTCCGGAGCTTCCCTCTTCCTAGAAACAGCTGTCCTTTGTTTTCAAATTGTTACTCAGATAAGCAACTGATACGGACTGTTATCTTGCCATTTGCATATAATGGAGTCAAGAAGTTAATAGTGTATCACCTTTTCTTATTGGTATATGGATGAATATCCCAATACCAAGAATGTATTTCTTCCAGAAGAAATGTTGCAAATGGTGGTTGGTAGTTTTAGAAATAATGTCTTTAACAATATAGTTCAAGTATGGCCTATTATTAACTACTCTTCTGTGGATTGACCTAGAATTTTTGTTGAATCTGTCTAGTGATGGATAGATATTCAAAGTGAACTAAAATATATAATGCTATTTTTAAGTGATTGTATATTCCAGGTAACATATTAGAAACCACTGGGTTTTTGACATACAACCAAGTTGTTCAGAATGCCTGGAATGGGTTCTTTGCCTGCCTTCCTTCCCTTCAGTGTCCTAAGGTACATTAGGAAATTCACTGAAGCTTGGGTGAGAGTGATAAATTAGGTGTTATGGTGTTGCTTGCTCATGATTTGAGACTGATACTCTGCTGAGGAATGCTTTGATTCTCATAAGGTGTATCATATGCCTCTTGGGCCCTGCCGTACATCCTTTCAGACTCACTTCCAATACTGTCTGTGACCATGGCAAACATTGTAGGTAAGCTGTGCCTCCATTGTTTTGACTTCTCACTTTGAACTAATGCTGATTATCTTTTAACTTCTGCTCTGTGATTTTACCAACATGTCTTATTTCACCTCTGCCCCTAAAAGTGCAGCCTAGAAGTGGGGAAGAGCTAACACCACTTAGAGGACCCCTCAGTCAGTGGCAATGGGTGGACAATTCTGAGGGAGAGAGGCTTTCTGTAGCTCCTCTCAGGGTCAAGGTTGAGTGAAACCTTACTTGGCCATGGTGATGACCCAAATCCATACACTTGTATTGGCTTTTATTCCCTATTTCACTTTACCTGGTGCTTCATTCTTACTTTCTGAGATCGTCTTCTACTATTTGCACATGACTTTTTACTTCACATTCTGCTTTTGAAGGGAACTTGGCCTAAGATATATGGTAAACTACTTTTTTTTATATAGAGGAAAATAAAAAAAACAAAACAAAACAAGAAACAGAATCAGGACTAAGCCATGTCCATTTACAGTGAGAGAAACGGTAAAGAAAAAGCTAAAACAATGTATTTCTCAAAGGTATTTTATTTACAAATTAATCATCTTTCAGGTCACCAAATGAGGCCAGTGAAAGAATTCTTTTACTAACTATGAGGTCATCTGTTGACCCAATCAATTTCCCTCCTTCCCTTCTTTTTTTTCTTCCCATTAATATGTATTTCCTGGCTAGATCCTGGTGGCATAATGAATAACAAAATGTGGCATGATTACTGCCTCTTTGGAAAGTTTTATTTCTGTGAAATTAATTAAGTGAAACCACACAAACAAGTGCACACATGCCGAAGTGAATGCCTTGAAGGACAAGAACACAGGGCGAGAAAGCCTATTACAGGAGTTTGACTTAGCTAGGGAGATCTGGGCAAGCCTGCTTGAGAAGGTGACACTTGAGTTGACATTGATCGAAAGGATGAAAACGAGTTAATTAGATGGAGAGAGAAGGGAAGAGTTTTCTAACAGAAGGACAAACGAAGTGTGCTCAGCCTTATTGTCGGGAAAGCTTGGCAGTTTTGAAGGAGTCAGACAGCCCCAAGGTGGGAGATGTGCCAAGTAGGAGGGACTGTCACAAAATCCTTTGAGTATTAAAGAATGAAGTGTGTATGCGTGTGTGTATGTGATTGTGTGTGTGTGTGATGGTGACAGTAAGGAGGGGCCTCATGAATAAACCAGATGATGTTTGAGCAAAAAACAAATACAGGGAGGATCTGGGGGAGAATAATATATAATATATAATATATGCAGACTAACAAATACTTAAAGTTACGAACATTTAAAAATATGAGGAAAGTGGGAATTGATAATTTTAAGTTAGTGAATTTCTAAATAAATAGCGTTGGAAGAAAAGGGATGAGATATTTATTCATTTATTCCTCAATTTATTTGTCCTACCTCTTGATGATACCTTAAGAACGTCATAAAAACTTCTAAAACTTTGTATCTAAGTAGTTTTACATTGGGTCGTAGAATTGTAGGTAGACTTTTCTCTTCTAAAAGTATTTCAACTAAAATTTGACTTGAGATTGATTTTAATAGTGTCACACAGAAAGAGTCTGTATAGATGCTGCTGAAGCATGGTGCATAGCCACATTTAATTACTCAATCCCAGATGAGTTCTCGTACTTAAGTTTTAATACAGTTAAATTGCCTAAGTACCACACACATTTGTGTTCTGGTTCTGCTAATTTCTCCCAAATTTGAAATTCAAGAAACTAGAGACAAATTATTTTCCACTTAAAGCTATATTTCCTTTGATATTTCTTAGCAATTTTGCCTTAATGGAACCCAAAGTTATATTCCAGACAGTGTGAAATGACCCTTTAAGATTTAGCATAATATATACACTAGCTCTTGCCAGCAGTCTTCCCTTTTTAATGATATACCTTGGTTTATTTTTATTGGTTACTTTAAAACTTAATCTTTTTAAGAAATCTCAATCCTGTATCCATTATTTTAAAAATGTTTGATAAATAAATGGAAAAACAAGTATTTATTCAGTAATTACTACATGAAAGAAATATTTGTACCATGAACAATAAGAGGGAATTAGACAGGAGTGGGGGAATTAATTGGGCAGATTATTGAGATGTTGAATAACAAGTATAAAAGGTAGAGTCTGGGACTTTTTGATTTGTTCCTTACAACATTCTTGGTAAATGTTAACCACCCTTGGACTCTGAAAAACAAAATCAGAGAAATATCTGCTCCCTTAGGTTTTGTAGACACAAATTAAGAAACCAATCTTAAAAGCAGTGGTAATTGACCACCATTGACTTTTGCATAACAAAAGTCTTATGAGGAAGAACCGTAGTTATCAACTTGCAGAAATTGTTAAAAATGATGCAAAATGTGTTAAAATTTTTCCACCACCCAGTACCCAGTAACCCAATCTGTTTTTCTTTAAACAGTAAAAGGAAGTATTTCAAAATGTTGATGGTAGTCATAGGACTATGGTTAGCTTTTTATCCAACTTTTCCTTATTTTCCAAGTGATTTTTAATAAGTCTGATTTATTTTCACAAAAAAGCAAATAAATACTTCTTGAATGAAAAAAGAATATCTGAAGCAAAACTTCAAAGTGATAGCTTCTGTTAAATCTGAATAGTTCTCTTGTGGTGTTGGTTATTTTTTAAATCCTTGATCTGTACGTATCTGTGTATCTTTTATGATAGAATTCCATATAGAGAAAAATGATCTGGAAGGAATCTTCTATTTCATGCTAAGTTACACTCAATGGAGATACATCTAGTTGGAAAATTTCTTTGAATAATTTACTGCTCAATGGTATAAGATACAAGTCTTACTGTGATCTAGGAATTTTTTTTCATTGAAGTATAGTTGACACACAGTGTTACATTAGATTTAAGTGTACAACACAGTGATGGGACAACTACACATTCACTATGCTGTGCTCACCACAAGTGTAGCCACCATCTGTCACCATACAACGTTATTTCAATACCATTGACTATATTCCTCATGCTGTGCCTTTTATTCCTGTGACTTCTTCATTCCATAACTGGAGGCCTGTATCTCCCATTCCCCTTCACCCATTTTGCCCATCCCCTAACCCCTTTCCCTCTGTATTTGTTTGTTCTCTGTATTTATGGGTCTGTTTCTGTTTTTTATTTGTTTGTTTGTTTGTTTTGTTTCTTAGATTCCACATATAAGTGAAATCATATGGTATTTGTCTTTTTTTGTCTGACTTATTTCACTTGGCATAGTACCCTCTAGGTTCATGCATATTTTTGCAAATGGCAAGATCTTCATTCTTTTTATGGCTAAGTAATATTTCAGGGTGTGTGTTTGTATGTGTGTGTGTGTATGTACCACATTTTCTCTATCCATTCATCTGTCTATGGACACTTGGGTTGCTTCTATACCTTGAGTATTATAAATAATTGCAATAAACATAGGGGTGCATATATCTTTGAATTACTGTTTTTGTTTTCTTTGGGTAAATACTCAGTAGTGGATCATATGGTAATTCTATTTTTAATTTCTTGAGGAACATTCATACTATTTTCCCCAGTGGCTGCACTGATTTACATTCCCACTAACAGGGCATGAAGTTTCCTTTTTCTCCACATCCTCATTTTTTCTTATCTTTTTGAGTCTAGCCATTCTGACAGGTATAAGGTAATATATCATTGTGGTTATAATTTGCATTTCCCTGATAATTAATGATGTTAAGGATGTTTTCATGTACCTGTTGGATAACTGTATGTCTTCTTTGGAAAAATGTCTATTCAGGTCCTCTGTCCATTTTTAAATTGGAATTAATGTTTGTTTTAAATAAATTGTTTTAATAAGGTATTAGCATCACTAACTTCTAATAACTAACTAAAAGAACAATTTAAAATTACTGTTTTACTTTTATGTGTTTCTGTGAAGAGCAAAGAGTAACCTATATTCTTGCCTCTCTCTCCCTTTTTTTTAAATGGTGGTAACAGTTTTGTTGATTACAGACTCTGAACTCACAAGCCCTTTAGTCCATCATGGACTTCTACTCACTTAGCAGCTGTGGTGTGAATTTGATCATGTGCACTTCATCATGTGGGTGCGGGGGGTGGGGGAGGTGGCTCTGCTTTAGAAATGAAATGTTTTTATGTTCCTCAATGAGAGAAAAATTATTATATTTTACTTAGGGAAATACCTGTTATATAAAGACAATTTGGAAATTTATTTTAAACAGAAAAGCTTAGTTTCCCTATTAGAGAAATGGGAGACAATGGTCACTGGAGAAAGCTGACTCTAAGCCATAAAGAGCTGTTTTGAAATAATTTCCATTCATTTGTGAGGTGACACTGGTCAAATTGCTTTTTCCACCTAGACCATAGTGGGATAATAAACACAATGCAAAATAAAAGAATAAGTGTGGATTTTTCAACATTTTTATAGCTGCAAAACTATAGTAAAGCATATCTGTTGTAAAAAATTTAAACAACATAGAAGTATTAAGAGTGGAAAATAGAAGTCCTCCTTCAATTCCCTCTTAACTTAAAAATATTGACTTCCTTCCTGAGATTTATCTAAAATATGGATATTTCATTCTCACATATATCATATATATTTATGCTCAGATAGATAAGAACACACACATTTTAATAAATATGCATTGTGTTGTGCCTTGTCTTCTTACATGTCTCTTGGATATCTTTTTTCATGTCAGTGTAGTCTACCAACTGTATGACATTACATTTCTGGAGTTATTCTGCAATTTTACTTCTAGAAAAACTTGTGTGTGGGCATAAAGAGACATGAATTTATAAGAATGTCATTTGTATTAGTGCAAAAATTCTAAAAATTATTAATTATGGTATCTTGAAGCAATTGAATACTATATAGATGTTAAAATGAACTAAAATTTCCATGTGTCAACATAGATCAATCTTTAAAATTTGAGTGAAAAAGAAAGCTTCAGAGGATAATTATAATGTTACATCACTTTCACAACCTTTACAAACATAAAAGTAACTTTATATATTAGTTATAGATACTTAAATATGTAGTAAAATTATGAAAATGTGGTCATGGTGTTCAGAGGGTAGAAGATTTCTATTTTCAGCAGATCTTTACAGACCTGTCTATCCTTACAGATTATGATAGTCTCTGCATTATTCTCTGCATTTTCTACCAGTTTACCTGTCCTTCAGCAATGTATGAAGTATTATCAGACTTCTTATTTTTTGCATGTATAAGTTTAAATACCTCACTGGTGTTTTCTTTTACCCAGTTAGTGCTATTGAGCATTTTTTATGTTTTTTTAAAGACTTTATTTATTTATTTGAGAGAGAGAGAGAGAGCGCACATGCGTGTGTGCAAGCAGGGGGAGGGGCAGAGGGGAGAGAGAGAATCTCAAGCAGACTCCGGATCATGACCTGAGCCAAAACCAAGAGTCTTACCAACTGAGTCACCCAGGTGCCCCAGAGAATTTTTTATATTTTATGGGGGCCATTTAAATCTCTTTTGTAAATTGTTTTTTAAATACTTTGTTCTGTCTCCCCCGATAAGTTAGATTTTTAAAATACACTTTTTTAAACAATTGTTTGTACATTTTAAGTACTTCTTATCACTTCTGTTCATTGAAAATATTTTCTTGCTAACTGTCCTCTCTTTAAAAATTTTATTACAATGTCATTTATTATATAGAGATTTTGAAATTGTATTACTCTCAGTTTTATCATTTATTTCCTTTATGATTTGGCTTTACTTGTTTGAGGAGTCTTAGAGATTATAATATCATGCAATTTCCTGTTGAAGCATTGATGCTTTCCACTAAGGTCTCTGGCAGAGTTGGAATTTTTTAGTAGTTGTTCTGAAGTAGAGATCACCGCCAACTCGACCCCCATCCTGTGCATAGTCAATTATCCTACTTTAATTTTTCCATTGGTTTGTAAGGCTAAGTCTGGCATATATAAGTATCATATATTTATTTTTTTAATTCATTTTATTTATTTATTTATTTATTTATTTATTTATTTATTTAATTGTGTTATGTTAATCACCATACATTACATCATTAGTTTTTGATGTAGTGTTCCATGATTCATTGTTTGCATATAACACCCAGTGCTCCATTCAGTATATGCCCTCCTTAATACCCATCACCAGGCTAACCCATCCCCCCACTCCCCTCCCCTCTAGAACCCTCAGTTTGTTTCTCATAGTCCAAAGTCTCTCATGGTTCGTCTCCCCCTCCGATTTCCCCCCCTTCATTTTCCCCTTCCTACTATCTTCTTTTTTAAACATATAATGTATTATTTGTTTCAGAGGTACAGGTCTGTGATTCATCAGTCTTACACAATTCCAGGGCTCACCATAGCACATACCCTCCCCAGTGTCCATCACTCAGCCACCCCATCCCTCCCACCCCCCACCACTCCAGCAACCCTCAGTTTGTTTCCTGAGATTAAGAATTCCTCATATCAGTGAGGTCATATGATACATGTCTTTCTCTGATTGACTTATTTCGCTCAGCATAATCCCCTCCAGTTCCAACCACGTTGTTGCAAATGGAAAGATTTCGTTCCTTTTGATGGCTGCATAATATTCCATTGTATATATATATACCACATCTTCTTTATCCATTCCTCTGTCGATGGACATCTTGGCTCTTTCCATAGTTTGGCTATTGTGGACATTGCTGCTATAAACATTGGGGTGCATGTACCCCTTCAGATCACTATATTTGTATCTTTGGGGTAAAATACCCAGTAGTGCAATTGCTGGGTCGTATGGTAGCTCTATTTTCAACTTTTTGTGGAACCTCCATACTGTTTTCCAGAGTGGCTGCAGCAGCTTGCATTCCCACCAACAGTCTGGGAGGGTTCCCCTTTCTCTGCATCCCCGCCAACATCTGTGGTTTCCTGACTTGTTAATTTTAGCCATTCTGACTGGTGTGAGGTGGTATCTCATTGAGGTTTTGATTTGGATTTCCCTGATGCTGAGCGAAATTGAGCACTTTTTCATGTGTCTGTTGGCCATGTGGATGTCTTCTTTGGAAAAATGTCTATTCATGTCTTCTGCCTATTTCTTGATTGGATCATTTGTTCTCTGGGTGTTGAGTTTAAGAAGTTCTTTATAGATTTCGGATACTAGCCCTTTATCTGATACGTCATTTGCAAATATATTCTACCACTCTGTAGGTTGTCTTTTGGTTTTGTTGACTGTTTATTTTGCTGTGCAAAAGCTTTTTATCTTGATGAAGTCCCAATAGTTCATTTTTGCCCTTGCTTCCCTTGCCTTTGGCGATGTTTCTAGGAAGAAGTTGCTGCAGCTGGATTATTCACCACGACCAAGTGGGATTTATCCCTGGGCTGCAAGGTTGGTTCAACATCCACAAAGTCGAAGAAGTTGCTACCTGTGTTCTCCTTTAGGATTTTGATGGACTCCTGTTGCACATTTAGGTCTTTCAACCATTTTGAGTCTATTTTTGTGTGTGGTGTAAGGAAATGGTCCAGTTTCATTCTTCGGCTGTGGCTGTCCAATTATGCCAACACCATTTGTTGAAGAGACAGTCTTTTTTCCATTGGACATTCTTTCCTGCTTTGTCGAAGATTAGTTGACCCTAGAGTTGAGGGTCCATTTCTGGGCTCTCTATTCTGTTCCATTGATCTATGGGTCTGTTTTTGTGCCAGCACCATACTGTATTGATGATGACAGCTTTGTAATAGAGCTTGAAGTCCAGAATTGTGATGCCGCCAGCTTTGCTTTTCTTTTTCAACATTCCTCTGGCTATTCGGGGTCTTTTCTGGTTCCATACAAATTTTAGGATTATTTGTTCCATTTCTTTGAAAAAAGTGGATGGTATTTTGATAGGGATTGCATTAAATGTGTAGATTGCTCTAGGTATCATTGACATCTTCACAATATTTGTTCTTCCAATCCATGAGCACGGAACATTTTTCCATTTCTTTGTGTCTTCCTCAATTTCTTTCATGAGTATTTTATAGTTTTATGAGTACAGATTCTTTGCCTCTTTGGTTAGATTTATTCCTAGATATCTTACGGTTTTGGGTGCAGTTGTAAATGGGATCGACTCCTTAATTTCTCTTTCTTCTGTCTTGTTGTTGGTGTATAGGAATGCCACTGACTTCTGTGCATTGATTTTATATCCTGCCACTTCTAACCAAAATACTAGCCAATAGGATCCAACAGTACATTAAAAGGATTATTCACCAAGACCAAGTGGGATTTATCCCTGGGTACAAGGTTGGTTCAACATCCACAGATCAATCAATGTGATACAATACATTAATAAAAGAAAGAACAGGAACCATATGATCCTCTCAATAGATGCAGAAAAAGCATTTCACAAAGTACAGCATCCTTTCTTGATCAAAACTCTTCAGAGTATAGGCATAGAGGGTACATACCTCAATATCATAAAAGCCATCTATGAAAAACACACAGCGAATATCATTCTCAATGGGGAAAAACTGAGACCTTTCCCCCTAAGGTCAGGAACATGGCAGGATGTCCACTATCACCACTGCTATTCAACATAGTATTAGAAGTCATAGCCACAGCAATCAGACAACAAAAAGAAATAAAAAGCATCCAAATTGGCAAAGAAGACGTCAAACTCTCACTCTTTGCAGATAATATGATACTTTATGTGGAAAACCCAAAAGACTCCACCCCACACCTGCTAGAACTCATACAGGAATTCAGTAAAGTGGCAGGAAGTATCATATATTTAAATCTGTTTAGATTCAGTATTCTGTTCCATTGGTTTGTCTAATTCTGTGCCATTTCAATACTTAATTCTTTAATCCTTTTAACATTATAAGCTGTCTTTATATTTGTCAGGAAGATTTCTCCTTACTTTTCAAAATTTTCTTGGCTATTTTAATAAACTTTTCCATATTATTTTAGAGTCTGCCTGTTAAATTCCGTAAAACATTCTACGTGATAGATATTCTTCAGCTCTTTCTTTAGACCAGTTCTCCATGGAGCTTTATCCTTTGTATTTCTTGGCTTCGTACTTCTTATTGGATTTAACCAAGGGGAGACACCAGCAGGAGATTGGGAAGAGAGAGAGAGCTAAGGGAATTTCTTCCTCTGGCTCCCTCTCTGACATTTCGCAGATGTGGCAGTAGACATGTACTTCTATGCCCACAACTCCTATATTACAAGGCTCCAGTCCCATCTGGACTTCCCTAACTCCATTCTTCCCCTTCCATCAGGCCTGGGAAGTAGTGGTGGTTGTGGTAGTGAAGGGAGAGGTAACAAACAGCATCCTTCTTTTAACTATCATCACATCTCTGTACTGAGTCCCTTTGAATGTGATACATCTTTTCTTTAAGCTTCTGACATACACCCTGTTGAGGTTGGAAGTACATTGATTTTATAGTTTAATTTGAGAGGACTGTCATTTTTGCTTTAAAGCCTTTCTATCCATGAATATGTTACACATCTCTATTTATCTAGTTCTGCTTCTGTGTGCTTTGATGATACTATAAGCTTTTTTTCTATAAAGATCTCCCTTAACTTTTTGAGACTTATTCCCAGGATGATTTTTTTTTTTGTAATTGCGAATATTTAAAAAGATACACGCTCTAAATTTTTGTTGGTGGTGAATATTGATTTTTACATGTTGATTTTCTATCCAGCAAACTTACTATTTTACTTCTTCTGGTAGATTTTTTTTGAGGTTCTCCTCTATAGGCTTGGTAGATAATCATGTTGTCTCTATATCCTAAAAATAATATTAACAATCATTGGCAAAACTTATTGAGAACTGACTTTATTAAAAGACACTTTAAGGGGTGCCTAGGAGGCTTAGTCTTTAGGCATCTGCCTTTGGCTCAGGTCATGATCCCTGGGATCGAGCCACTGGTCAGTCTCTCTGCTCCGCGGGAAACCTGCTTCTCCCTCTCCCACTCCCCCTGCTTGTGTTCCCTCTCGCTGTGTCTCCCTCTGTCAAATAAATAAATAAAATCTTAAAAAAAAAGACATTTTAAGTGGAATCACCCATTTAATCTTTATTTCAGTTCTGTGATATAGATACTATTATTGTGTACTTATACTTTCAAATTTTATTTTTAAAAACATTTATTTATTTTCATTTTTCCCCTAGCTTTATTGAAATCTAATCAACATAGAACATTGTATAAATTGAAGGTATATAATGTAGGATCTGATACACGTATGTATTACGATTATCACAATAGCTTAACACATGTATCATCTCATATAGTTTCTTTTTTTGCATGTGGTAAGAAATGTTAAGATCTACTCTCTGAGCAAGTTTCATGGATTCAGGGCAGTATTGTTAAGTATAGTCGCCATGATGTACATTACATCCCAAGAACTTATTCATCTTGTAACTGGAAGTTTGTACCCTTATACCACCTTCACCTGTTCTCCCCCACCCCTGGTAGCCATCATTCTTCTTCTGTTTCTATGACTTTGGGGATTTTAGATTCCACATATAACTGAGACTGTACAGTATCTGTCTTTCTCTGACTTATTTCACTTAGCATAATGCCCTTAAAATCCACGTTGTTATGAATGGCAGGATTTCCTTCTTTTTATGGCTGAATAAGATTTCATTATGTATATACATTTTCTTTATCCGTTCATCCATTGATGAACACCGAGCTTGTTTCTTTGTGTTGGCTATTGTGAATAATGCTGTGAATAATACTGCTATGAGCACCAGGTTGCAGGTAGGGATTTCAGTTCCTTCAGATATATACACAGAAGTGGGATTGCTGGATCATATGGTAGTTCTATTTTTAATGTTTTGAGAAAATTACGTATTGTTTTACATAATAGCTGTACTAGTTTGCATTCCCACCAACAGTGCGTACCCGTTCCCTTTCTCCACATCCTCACCAGCACTTGCTATCTCTTGTCTTTTTGATAACAACCACCCTAACAGGTGAGGTGATATCTTATTGTGATTTTGATTTGCGTTTCCCTGATGATTAGTGACATTGAGCACCTTTTCATGCGCCTTTTGGCCATTTGTGTTTTTTGGAAAAGTGTCTGTTCAGGTCCTCTGCCCTTTTTTAAATTGGATTACTTGTTTTGTGTTATTAAGTTGTAGGAGTGTCTTGTATATTTTGAATATTAAATCCTTATCAGGTAGATGGTTTGCTAATATTTTCTCCCATTCTGTAGGTTGCCTTTTTATTTTATTGATTGTTTCTTTTGCTGTGCAGAAGATTTTTAATCTAATGTAGTCCCACTGGTTGATTTTTGCTTTTGTTGCTTGTGCTATTGGTATCATATCTAAACATTTGTTGCCAAGACCAATGTTAAGGACCTTTTCCCCTATGTGTTCTTCTAAGAGTTTCAGATCTTACATTTCAGTCTTTAATTCATTGCAAGTTAATTTTTGTGAGTGATGTAAGATAGATCAATTTCCCTAATCAAGAAAAAAGAAAGAGGACTCAAAATTAGAAATGAAAGAAGCGACATTACATCTGATACTGCAGAAACACAAAAGAACATAAGAGACTACTATGAACAATTACATGACAATAAATTATACATTTCTACCAAATGAATATTGGTGCCAAAAATTCAGAAAATAATATCAAGAAAAATAATATACAGATATACTAAAACAATAACAGTATGAAGAAATGGGGTTATTTCTAGGAGTATACAGAAAGTTTAATTTTGAACATCTATTAATCTAATTCATCCAGTTGACATTTTAAGGACAAAAATTATCAGAGATTTTTTTCAATAAACACTCAAATGATTTTTGAAAATATACAAATAGATTTCTGATTAAAAACCATTAGTAAAACCGTAGAAGGAAAATTCATTAGCATGGATGAATACAAATCCAACCTGTAATAATTCTGAAAATTCAAAATCTTTCTGTGAAAGATTCAGAATAATGTAAGAATCTCTTCTTATCACCATTATTGTTTCGTATTTTTCTGGTGCTGGTGGTCAAAGGCTAAGAAAATCTATTAAGCAGAAATTGGGAAAGGAGTAGGCAAATTTATTATTGTTTGGAATATGACTATACCATTGTACGGTAGTGATTCCGGTGAAAAATCTCCCTCCCTGTGGTGCTTGGGCCCTCTGAACAGATGTCACTCTAACAAGATTGTCTCCCTTTGGTAACTCAATCGTACCTAATAGAACAGGAGAAATGTAGGTCTTATAACATAAATGAGGCAGCTTTGCTATATTGCAGTGGTTTTGATATAGGTATTACTGTTACGTAGTTGGTAGTAATGACGAATGATGAAGGATTTTTGAATTAAACTGCTCTAGAACACTTAGAAATAAAATCATTCTACTTTTTATTGCAAATATAAATAGCATGCACATTTAAATAAATATGTAAAATGTTTATAATATAAAAAGATAAAACAGGGGCCCCTGGGTGGCTCAGTTGGTTAAGTGTCTGCCTTTGGCTCAGGTCGTGATCCCAGAGTCCTGGGATCGAGGCCCATGGTGGGCTCCCTGTTCCGTAGGGGGCCTGCTTCTCCCTCTCCCTCTGCCTTCTGCTCCCCCTGCTTGTGCTCTCTCTCTCTCTGTCAAATAAATAAAATCTTTAAAAAAAAAGATAAAATGTAAAAATTCAGTATACTAAAAAGCATGCTAAAATGTAAACGCTCTACATGAGATCGTATAGATAACTGGAAAGTATTAGGCAAAAACGTAAATGCTATGTTGCAGTGATAAGATTCGGGTTGCTTTATTTCCTTTTGAAAAAATATATTTAATATTGTTAAATCATCTTTTCAATAAAACGTTTCTGAAAAAATCATAGCATCTGTTACTCGGCTATGGAGAAGGGTCAGGGCTTTATAAGAGCCAGGACTGTGTCCATAGAGCCTACCAGATAGCCTGGCCACCGTTAATTATCAGGTACAAAACCACTGGACTGTGGGTTGGAGCAGATAACCCCTACAAACTATGGAGGAAAGTATCATTCCTATTTTTATGAATGAGAAATTTATTTTGAAAGGTTAACGATCTTGGCCTAATAAGGGTTGGCAGAAAGCGTTCTTTTGTATTAGGGACCCTATTATTGTGTTTGCTGGGTTGTGTATCACTAATAACATTAGAAGTTCTCCACATTCTCTACTCAACAGGAGAATCGATGAGGTGATATGTGCTATGGACCCAGAGTGTATAAGGAAAAAGAGACACATATGCCTCTTGATAATAATAGACTTACTGAATAATAGCATAGAAGGCAATTAATTACACAGAATACCAGTTTTGTTTACAGCTGAGTAGCCAGTTCAGAAGTGAATGCATGATGCCTTTAAGCCCTTTTTTTTCTTGAGTAGTCCTGACTCTACTATTCTTTCTTCCTTCCAAGTTTCCTGCCCCAGAACTCTCTGGTGAACTTTGGTGGCTTCCCTACTGATAGGGTCCTGAGAATTCCTTTTAACCATTGACATTCTTTTCATACCTTTGATCGTTTCTTATATTACCAGCTACTCAGGAGAAAACTTGCCAGTCATAGTTTTGGGAGCCTGGGATCCTTTCTATCCTTTCTCAAAGATATAAATTAGTTTGGGTTAGTTTAAACTGCTTGTCAAATACTCAAACATTTAGATTTTCTTACTTCTTCAGAAAGAAAATTGGCTTGTCTTGATATGCTTGGTTTCTGCTTCCATTTCTTCTCAGATCCAGTCTATATTTAGTGAATTTTTCTATTGACTATCATCGGGGAATGTCTTTTTTTTTTGGTACCACTTATTGATTCTGTAAAAGTTTGCCACGTATAAGTTTGAAACAGAATGGGACACATGCATATTTTATGGATACTAAATTGTTTTCTTGTGGGATTTACTGTTAATAAACCTTTTTCCTCCTGAACTGTTCGATTGGTAGGGATTATAGCAATTGTGTATGCAACAAGAGTCTATGTATCCTAATCAGGATTTTTTAAGGTGTTGTGAGAAACAATTCTACCAATTTTATTTTACAGAAAAAACATTTCCAGAAAAGCAACTAGAACGAAAATGAGGCAGTCTGGTAGGATCACAACTAAAAGAAAATAAAATATCAGAATGAGAAACTGGAACAGAGAAACAATTATTTGTAGATACTATTTATAGATGAGTTTATAGCCACAGCAAAAGTTTATGTCTCTGTTGCTCACTAAACTGTGTAAAATATTGTTACATAAATTCTCTGTCATTTTATATCTCTGTTTTCTTCCCCTGTCCTAACTGACTAGCCTTTGATAAATCACAAATGACTGTTTATATTTTAGCTAGTAGTAACAAAAATGCACCATTTGAACCTCAGTACTACTACTTGGTTACTACTCTGGGTTATAAAAGGAAATTCCTGACTTCTGGATAGTAAAATGTGACTGGTTTCCAGTCCAATTAGTCTTGGGTGTCTCCATCAGGAAAATCTAGTGAAAGGCCACAGGTGGGGGTAGAACTTCATATAGCTCTTGTATCATCTTGACCTTCATCCATATAAATCTTATGTCCTTGGTACTCATGTTTCTCAGACATGAGCATTAACAAAAAATTGTTGTTCATTTAGATTTTCCTGGTGTAGAATACAGCACTATTGTCTTCCAATACTTCAGATAATAATTGACAATTTTATTTATTTATTTATTTTAAAGATTTTATTTATTTGACAGAGAGAGAGAGAGAGAGCACAAGCATGGGGAACCACAGAGGGAGAAGCAGGCTCCCCGCTGAGCAAGGAGCCCATTGTAGGGCTCGATCCCAGGACCCTGGGATCATGACCTGAGCCGAAGGCAGACGCTTAACTGACTGAGCCACCCAGGCACCCTCGTGTAATGATTACACGAGGACGGTTAATGAGATGAGCCGGGGCGAGTGTTGCTGCGTAGGTAGGTGCCTAATACCTGCCTGGCATGCTGATGGCATGGAATGGTCCTGGGGTTGTGCTCACCCTGGTTGCTCAAATATGACAGTTGAATGAATAGTTGGAGATTTTAAAACAAAATAGAGTTATTCACATGGGTTTGGATTATATGTTCTATGGATTATATGTTCTAAAGTATGCGTATCTCTGTCTTAAGAGATAATCACATATATAACTCTCCATAGATTTTGGGTAGTATTCATTGTTCTTTGGAAAGATTTTCTATATAAGCCATTGTCTTTATTTGTTCACCTACTGTATCTTTTACTTCTATATTCCAGGCACACTTAAATTTAAACTACCTATTTGATGATAAAGCCATTTGGTGTTTACTGACGGGAAAAAATGAAGAGTCAATCTTAGAATTCTACAAATACTTAATGTACCCATGAATTTTAATATGCCTCAGACACTCTGGATTTATGTTAATATTTTTGGGCCAACTAGATAGGGATACATGATTAAATTTGTTAGCATTCATTTTGTAAATGAAATGACATGTTTTATGATCATTATAGTACAGGGTTATATATATAATTTCGAAATCTATTCCAAAAGTTTGTATATGTTAAAGAGAGTTCTGCTGTAGTAAGTTTTCTTTTAAAATTGTACACATTGAAAAGAGAAACCTCCAAAAGGCATGACAAGCATTCATATTTTATTATGCGACAGTAAATCCACCTGGGGAAGGATTCTTTTGGGTAACTCCTGCTTCCCGAAACACCTTCCTGAGGTTGTAGTGAAATACAAGCAAAGCTTATAGTTGCACAAATGTCTACAAAAACTAGGCAACTATCACAGAGGCAGAGTTCAAGTAAAAGAAGGGGAGGGAGAGGGAGCGAGAAGGAGAGAGAGAAACTGACTCTGTTCCCAGATAAGTAGCAATTGCAGTAAATACTGCACATATTTTGTAGTATCCAAAATGGAGGGGACCCAGATTCCATTATAGATTTACGTTGTACCGAGCCATATGTTAACAAGTTGGGAAGTGTGACAGTAAATAGCTGGAGTTAAAAGAGGGCAGTGGTTGATGAAGGATTTAACTTAATTTGAACTTTGAATGACTATTGATGAAAAGACTAAGAGTTCTTGTAATTAATATCAGAGCTTTGATATAGGAAAGTACCTGTTTGAAAAGCAAGTGTGGAACATAGAACCTTGTCGGAAAGAGAAGAGTAGTTGTTATAACATGGAAAGAGGTTACAGTTAGGACCAAGGTGGATATATTTCAGCCATATTCAGTCTGTGTTTCACCAGTCCTTTGTGTGGATGAGTGATCATTGAGGCAGAATCCATGCACATCGTTAGGTTCATTTTATGTGTCTTTACTTAACTAATTTTCCAATAAACCATATACAAGTGGTTTACTTCCAGTCGTGGGCTCAGGTATTCCCCACTAAATATTTCTGTTTCTATAAAATTCAGAGTTGAAAAATCCTTTCAGCTATTACTATAAATAAACATGTGAAAAAACAGTGATCGCAATTGGAATTTTGGTCCCTATAGCGGGGAAGACAGTGTTGAGGGCCATTTACTGCAGTGTTTCTTCAAGTTCATCCATGAATTACCCGAATCAGAACCTTTCAGAAGGGCTACTTAAATGCAGAGCCCCACCCCAGACCAACTCTTTGGGTAGAGCTGAGAAATCTAGATTTAACCAACTCACTGGGTGACCCGCGTACGCAAGGAGCCCCCACTTTGTAGAATGCTCTTAGAACAAAGCCTATTCCTGTTTGAATATGAACACATACCACAGCCCTAAAACAGGCATTTTTTTGGAGTCTCATTTTTCTTTCAAGCGCTTCTCCCTCAAACCATTTTAAAGTGAGGAAATAATAGCAACGTAAAGGTCTACAAAACCCAGGAATGTTTGTTATGGATTCTTTAGAGACTAAGAATTCTCCTTCTTCACTCAGCAGGGGGCCAGATGCCTCAGAGGCCATTCTGCCCCTGGAAGTGTCACAAGTAGCCACCTGCTGTGTTAAACATATTGCAAAACCTGGGGGGAAAAACAGACTTTTTCTTTTCTTTTCTTTTTTTTTTTTTTTGCAGTGGATGAAGCTGGGCGCTTTTATCTTGTAGATAAAGCCAGTGGGAGGAAGGCCAGGGGCTCTGCGGGGTCACAGAGTCATCATTATGGTGCTCTTGTTAATGATTACACGAGGACGGTTAATGAGATGAGCCGGGGCGAGTGTTGCTGCGTAGGTAGGTGCCTAATACCTGCCTGGCATGCTGATGGCATGGAATGGTCCTGGGGTTGTAATCACATTCGCTGCTCAAATATGACACTCTCAGAAATAATGCCATCTTTAATTTAAAAAATCGGTATCAGTGGTTCGCAGGTTTGGGTGTGAATCACAATCACCTGGAGAGCTGCTCAAAATCCAGATTTCTGGGCCCCACTCCCAGAGATTATGACAGTTTGAATGAGAACAACAGTCTGTCATTTTCCCAGTGGCCTGTGCCTCCCAGGGAGATGGACTTACAGGTGGTCGCCAAAATATAGGCACATATGTTGATACCACTATCAGTACTTGTGAAAGTACTTTTTTTTTTTTTAAAGATTTTATTTATTTATTTGACAGAGAGAGAGTTTGCGAGAGAGGGAACACAAGCAGGGGCAGTGGGAGAGGGAGAAGCAGGCTTCCCATGGAGCAGGGATCCTGATGCGGGGCTCGATCCCAGGACCCCGGGACCATGACCTGAGCCGAAGGCAGACGCTTAACGACTGAGCCACCCAGGCGCCCCGAGAGTATTTTTTTTTTTTAAAGATTTTATTTATTTATTTGAGAGAGAGAGAATGGGAGACAGAGAGCATGAGAGGGAGGAGAGTCAGAGGGAGAAGCAGACTCCCTGCCGAGCAGGGAGCCCGATGCGGGACTCGATCCCAGGACTCCAGGATCATGACCTGAGCCAAAGGCAGTCGCTTAACCAACTGAGCCACCCAGGCGCCCCCGAGAGTATTTTTTAAGACGAGACATTGTTAACAGCAAAGAACAAACAAACTGAGCTTATTTATTTCATACCCCAGCTAGCACATTGAAATTGCAGCATAAAAATAATTTGAATATTCCGATGCATTTTACATACAGTTGGTTAAACTGTATTTTCACCTTACGTATAGAGTGTGGACTGTGGATTTCCCTGACTTTACGTAAAGCGTTATCAGGAGGAAGGACTTCGGATGAGGAAGGACTTCGGATGAACTGGGCAGCGTACCCTTGAGGAAGAGTTTCTCTTCAACAGAGGAAGCTGCTGAGGGATCCGTCTTGGTTTGCAGCAGAAGCAGTAGCATGATTGAAGCGTTTCACTTCAGACAGACCTGCTGAAGTTTGTGTGGAGCTCTTAAATGCATCAGGCAACAATACTGAAAACAGTGGCAAATGAGAGAAAGGAAGAATTTCTCCCGCAACATCACTTCGGGCGCAGAGCACTCTCTCTCAGAAGCACCGCAATGACACACATCACTGGAGTTAATAGAGCGCTTAAAGGCTCGATGTGGCTGTCCACATCTTCCAAACATTCTGTAACAGCTGGGTGCAAAGGAAAAGAATTGCTTTCCTTATAAATATATCTATTGAACTAGCGGTGTTTACTCTGAATCCCCAGAAGAGAACCAAAATCTTTGTTTTTGTAATGTAAGGTTAGACTTTCTGGAGTAATTAGAAAAAGTCCTTTTTTAAATGGATCGAGATATCAGAATATGTTAGCATGTCTTCCTCCAAACTTTTTATTTTGTTTGTTTGTTTTAAAGATTTTATTTATTTATTTGACAGAGACACAGCAAGAGAGGGAACACAAGCAGGGGGAGTGGGAGAGGGAGAAGCAGGCTTCCCGCAGAGCAGGGAGCCTGATGTGGGACTCGATCCCAGGACCCTGGGATCATGACCTGAGCCGAAGGTAGACGCTTAACGACTGCGTCACCCAGGCACCCCTGTTTGTTTGTTTTTTAAGAATATTCTATATTCTAATATCTAGTATGATCTTCTGGAAACAAAGACATCTATTTCAGATGTGTGCACAATTACAAGTTTTATTTTTTTTTAAGATTTTATTTATTTGTGAGAGACAGAGAGAGAGAGAGAGAGCACAAGCAGGGGGTGCGGCAGGCACTCCCGCTGAGCAGGGAGCTGATGTCAGACTATGGGGGACTTGATCCCAGGACTCCGGGACCATGACCTGAGCTGAAGGCAGATGCTTAACTGACTGAGCCACCCAAGCATCCCCCTCCAAACATTTTAAAGAAAAATGACATTGCTATAAAAATACATGGAAAAAATTAAATGACCTTAGGTGCTTCCTTTTACATTCCTATGTTTTAATTTTTTTGTAATGTTCAGTTGCTAAATGTCCAATATTATCAATACTTAGAAAAAGCCAGTTGTGGGTAGAACAAATATTACTCAATAATGTTTCCTATTTTATAAACTATGCTGAACTTGGTTGAATAGCCAGAAAAGAGGTTTCATTTTCTTGGGATGACATGAATAATATTAATCTATTTACAACTTGTTTTACAACCTGATGATGTCATTCCTTCCTTAATGATACCTACTTAAATTAACCAGATCTCCCAACTCCCATTTACTCAGAGTACTATCAGCTTACACCTTTTTTCACCTTTTTATGACCCCCAAAGCAAAAATCATGTTGAAAACATCACTCATATTTGTAAATACCCTGTTTAGTGTCATTTTGAAATTCTTGCTATTCTGTTTCTTATCTCAGTTTTCTTCTTAAACCAAGCCAAGGCTTCTTTTATCTTCTAATTCTTTCTCTGGTGCAGAGGAAACTTCTCCAGTCCCTCATATTCAATGTTACTTAGCCAATAACTTTTTTTATTTTTTAGCATTTATGCCCCTCAGTCACACTGGTTATCTCCAGGCTATCCACTTATGACCTCTGTCCATTTCTAGCTATTCCAAGAGATTCTGGGGGCTTCTGGTATGCATCTTAGTCTTCATTACCCCCTTGGACTCACAGCCCAAGGACCTCACAGTCCAACGATGTTCCCTAGCTGACGGGGCTCCATAGGTCTGTCCGCACCCACGCCTTGGGCTATAGTTGTATACTATTGACTCATTATTGTAAGCTCAAAGTTGTTGTGGGGGAGATTTTCATGCCTTCTTGAGGGAGTGATTCATATTCTATTTATTAGGAAAAAATAGCCCACAGTGTATCATTTTTGCAGTCTCTCCCCTTTCTTTCTTATGATTCTCACCTTGCCAGCTGTCACATGAACACTGGGAATCTACAGAATCTGCGGGAGAATCTGCAACTCTTCCTGATGCCATGATGCCTTCCAGAAAATAGATGTTTCTTTTTTCTTCTGAGGTTGATTGACAGTCAGTACTTAAGCTAAAATAATAATTCACGTTCATTTTTACAATGCCTCTGTCTCTGTAGGGTTCTGAATTTCTTCTATATTGAAAATCGATTGAACTATAATTGGAAATATTCTCTTAAGTGCATTTTTTTACATTATTATTTTTTAAATTGGCCTTTCTTATTTCTTATGTGTTTTAGGGGAGGAAAAAGATTTACTCTACCTTTCTAGGTTCTTTTGGCTGGTCTATTAATTAAATTGACATAAGACAGATTAGCAGGAGAAAAACAAATTTAATTTTGTGTGTGTAGAAGCTCCAAAGGTATGAGACTTGAGGGCAAATAGGGCAGCTGAGGCTTATATGCCATTTTGAGCTAAGGGGAAGGGGGTAGGGGTCTGGGGCTTCAAAGGGAAGGAAGACAGTTCACAGGATTTGGGAAGAGTGGATATCTGTTAAACAAATGTTTTTCATGCAGAGACAATGGGACACAGAGAGGAATATGAACAGTACCTACTGAGCTCTCTCCAGCTTACCATACCTAGTCCATACTCTAGTTCTCTCTAGTGGTAGCTCTCTTTCTGAGCCCTCTATCTAAATTCTCAGAGGCATTTAAGGGAGAGGCAAAAAGCTCTTTCTGAGGCCTTGATTGGCTTCAGCTCAAAATAATTCACAGGCCAAAATAGCACTTCTGGGGTAGCATATTCTGCTCCCCTTCAGTGGGTATGGTAGGCTAAATAATGCCCCCCATCTCCATTTCCTGATTCCCAGAACCTGTGAATGTTACTATATATAAATACATATGTGTATCTATATATATTGTGTGTTTGTGTATACATACATATATATGTATACATATACATATGGACACACAGAAAATGGATTTTGCAAATGTGGTTAAGTTAGAGATCTTGAGAAGGGGAGAATCATCCTGGATTATCTAGTTTGGCCAAATGTAGTCGCAACAGGTTTTAAAGAGGGAGATAGGAGGAATCATAGTTGGAAAAAGAGATGTGATGACAGAAGCAGAGAGTGAAGTGATGTCCTTTGAAGTTGGAAAATGCTACAAGCCAAGGAATATAGGTGGACACCAGAAGCTGAGAAAGGCAAGGAAACAGATTCTGTCCTCAGAGCCTCCAGAGCAAATCAACCCTGCTAGCTCCATAACCCTAGCTCAGTGAAACTGATTTTGGATTTCTGACCTCCAGGACTGTAAGATAATAAATTTGTGTCATTTTGAGTCACTAGACTTGTGGTAAATATTATAGCAATGATGGAAAACTAATATATTTGGCATAAATATGAAGGAGAATATTAGACTTGCCTTGCCCTAATAATGGCAGATATTTTCCAGTATTTTAATATGATATAAATTTAGAATGGCACACATGAGTTTTGAACATCAACTCTTAGCACCGTGAGGCAGTACCATGATAAATAAAAGTGATGATACCTTTTTCTTTTCTAGGATTATTGAAAATGTGTGTATGTGTGTTTGATTAAATATGTATGTGCTTATTATGAACATGAATATGCTTTGCATGTATTACAAAGATTACAGTTTAACCGCCATAGCTCCATGAAGTATGTGCTATCATCCCGGGGCACCTGGGTGGCTCAGTGGCTTAGGCATCAGATCTTGATCTCAGCTCAGGGCTTGATCTCAGGGTCATGAGTTCAAGCCCTATGTTGGACTCCACATTGGTCGTGGATCCTACTTAAAAAAATACATGTGCTATCAACCCAGTTTTATAATTGAAGAAACTGAAGTTTAGTTGACCAAGATCATTCAATCACTAAGTGATAGGATTGAAATTCCAGCTTTGGTGTTTCTGACTCCAAAAGCCAAACATTTGTTTCACCACTATGTTATCTTGTCTTCTGTATATTTGAGATTTATTAAAACCCTTTGAGCAATATATGATGATAAGTTTGAAAAATCTTCATTACATGTGACTTTCTTGTTTTACCTCAAATGCCAGAGAAATGTTTTTCCCTTCCTCTTCCTTGTTTTTCCTCTCATATTATATTCTTTTATAGGTAACTGCTATGTACTGACAAAACATCCCTATAAGTATTGTGATTCTGATTATGATATTCAAGTTCTATAAACTGTAGAGTATTTGAAGTCTTATGAAAACCTTTATTCTTTAAAATTGCATTAATTCCAGAAGCATTCCTGCAAAAGGACATAAAAACTATAATATTGGACAAACACTGGAAAAAATAAGTACAGTACTTTAAAAAGGTTATATTCGAAAAAATGCCACCAGAGTTTCTTATATAAAGATTGGTTCTGAATGGGATTGCTAGTGGAAAAAGGATACTTTAAAACTGGGAGATGTTGAGTGGCTAATGGTTTGATAATATTAACTTTGTGCTTACTTTTAATAATACTGTTGGAGATGAGAATGGAAATGCAGAGGTGTTGTAAGTTTCTCCAAATTTGACTTCTTTCCAGGAGTTGGGTCCAGAAAATGTTTTTATAGTTCATAGTTTATTTAGTATTTTGAAAAGTACAATGAACTCTTTCAAGTCACTACTATAGTTTTTAGGGGACATATATTAAATACCATGAAGTTAAATGTGAACTTGTGGGCAGATCTATTTTGGTAACTGACAGTAGATTGATTGCCAGAACTGATTCAAGAACTCTGGCAGGGAGAGGGCTTTCTTTTTCTCCCCTGCCATTATTTCACTCTGTTGTGTGCACATCACTACTCTCCTGTATGTCAGAAAGAGTAAAACTTTTCCAGATAGAAGGAGATCTTCAAGTGTACAAAAGCTTTGCTTACTATTAGAATTTTAAATCAGGTTTTGTGAATGGTAAACTGTCCTCGCTAGATAAGATCCTTGAAGACAGAGAGCTTGTCTGGCTTATTCTTTCTGTATCTCCAGTATCTGGAAAAGTGCATGAAATATAGGAGTGTAGCAATAAATACTCTTTAAATGTATGAATGAATTGGCCAAACACTCCCTGCTATGGTCTCATAAAACTAAAAACCAGGAGATCATATATTCGTTTCTGTAAGAATCATATCCCCTGTTTTCTTTGCTTTTCTCATAATGCTTGCTTGTTATTATTATTAATTCATTCTCTGACCATAGTTTTATTTCTACGTAGAAATGATATTGCTACAACCCTCCATGGAGTTTAGAGCCCCATGGCTCTCAGATCAGGCTCTACGCCTTCTCAGAAGGGCATCAGTATGTTCCCTTTTACTTGGATCCTTTGTGAGGACCCAAGGAGAGTGATGTCTCCTTATAAACAAGGTATTATATATCTGTGTCTTTGGCTTCTCCAGATCATGAGAACACACTGTGAAACTCAAAAGAAGTTGGCATTAGACAAATCCCAACTTTAATGTAGGAAGGAGAAGAGTCTTGTTCTTATTAGTAAATATTTTAATTAAATAAAGATTATCCCTCTATTCCTCATTTCTTACTGCAACATTATCAGTATGGACTCCCGATCATTTCCCCATTCCCCCCAAGTAAAGGCAGTGTGTAAATCAACACTGCCTGAGTGTGATCTGAGCTGCTGAGCAAGCTCTATACTTTTAAGTGAGACTGATCTTCCACAAAGTCAGCCACATTCTCTTGAAGTCAATTACTGGGCAAAATGTCTAGACTTTTATCTCTCCCTCCTCTATCTGGTCCTAGAAAATTGCAGAAATACCAGATTACCATTCCCTGTGCCCCCATTCGTCCAGGCAAGTGTTCAGTTCTCTTTAATTTAGTTTATTATTTCATTTTCCTTGCCCTCCCTTTTCCAAACAAAAACTTAAAAGTCTAATAGGATTTAGGGATAAGGCTGACTCTTAAGCACCATGTATTGACAAAATGAATGTACAGAATAAACTGTATTAAATGTCAGGAACACAAATATTTTTCCATTCACTTTGATTAGCTTTAAAGTCGATTTTTTTTCATTTTACCCCCTTGAACCATTTGGTTCTTGCTTCTGGTTTATCTCACTATCTCTAAATTAATGTCCACGAAGTACAGAAATTCCTGAGTGACTCCAGAATGCGTCATGAGCAATTTTCCTTTGGGAAAATTGTTTTCCATTAAACAGCTAGTAAGAGTTTCATCATATGTTTCATTTTGAGGGCTAAGATTAAGAATGTTTGAGCCTTCTAAGAAAAAAATGGCAGCACAGTGGAGATACAAGAACTAAATATAATTAACCCCCTTTGGGAAATGGGATTAGCTGCCTTTTAATAGGATGATAAATTAAAAGAAAATAAAAATATCTAAGAACAGACAAAGGAGATAAATACAACATCGTTTATTAATATGTCACAGATATAGCAGGCCCCTTGGAAGAGTGGGATGACAAGGACATCATCTGGCTCCTTTGCTTAAAAGAGATGTTTGTTTCTGGCCGAAAAAAGAACTTACTCTGTAGGCCATTTCTCAGCTGTGTAAGTCACCCAGTGGCAGTGTTAATTCAGCAGCATTTGGAAAGACATATAGAAATAAAATCTGGAATATCTGATCATGAAAAATATCTGAAAGAGTTTCTAGGACTGCATGTCACTTTATTCAGCTTAGTCCAACATCAAACTGTCTCTCACAATGTATCTTTATGTGATCTTCATGTATTCATTCCACAAATGTTGAGCACCTAGTATGTGCCAGACTCAGTTGAAGGAGCATAGGAAACACCAGTAAATAAACAGAAGTCCACTCCTCCCCAGTATACACTGTCCTGGAGGGTAATCCTAATTGTGAATGCCAGGCCAGAATGAACTTAAAAAAATCCAGGAATGTGAATGCTGGTATATGAGTCTTTAAAAAAAAAAAAAAAGAATTTTAAAAAATCAAATAATTAAATTATTTTTTTACTAACATTTATTTATTTATTTATTTATTTATTTATTTATTTATTTATTTAGTTAAGGCCATGTTAAAGAGGCATAGTCCTGACTCATTTAGGCAATATGAAAATCACTGTAGCGTATCTGGCTTTTTGTACATCTGCATTCACTCTTCATTTGTGCAACAGATTATTAAACCTAGGGCCTGCCAGGTACTGGTGCTAGGTGCTACACAGGGAAACCATCTTCTAAAATGATTCAGCAGCATCTCTGAAATGAAAAGACTAAGCAGTTCACACATTTGGCTGTTTGTTTTTAAGCATACATACATATACACACAGGTTTGAGGATGTCTGCATTTGTCAGGACCATTCATTACTGTACTTGGTACTAGAGATACCAAGTAGCAGAAGATGAGAATCTGGTCTCCAGGGCCTTTTGGTCTAGTCATTAGATGTATTCTTTAAAGACTAAATATTTGAACAGTACAATTTAGGGATATATTCCCTTCATAAAATAATGGATTGTAGAGAACCATAAAACATATTTACTTTTTAAAGGTATGGAAATTTTGTTCCCCGCGGTAATTACTCTACCTATTCAAGAAGGTTTGACTCTGGACATTTATAGAATATAAAATTTCAGTTATTCCAGTATTTCTTTGGTCTCTTTATTACTGAGGCTCAACTCCTAGGAGACTCATTTTCTATATCCTGATAATATCTAGGGCATTATCTGTTTGGGTCTGCTTAGCTCATTTGCTCAGAACTAATGAGAAGACAGTCCCAGCTCTGACACCCAAGGGAATGGACTGCGCTTTTACCATCTTGGCTCTTAACCGTAATTGTGATTTTGTCTCAGCAGCAGTCAAACCATTGGCCTGATAAAATTCATCTTATTGTTAAAGGTGCTCTTTATATAAATACCTGATCTTGTTTATTTAACCACCATTTAGTGCTTTATGAATGATTTTTTAATATTGTGAGAATCATTAAAACAGGTTTTAGTATATTCTTATTATAGAGTTTCCTATATTTGCAATGTGTTCACAGGTTCTGGAACTCAAGATTACAAAAATGTGTTGGCAAAAATGAGGAAAATAAACAACATGGGAAAACATGGAAGTGATGATAAAATCACACAACTGTATTTAGCAGGGAAGCCAACTCCTAATGGTAATATTTGCAGTTGACAGCAAAGTAGTAAGCAAGGTCACATCTGCATGATGTGCGAATTACAGAAACAATTTAAGATTGTGACTCACTGATTACAGATTTAGTATCTAATGTAGCGCTTGACACATGAAAACTGTCCAGTTACTGTTTGCCAAAGGGAAAAGTTAATGAATGGGTCCATGAATTAACTTTGGTTATGAAGAACCAAACTTTTTAAACACAGAGAACTGAAGACTTTAATGTTCAGTTTTCTTAATTTTCTCAATTTCTTAAATTGCCTGGGGAGGTCAGTTCAGGATAGGTACTTTCCTTTGTTGGAGATTGCCCTGCAGCTGGACTCAGTCAGTGGGTAGCTTTTTACTCCCACTGCTGTCCTTGGAATGTTCCACCCACCAATCCCATAGTCAGGGACTTGTCTCAAAGATGCAGCCTTGAGAGAGTAATGTGCTGTTAGACTATCTGGAGTGCATATGTGACCCAATCCCGTTAAAAGCCTCTATCTAATCTTGTAAGAGTTCTGCAGGCAAGTGCAGAGATCTTCTTGTCTTGGGTGCCACATAGAAAATTAAATATACAAATAACCAAATTTTTGTCAGTGAAGATGAACCCTTTATTGTTATATTCAAGCAACAACAACAACAACAACACACACACACACACACACATACAGTCAATAGAAGACTACTATTGTGCTCAGAACCAAGAGCTCCAAGAATTACCCTTTCCCGGCTTGGTGCTTGGCTAGCATTCTTGCGTTCTCACTTTCTCTCTCTCTCTCTTTTAGATTATTTGATTCTCACTATGGTGTGAAAGACTGATGGACAGAATTCTCCTGAGCTATTAAAAAGCCAGCTAATATAAATTATCACTAAGTTGTAGGAGAGAAAGAATTTTGTACAAAGCCAGCTTTATTTTACCCCTGACCTGTGATGGGACACAACCTTTGCTTTTAATCTCAACAAGAACAGAGTGTTCTTGCAACCTGGTGGTAGCCTTGGAAAGGTTGCCTGCCACACCTACAGAAACTGGTGAGAAGAAAGTAGTTCTCATACAGGTGACATTCACAGGTTTTATCATTAAAGCAAATTATCCTTAATACAAGCATAAGCAAGTCCTACTCTGAAAGAAAGTTTTCTTTCAATAGATTGGTTACAGATTCCAAGATGCATTATTGTAAAATATAGATATTTGCTTTAAAAGGAAAAAATAATAAAAAAAACTTGTCCTGTAACTCTTGCTACATATTTTAAAATAAATGGAATAAGGAAACTGATTTGCATGAAAAAAAATGATGGTGGGGACCTCTGGATCCTTTGAGGCTGGTAGTTTATTTTAAAATGGATATTGCATATTCTGTACTTAGCCTGAAAGACAAAATCCTTTCTGGATAATATTTCCATTCTTTTTGCCTCAACCAAATACCAATATGACCTGTTACAGCACCACTTCCTGCTATTTACTTAACATTCCTACCTGACGGAGGCTTTCCTTCAGGCTTATTGGCAATTTTCAGAATAGTCAATTTGGTTGTTTAGTGTCTTATCTATCAAGAAGACAGCACTTTCTTTCCCTTTGATTGTCTGGTTAGAAAATCTTCCCTTTCACAGCTGTGAACCTTCTGCCTCAGCAGTTTATATTCATGAGTTTGATACTAATGTGGTTTCTCAGTACAGCGAATGCAAGTTCATTAACTTCCTTTGAACAAGTAACTCTGTTCTTTCCCAAACTACTTGTTTTAAGTAGAAAAAGAAAAAAGGTTTCTGTGAAAATACCAGATAGTATACTAAGTTGCCTGATTGGTGATTGGGAGAGAGAATACACATACATACATAATATTTACATTACATCTTATCTCTATTAGGTAAAATCTGAAACATAGTGACAGAGAGGACAATGAATTGAACCCCCGTGTTTCTGTGGCCTAGCTTCAACAATCATCAACTCAAGGCCAGTCTTGTTTTGTCTTTCTTTCACATTCCTCCTCTTCCCCCAGATTATGCTGAAGCAAGTCCCAGACATGTCATTTCACTTATGTATTTCAGTATACGTATTTAAGGACTATTAAAAAAACTATACCCACAGTATCACAATCCCACCTAAAAATTAGCAACATTGGAAGTATAGTTAATATAGCCAGCTCCTAAACAACTAATTACATTACAGTGTTTCCTTTCTAAGTCAACTTGCAGAACCTCTCACTCAAAACTATAATCTGATGATGCTGACTCGGCATCCCGACCGTATCACAGATGCCCAGTTAATCAAGCTGTCATTAAAATGTGGCACTAATTGCACTGAGTTCTAGGTGCTGAAATCAGGGCTTTTCTTTCCTGTGCTCAAGGGCAGCTCTGAAGTAAATGTCGAAATGCAGTAAAGCTGATCTTTTCTGCGTCCTGAAACCCACGTCTCACCTGCATATTGCTTTTAGGACTCACAGTTAGTGCGTGGAGCCCAGGCTCTTCCTACCTTACATAGTGCTGCTTGCAAACTTAACACTCAGCTTTATTCCTTCCTCCCACCCCAGTGCAATGCTCTGTTCTCTCAGAGTCCCATTTCCAGGGTAGATTTTAATAGGAAGGCAACCTGTATTGACATACACCCAGCTGCATGAATTAAAAACAATCATTTTTCTAAAAGCAGCTTTTTCTTTATTTTTGATAATGGTCTTTGGTAGGTAAAGCAGGAATATCACAGGAGATGGAAGCTGGTACATCAGCAATTTGTGTGTCTGGGTCGTATGTAAGCCCCGGGCATCCTGAAGGGGACGATGAAGAAGACGTGACCAAGTTATGTTCTAGCCCATTATTCTTTTTCTGTTCCTCCAAAGGAGGAATAAGAGAAAGAATAAGTTGGAAGGGGAAGAATAGAAGATAGAAAAGAAAGACACAGTGAAGGGGAAATCTAAGAGGGGGTTGAATGCTCTGTGGGACATTGAACTATGTGGGATCCTGGTATATTTCTAAAGAACAAAAATATTGGGAATAGGAAAAATATATGGGACTAGCCGTGTCTTAATTGAAATAATTTCTTAATGGTGGGGACATGGGAGTTTATTGTCTTCTCTGACATCATATATGTTTGGAATTTTACTTAATAAAGATGTAGATAAATATAATAGTATAAAACAGATTATAATGAGGTTGAGAATATTCAGAGAAGTATTCTGAGATTATCTCTTTACTAGTGTGCAAAAAATTTATCCTGAGAATTATAAATTATGTGTGTGTGTGTGTATAAAATAGATAGGAATGTATGTGCACACACACACATACATCACATATGCACTCATAACACTATATATAAGTGTGACAAAAAGAGAAGGAAAATGGGGTGGGTTAAGGCATTCTTTCAAAGACTTTATAAAGTGACCAGTTAAGGCCTGTGATTTTAAAGAGAAAGAATGGAAATACTCTCCTGTGGCATTTTAATAGCCTGGTATTAAAAATTAAAAACATGCATATGTGCAGGTAAAACATAAAAGGCTGAACAAAAACAAAAACAAAAACAAAACAGAGTGCTAAAATCCAATTGTACAAATGTGGAGTCCAGAATCAGAGGAGTGCACTTTTGTTTTTTCTCTTCAAAATCTTGTGTTTTAACAGGTTGCTTTGTGAGGTATTTCAAAGGATGCTTTAGCTCACCCTATTTTCCTTTTCTTTCTTGCTTTCACAAAAATTAATTATTCTCCACTGTAATTAAATCTTGCAATTATACTATTTTTTAATGTTACTTATTCTGAATGGCTTACTCTTTACTTTCCTATGTCTTTGCCACTGGTAAAATCAGAAAGATTATAAGAAAAGGTAAAGTTGGGCGCCTGGGTGGCTCAGTTGGTTAAGCGACTGCCTTCGGCTCAGGTCATGATCCTGGAGTCCCAGGATCGAGTCCCGCATCGGGCTCCCTGCTCGGCAGGGAGCCTGCTTCTCCCTCTGACCCTCCCCCCTCTCACGAGCTCTCTGTCTCTCTCATTCTCTCTGTCTCAAATAAATAAATAAAATCTTTAAAAAAAAAAGAAAAGGTAAAGTTATTCACTTAGGAGTGGAAATACTACTTTTGTTTTGAATTAAAGGGGATAACAGAAATATTAACTAGTGATAAAAAAAGGACTAAAAATTATTTGAAAATTTTCATCAGGAGGGTGCTAATCGTTAAATATCTCAGGCTTTCAAGCAGCTTAATTATCTACAAATACACAAAAAATGTAAAACTTTAATTCAGAAATGGATGTGTTTTCATGTGTCTGTAAGTGACATTCCAAATTGCTTTTATAGAACTGGATCATCATCATATCTAGAGCTATGCCTGGCAGAACCATGATTTGTAGTTTTCGACAAACATAGGTAGAGTTTGAATGCTTGGTAACAGCTTCATTTCTCAAAATGTGGGAAGAGACCTGAGTGCTATTGTACAGCCCTTCAGACAAGAGCTCTGTTGCCAAGTAGGATGGTGGTATTTTGCATCCTGTAATCCAGTCCTGTATCCATTAAAACTGTATTTTTAGAGACCCCCTTAATGCCTCCATGAGGAAGACCAACTCTATGTATGTTCTTCACCATGTTCTTGAAGTAGTTTCATTACCTTTTCGTATTTGAATATTGTCTATTCCATATATTTATAAGAGAAACTACATCAGCTTTATTTTAAAAAATTTTTTGAGTATATTTGACACACAATGTTACATGAGTTTCAGGTGTACAGTCCACAGTACATTCAACTTCTCTATACATTATGCTGTGTAGCAGCATAATGAAAGTGTGGCTCCCAAGTGTCACCATACAATGCTATTACAATACCATTGACTATATTCCCTATGCTGTACCTTTTATTCCTGTGACTTATTCATTCCATAACTGGAATATCAGGTTTATTTTTTAAGTGACAACTTGCACAGTTTGAAACATAAGGAGCTTTCGTTTTGTGATTGAGGGTGGAGTTTAGGCATGCCCGTCTGTGTCCATGCACAGAGCCCTTGGCTTTGAGAGACAGATTGAGTGACGGAGGGAATGGAAAAACATTAATTCCTAACCTTGTTCTGTAAGCAGGGTTGGTCCCCTGTGGTAGGGGATGAACACAGCAACCTAGTAAGCTGTTTTTCTGGGAAGACTTTGTGGGCTCTGAGCAGACACTGCACTGCTGTGTTGTTCAGGTGACAAAATAAGGTTTGTGGATGAAAAGGCCATTTCTTCTCACCCCTCTCACGGAATCTGAAAGCCAATCAGATGGCTTTAGAAACAGAAGGCAAGAATGCTCTTGGCATGGACTTGGCATTTTCACAGAGGCTTTCTCTGTGGTCACCCCAATAGAAGTGCTGGAGCAAAAGAGGAAAACTGAGCAGATGCTTTGTGGTAACTGTTAATCTATTAGAACTCCAGGAAACATGGAGGGAACCTCTGAAGAGATCGTGGCAATGTTCTATGAACAGATGGGGGCTCAGAGCCATTGTAATTCAGGCATTAATAGAAGCGTACCTTTTCTTTCTTTTTCTTTCTTTTGTTCTTTCTTTTCCTTCCTTCCTTCCTTCCTTTCTTCCTTCCTTCCTCTCTCCCTCCTTACCTCCTTCCTACCTCCTCCCTCCCTCTCTTCCTTTCTTCCCTCCCTTCCCCCTCCCACCTTTTCTTCCTTTCATCACAAGCTGGTAAAGTCTGGAGCACATTGACTACTTCTCTTTTATTTTAATTGAAATATATACTATTTTAACACTTCAGGCAGGAAAGGGTTGTAAATTTAAAAAGAAACAAATGTCACAATTTCCATAAATAAAAGATGGTCACGGAGGTCAAGACAGTTTACTTTTGCCAAAGCACATCTTTTAATTTCTACTGATAATGAGGATTTTATTTGTTTCTGGCAGTTTTTAATCTTATTCCTGGAATCAAATGACACAACTTGGCTTAGGGTGGAAGGTCCCCTTCTTTCCCTAATGAGGTAAAGATGTAGAATGTTGGGGGAATCATTAAAGGGCGTGAAAGTTCTAAGCATACAAAGCATTACATGCACTTAGGTTGGTAAGGTATTTGAAATACATTAGTGATCCTGCCAGGAAGAAATTCTTTTTTTTTTTTTTTTTAAAGATTTTATTTATTTATTTGAGAGAGAGAATGAGAGAGAGAGAGCACATGAGAGGGGGGAGGGTCAGAGGGAGAAGCAGACTCCCTGCTGAGCAGGGAGCCCGATGCGGGACTTGATCCCGGGACTCCAGGATCATGACCTGAGCCGAAGGCAGTCGCTTAACCAACTGAGCCACCCAGGCGCCCGCCAGGAAGAAATTCTTAATTGGAAGTTTATTCTGTGGCAAGAATGCTTAAGCTTGGGATCTTTTGTGTTTTTCTGTGCTCCATTTGAATGTTACCATGTGAATTCTATAAATTAACATTTAATTTAAAAAATGTATATTTTGTCTGTTTAAATGCACAGCAGTTGATACACTGACTCAGCTATATGGTTAGTCTTTATTCTCCAACTGCCATATTATGATTAGTGTTTGGCTGCTCTAGGAAATAGATAAAGGCTGACACTGAAATAAATTTTTCATACCTGACTTGGTGAGTACATTCTTACTTTAATTGTGGTGAGATCTGAAAGTATCTTTTTGCATTTGATACACAGTTGTGGAACCGTAAGTCTAAATAGTGCTTCTTACAGTTTTTCAAATAAAAAACAAATATTTGCAGTTGTTGCTAATGTTTCATTATCCTTCAGAACACACCTAATTTGTTGGGCTCATTTTCCCTTTATTTGTTCAGATATGAGAAAATATGTTCTGTATTAAAATATTGGTCTACCTCTAACTTTCGAATTTTCTCCACAGATATTTTTAAAGCCCCTTAAAAATACATGCTCCACAGTTAACCTTCTGCTCTTCTGATTCTATACACTCTCCCTGAGGGTACAGGATAATCTATATCCTACATACTAAGGACACACAGGTTTCATTTTTTTTAGTTAAAAAAATTTAATTGAGGTATAGCCGACATATAATATATGAATTTAAGGTGTACAACATAATAATTCAGCAATCCTATATGTTACACAATGCTCACTATAAGTGTAGTCACAATCTGTCACCAAAGTTATTACAATATTATTGATTATATTCCCTATGCTGTACTTCTCATCCCTGTAACTTATTTATTTTAAATTGAAACCTGTTCTATTTTTCTTTCTATCAATAGTGCTTTAGAATAGGCTATCATCAGTTCTCCCCAGATGACTGACATGGCATTCAACGTGGCCTCTGCTTCCGGTGTCACCCTCGTCAATCCATCTTAGACCCAGGGTCAGGGCCATCTGAGCTTGTCACTCCTGACTTAAAAGCTTTCAAAATCATGGTCAAATTCCCAGACATACGATACCCTTCCTATCTTGCCCCAGTTTATTTCACTAACGTTAGTCCCACTATCTCCCTGCATCCTCACCCCCGCCCCCAATTTAACTCCACCTGTTACAAAAGTACTTGAGCTTCTCTCTTTAACGCCATGATGCTTCATTCTCTTATCACGTAACAAGCTGTGCGCTTCACTTTTTCTCCATTCTTCAAGAGTCATCTTAATGGTCCCTTCTGGAAGGGGGTTTGTGTTGACTGCCATTGAACTACGTCACTTCCTGTGTTTTCTCAAAGGACTCTGCATGTACCTAACACTGCCGTGCCATTGTGACTTACCAGTTGCCGCTTACTTGTCCATCTTCTCATTAGACTCCTTGAGGTCAAGGCTACATTTCTTATTACTTTTGTGTTTCCAGTGCTAATATGGCATCTGGCATGTGGTAGATACTCAAATATAGTTTGGGTGACTGAATATAAGATAATAACAATAGCTAACACTTATTAGTGCCTATATGTGCTAGGGATTGTTCTAAGTCCTATACATGTTTTCCCATTTAACCCTTGAAACCAGCTTGTGAAGCAGGTACTATGATGAACGCTGCTTAACCGATGTGGAAACTGAGACACAATGAAGTGAAGTGGACTACCCAGGGTAAGAGTCAGGAAGCAGGGAATCTGAGATGAGACTAGAGGCAGTCTTTTATTGGGCTCCAGAATCTGTGTTCTTAACTTCTGTGTATGAATAGGTGAAATTTGTGGCTTGATCAAAAACTTAAGAGTTACCTCAGAAAATTTATAGTTGTCTTGCTGCCAAATCTAGTTTATGTAAATAACACTCTACAAACAGCACTTTGAATTTGTCAGACAGATACTGCTCTGCTCTATATATCATCAAATATTAGCTTCCTGCAAGTGGCTTTTCTTTGTGCCCAATTTCTCTTACACCTACTGATTCACAGGCTCTTGCCCATTTCTCTGGTAGGTACAGTTTCCTCTTCACTGGGCACAGGTTTCCTAGCAAATACCTGAAGGCATCTAGTCTATTACTTTGATCATTACCTTTATCTCTCTAGGCTCCAATTAATGCTTATTTTTAAAAAATAATATCTTTCATATAACAGCTTTCCTTTCGTTCTAATCTAACTTTCTTTTGAATGTAACGGAGATCTGCTGGATGTCTAGATCAGAAGATGATCTGGATGAAAAGATCCAGCTATTTTCTTAAAAAAATTTTGATTGTAGTTATCACACGATGTTACATTACTTTCAGGCGTACAACACAGTGATTCAAGTTTAGACATTATGCTGTGCTCACCACAGGTGTAGCTGCTTCTGCCACCTTACAGTGCTATTACAATGCAGTCGACTGCATTCCTTATAAGATCCAGCCATTTTGCCTCAAGTCCTGTAACTGTGGCCACGCCCATCCTGCTTTTACATTGCATTTAGCCTTGGTTAGGAACTCAGTTTCCTCATTGTAACCGCAAATGAGAGCTACAATCCTAGTGAAGGCAAGAGAGATGTGAGAAGTAAAAAACATAGTTGGAAAATTAAAATAATAGCAAACTTTATGATGACACAATATACTGGTTCTGGAGTTTGAAATGAAAACCATTATGGTTATTTTTATCATTAAGAAAAGTTTTCGAGCACTTATAACTGAAACTTTTAGAATAGACATAAAAATGTAAAATAATGAACTGTGACTTTTTAGTACTTGCCACAGTCACTGTTCCATAAAACTATGTTTTTCAATCTTAATGGAAAGTGTTTTTATTTTTTATTTATTTTTGCTTTTATTTTTTCCCCCTTGCTAGTAGGTATCAATTATTTTGTGTATTTTTTTTTGTCATATTGTATTATACATTTTTTTATAAAGTGGAATGTTTTTATGACATTTTTATGTATTCTAGGGTTCCTTTGTAGTCATAAAAGTCTTATTTGTGTATTTGTTTATGTAATCTCTTAGCTTTTTGGTATGATTCTTCTTATATTGGTTTTGTAAATTAGTTTTCCTTAACAAGATTTTTTTTAATGTAAATTAAATTTAAAAATTTTAAATTAAAGCTTCACGTCATCTGAAATTAATTTTTATATATGACGAAAGTAAGATAGGGGTCTGATTTGACCTTTTAAAGTGTGTAGCTGGTTATGTCAATAATTTATATATAGTCCATCATTTTAAGAAAACCAGTATCAAACTACAACTTTTGTCATAAATGTTTGTGCAGAAATATATATGTATATGTGTATATGCATATACACACATGCATGTTATATGGATTTATATCTTTCCACTGATTATTTGTTTATTTTTGTTCCCATGCTAGTAACATATCAATATAATCATTATCTTGTGATATCTTATAAGACAAATCTCTTTCCTTTCCAGTAATCTTTTTTTGTTGTTGTTGTTGTTATGTTCTTAGATATTACTGGGAATTTGTTTTTCCATATGAACTTCAGTATCATTTTATCCAAGAAAATACAATTCATCTCCATTTCATTACATCTTTTTTCTTGAGTTTTTCAAAATCATTTTATTATTTTCTTCATATAGACCTTAGGACTTTCTTGTTAAATTTATTTCTAAAAATTTTATGCTTTTGTTGCTCTTGCAAATATTTTTTCTCATTTCCTTTCAAATTACTTATTGGTGAAATGGAGAATAAATATTGACTTTTTCAAACTATTCTCATGTGCAAAAATTTGTCAAATTATCTTATTAAGGGTAATTTTAAACCTAGAGTCTTTTGAGTTTTCAAATTATAAAATCGTATCATTCATTCATCACACAAAGTTTCATCTATTCTTTTCCATTATTCAGATAATTTCATTTTCTTGTCTGATTATATTTATGAGAACCTCCAAGTTAGTATCAAATGATACTGTAATTCCTTATGCAATCCCCAATTATAATTTGAATTCTTTTAGTGTTCCAATATTTGGGATCATATTAGCTGTTGATTTTTGTTAGGTAATTGTCATTATAAGTCATTAGTGTTCTCTATTTCTATTTTACTTAGAATTCCTTTTAGGAATATATGAAATATATCAAATACCTTTCCTATGTCTAATGATATGATTATAAGATTTTCTCCCTTCGTTTATTGGTAAAATTGATGTTATCAGATTTCCCGAAATTGAATCACTCATACGCATATTAAAAAAAATTAAGAAATATGCATATGTGATTCAATTTTGGGAAATCTGATAACATACTAATTCATATTCTTTGCATAAACCCCACGTGAGGCATGGGATATTAGTCTTTTTACACAGGACTAAATTCTGTTTGTTAATATTTTATTTAAAATTTTGCATTGAAATAATTAAAATTAGTTTCTTTTTTTGTTTGATCTTTATTAGGGTTTGGCATTAAAGTTATGTTATCTTTTTAAAATCAATTGAATTTTGCATGTGCTTTCACATTGTTGAGTATTTTAAAACTTTGAAAATATTCGTTTAAAAGTTAGAGGTTAGATTGAATTTGCCGTGAGTCCATCTAATTTAGGACCTTTATAAAATAAATTTTTCATCACCTTTCCAGTCTTTTCATAGGTAATTGATATATTTGAAGATTTCTACTCCTTCTTATGTCCAACTTGGAAATTTAGATGTTGCTATGAAATATTTTATTTTCTGTTCATTTAAAAATTTATTGCCATAGTTCCAGTTATAATGTTTTCATTCATTTAATGTCTGCCATGGCAGATTATGTCTCTTTTTTCAATCTGAATCCTATATATTTTTTGCTGTCCAGGCCCTCCTTAAGCAGTGGTCTATCTGCTTCATTGGTATCTTCAAAGAAGTCTTGATTTTTTCATTCTCACTGGTTTTAATTAATTTCTACCTTGATTCATATTAATTTCATCTTCCAACTTTTTTTTTTTTTTTTAATGAGAGACAGAGAGCATGAGAGGGAGGAGGGTCAGAGGGAGAAGCAGACTCCCTGCCGAGCAGGGAGCCCGATGCGGCACTCGATCCCGGGACTCCAGGATCATGACCTGAGCCGAAGGCAGTCGCTCAACCAACTGAGCCACCCAGGCGCCCTCATCTTCCAATTTTTAAAGTAAATTTTTGTTAAATCTATCTCTGTTTCTTGTAAGTACAATGTTTGTTAATATGTTTTCATCTTTAATAATAAAGGCACTAAAAACTGCATGTTTTCCTGAATATAGCTTTTGCTATAGCCCATGTATTCTTAGATAGTATTTACTTACTTTTATGCTTTTCATGTAATTTGTATTTCAGTTTTGCTTTCCTTTTTGATCCATGGGTTATCTTAGTATATTTGTTAGCTTGAAATAGGTTACGATTATTTAGCATTTCTAAAGTTAGTAGAACATGGTCAGCATATCTAATCTCTAAGATCTTTGTAAGAAAAAAAAAAACACAAGATTTCCTTGTGGCTAACTATATGATTTGTTTTTATTAATACCCCATGTTCATACTAAAAAGTACAACTTTTTAAATTGAGGAATGTTAGATTCTATATATAGCTGTTAATTTCCTTGATTTTGAAAGTTAAATTCTTCTTTCTATTTATTATTTCTATTTATAAATTTTTCCTATTTTTAATATCCACTCTTCCTTTCATTTTAAAATATTTTTTGGTAACAGCTTCATTGAAATATAATTCACGTATCATACAATTCACAAATTTAAAGTGTATGATCAATGTTTTTAAGATATGCACAGAGTTGGCCAATAGGCACATGAAAAGATGCGCCTTTGGGTATTTAGCTACTGTATTTTTGTATCTGCATGTTTATGGACATCGTGTCTCTTCATAAATTATATCTTTTATAATTATATGATATTCCACTTGACCTGTGTGGTTATTTATAGTGTTTCCCCCTGATCTGATAGTATTATTGCCATTCTTTTTTGTTTGTTTGTTTCCATTTACATTGTTTTTGCTCTACCAGTCTTTTTATGGTTAAGTTTTTTTTATCACTTTGATTTTAGTGAGTCTCTTATTAATAGCTTGTAGCTGAGTTTTGCTTTTTAATTCAGACAATTTCTGTCTTTTAATAGGAGAATTCATTACATAACTGATATACATAACTTTATTTTTTTGTGGATAATAACCATGTTCCCTCAGGAGAAATTTGCTTCCTCACCTATCTCCCCCACCCACCACCACACACGCACCAGATACAGATTTGGAGTATTTTCCTTCTTCTCTTCCTACTCCCTCTAGGTTGAGACATTTTACTCTATTGCCCTCCATCCACAACTCCTAATTTTGAAGTCACTATAATACATATGATTTCACTCATATGTAGAATTTAAGAAACAAAAAAAGGAAAAAGAGACAAACGAACAAAAAAACGAAGTGGGTGGGGGATAGATGAAATAGGTGATGGGGATCAAGAGTACATTTATCATGATGAGCACTGAGTTTGTATAGAATCGTTGAATCATTATATCATACAGCTGAAACTCATATAACACTGTATGTTAATTATACTTCAATAAAAAATAATAAAAAATAAAAATCATGGTTTGTTGTCAGAATTAAATGAAAAGTACTTAAAACATAGCTTTTGATATGTAAACAGTCATTAAGTATTGTTTACTGTAATTATTACCATTAATTATGCTATTTTCCACTTGGATTATCTGTTGGTAAGTATGTTACAAGAATCACTGGTCACCATTATTGACTGTCCATTTTCCCATCGTTAGGTCTCTCCTCTCTTTTTAGTCCAGTTGGGGGTTATGCTAATACACTCAGACTCTTTGCATAACAGATGAATGACTCCTTAGCTTGGTCCAGAATTTTTGGGGTGCAGTTCTTGAATTTCAGTCTGTAGATGTTTTTCCAATACCTTCTTGCTTCTGTTGTTGCAGGTGAGAAGTCACATGCAAGTCTGATCAATTTTTCCTTTGTAGATAACTTGTTCTTTGTCGATGGAATAGTGTAATATATTTTCTTTCTGTACTTGGTGTTCAGGCATTTTTAGCAGGATATATCATAATTTTTATGTCCTTGTGTCTTTTCTCCATTATTAAAATATTTCCTTTACCTGATTTTTTAAACTACTAAAATAGGTCTCAACAGTATCCACATACTCTTTAAATTCACCTACTGAATCCTTTACATTGGAAATCTTAATTTTACAAATTAGTTTTTTACTATTGTTTTCTCCAGCACTTTTTTCTTTGAGTTGCACTTGTATCTCCTCAGGTATTCTGATTATAGGTTTTGTTGGCCACCAACTATCTCCAGTGGTTCTTTGTCACCCACACGTTGTTTACTTGCTTTTATCTCCTTCTTTTTGTATTGGGTCCCTTTAAACATACTGTGAGGCTCCTTTAAAATCATCTCTTGGAGTAGTCCAAGTGGCAGTTGTCCCACATAAGTCTATAGCTCAGTATTCTCCGGGTCCTCACCCCAGCACTCTCTAAAGCTGGTCTCCAGGCCCTCACTCAATCTGTAGTTGAAAAAACCCACACTAGTTCTCTTATCTTGAAGACTAACCAATAACTCACTTATACCTGTCTGGACTTTGGCTCAGGAAAGGCAGTGAGAGTGGAGCTGGGAATGGAAGGAGAGGAAGCCATGTCTGGTGGCCATCTCCCCGGAACTGTGAGTTCCCAACTGTGTTTTCTAAATTTTTAAATTCCTAATGATATTTTAAGGACAAGACTATAGTTTTACCTACAGGAAGCTTTTGTTACTATGGGATCACCAGTTCCAAATGCCTGGATTTCTTTTAAGGATCTGAATTCCAGGATCTTTCCCGTGTTAATTGATAAATTTTCAATTTTGAGTCGTCTTCTCGCTGTTTGCTTGTGCATGTAGTGTTCATGTATATGTGGGCTGGTAAAGGATATAGGTGTTATAGTTTCATGAAAGAAACCCATATTGGATAAGCAGCCTGTATTTGCTTGTTGGTGGCTCTCAGCTTGTGGTGGAGACCGGGATGTGTGGACAGCCTGGTTCCTTTCCTTTAAGAAGTGTCTGATTTCTTTGTCTTCATTCATATGAGAAGGAATTCATCTTACCCATTATTACTCATTTGATGAGCAGTAATGTCTTAGTTCTCCTGCTTCTAGTGTTCTGCTAGGCCTTACCTTTCATTAGATATTTTGGGAAATATCTGGCATAGAATTCTGGAATTAATTCCCTAATGAGTAAATTCTATCTCATTGGAAAATTTTCATGATTTCTAGACAAATTAAGTAGAACGCAAACTCCACGGAGATAGGAACATTGTTTTGGTTTCCATTATTTCTCCATCATCTAAAATAGTGCCTGGCATAAAGGAGGTGCTAATAAATATTTGTTGAACAGAAAATGGAATCAGTAATTCACAGTCAGACACATGAATGTGTAAAAAACATATGATAAGGATTGTCCTGGCCTACGTGATTGTTTTAAAAACATGCATACATTTTTGCATATTGTTTGGCTAGTCTCATTCTAGGATATAAATATGACTCAGGCATGACCCCGGGCTACATATAAGTCATTTACAAAACCAATGACCTCACCTATGTCTTTGTTTCCCTCTTCAAATAATTTATCTGAGCTAAAGAGAAGTCTTTAAAATATGAGGTAAAACTTTAAGAATATGACATTTTTATCATGTAAGGTATTCTTCTATCAGAGTTTTATCAATGATGACTTTAAAGACATTTCTATCATACATGGGTTTATTAACAGAACATTTCTTTTTTTTTTTTATTTTTTGCTTTTTATGGTTTTAATTCTGTACTTTCCCTCCCAGAACAATGCCTGGCACATGGCAGGTGCTTCATTAATATTGACTGGGAGAATTGATGAGACCACGAATTTCTTAATGCCAATGCCCTTCCTCTCCCACCCTTACATTTTTTTTTTATTCTTATGTTAATCCCCATACATTACATCATTAGTTTTAGATGAAGTGTTCTATGATTCATTGTTTGTGCATAACACCCAGTGCTCCATGCAGAATGTGCCCTCCTCAATACCCACCACCAGGCTAACCCATCCTCCCACCCCCCTCCCCTCTAGAACCCTGTTTGTTTTTCAGAGTCCATCGTCTCTCATGGTTCGTCTACCCCTCCGATTTCCCCCGCTTCATTCTTCCCCTCCCGCTACCTCCTTCTTCTTTTTTTTTTTCTTAACATATATTGCATTATTTGTTTCAGAGGTAGAGATCTGAGATTCAACAGTCTTGCACAATTCACAGCGCTTACCAGAGCACATACCCTCCCCAGTGTCTTATCACCCAGTCACCCCATCCTTCCCACCCCACCCCCCACTCCAGCAACCCTCAGTTTGTTTCCTGAGATTAAGAATTCCTCATATCAGTGAGATCATATGATACATGTCTTTCTCTGTTTGACTTATTTCACTCAACATAATACCCTCCAGTTCCATCCACGTCGTTGCAAATGGCAAGATCTCATTCCTTTTGATGGCTGCATAATATTCCATTGTATATATATACCACATCTTCTTTATCCATTCATCTGTTGATGGACATCTTGGCTCTTTCCACAGTTTGGCTATTGTGGACATTGCTGCTATAAACATCGGGGTGCACGTACCCCTTCGGATCCCTACTTTTGTATCTTTGGGGTAAATACCCAGTAGTGCAATTGCTGGATCATATGGTAGCTCTATTTTCAACGTTTTGAGGAACCTCCATACAGTTTTCCAGAGTGGCTGCACCAGCTTGCATTCCCACCAACAGTGTAGGAGGGTTCCCCTTTCTCCGCATCCCCGCCAACATCTGTCGTTTCCTGACTTGTTAATTTTAGCCATTCTGACTGGTGTGAGGTGGTATCTCATTGAGGTTTTGATTTGGATTTCCCTGATGCCGAGCGGTATTGAGCACTTTTTAATGTGTCTGTTGGCCATTTGGATGTCTTCTTTGGAAAAATGTCTGTTCATGTCTTCTGCCCATTTCTTGATTGGATTCTTTGTTCTTTGGGTGTTGAGTTTGATGAGTTCTTTATAGATTTTGGATACTAGCCCTTTATCTGATATGTCATTTGCAAATATCTTCTCCCATTCTGTCAGTTGTCTTTTGGTTTTGTTGACTGTTTCCTTTGCTTTGCAAAAGCTTTTTATCTTGATGAAGTCCCAATAGTTCATTTTTGCCCTTGCTTCCCTTGCCTTTGGCGATGTTTCTAGGAAGAAGTTGCTTCAGCTGAGGTCAAAGAGGTTACTGCCTATGTTCTCCTTTAGGATTTTGATGGACTCCTGTCTCACATTGAGGTCTTTCAACCATTTTGAGTCTATTTTTGTGTGTGGTGTAAGGAAATGGTCCAGTTTCATTCTTCTGTATGTGGCTATCCAATTTTCCCAACACCATTTGTTGAAGAGACTGTCTTTGTTCCATTGGACATTCTTTCCTTCTTTGTCAAAGATGAGTTGACCATAGAGTTGAGGGTCCATTTCTGGGCTCTCTATTCTGTTCCATTGATCTATGTGTCTGTTTTTGTGCCAGTACCATGCTGTCTTAATGATGACAGCTTTGTAATAGAGCTAGAAGTCCGGAATTGTGATGCCGCTGGCTTTGCTTTTCTTTTTCAACATTCCTCTGGCTATGCGGGGTCTTTTCTGGTTCCATACAAATTTTAGGATTATTTGTTCCATTTCTTTGAAAAAAGTGGATGGTATTTTGATGGGGATTGCATTGAATGTGTAGATTGCTCTAGGTAGCATTGACATCTTCACAATATTTGTTCTTCCAATCCATGAGCATGGAACGTTTTTCCATTTCTTTGTGTCTTCCTCAATTTCTTTCATGAGTATTTTATAGTTTTCTGAGTACAGATCCTTTGTCTCTTTGGTTAGATTTATTCCTAGGTATCTTATGGTTTTGGGTGCAATTGTAAATGGGATCGACTCTTTAATTTCTCTTTCTGCTGTCTTGTTGTTGGTGTATAGGAATGCCACTGACTTCTGTGCATTGATTTTATATCCTGCCACTTGACTGAATTCCTGTATGAGTTCTAGCAGTTTTGGGGTGGAGTCTTTGGGGTTTTCCACATAAAGTATCATATCATCTGCAAAGAGTGAGAGTTTGACTTCTTCCTTGCCAATTTGGATGCCTTTGATTTCTTTTTGTTGTCTGATTGCTGTGGCTAGGACTTCCAATACTATGTTGAATAGCAGTGGTAATAGTGGATATCCCTGCCGCGTTCCTGACCTTAGGGGGAAAGCTCTCAGTTTTTCCCCATTGAGAATGATATTCGCTGTAGGTTTTTCATAGATGGCTTTTATGATATTGAGGTATGTACCCTCTATCCCTATACTCTGAAGAGTTTTGATCAAGAAAGGATGCTGAACTTTGTCAAATGCTTTTTCTGCATCTATTGAGAGGATCATATGATTCTTGTTCTTTCTTTTGTTAATGTATTGTATCACATTGATTGATTTGCGGATGTTGAACCAACCTTGCAGCCCAGGGATAAATCCCACTTGGTCATGGTGAATAATCCTTTTAATGTACTGTTGGATCCTATTGGCTAGTATTTTGGTGAGAATTTTTGCATCCATGTTCATCAGGGATATTGGTCTGTAATTCTCCTTTTTGATGGGGTCTTTGTCTGGTTTTGGGATCAAGGTAATGCTGGCCTCATAAAATGAGTTGGGAAGTTTTCCTTCCATTTCTATTTTTTGGAACAGTTTCAGAAGAATAGGTGTTAATTCTTCTTGAAATGTTTGGTAGAATTCCCCTGGGAAGCCATCTGGCCTGGGCTTTTGTTTTTTGGGAGATTTTTGATGACTGCTTCAATTTCCTTAGTGGTTATAGGTCTGTTCAGGTTTTCTATTTCATCCTGGTTCAGTTTTGGTAGTTGGTACATCTCTAGGAATGCATCCATTTCTTCCAGGTTATTTAATTTGCTGGCATAGAGTTGCTCATAATATGTTCAGATTATTGTTTGTATTTCTTTGGTGTTGGTTGTGATCTCTCCTCTTTCATTCATGATTTTGATGATTTGGGTCATTTCTCTTCTCTTTTTGATAAGTCTGGCCAGGGGTTTATCAATCTTGTTAATTCTTTCAAAGAACCAGCTCCTAGTTTCGTTGATCTGTTCTACTGTTCTTTTAGTTTCTATTTCATTGATTTCTGCTCTGATCTTTATGATTTCTCTTCTCCTGCTGGGTTTAGGCTTTATTTGCTGTTCTTTCTCCAGCTCCTTTAGGTGTAGGGTTAGGTTGTGTACTTGAGACCTTTCTTGCTTCTTGAGAAAGGCTTGTATTGCTATATACTTTCCTCTTAGGACTGCCTTTGCTGCATCCCAAAGATTTTGAATAGTTGTGTTTTCATTTTCATTGGTTTCCATGTATTTTTTTAATTCTTCTTTAATTTCCTGGTTGACCCATTCGTTCTTCAGTAGGATGCTCTTTAGCCTCCATGTATTTGAGTTCTTTCTGACTTTTGTCTTGTGATTGAGCTCTAGTTTCAAAGCATTGTGGTCTGAAAATAAGCAGGGGATGATCCCAATCTTTTGGTACCGGTTGAGACCTGATTTATGACCTAGGATGTGATCTATTCTGGAGAATGTTTCATGGGCACTAGAGAAGAATGTGTATTCCGTTGCTTTGGGGTGGAATGTTCTGAATATGTCTGTGAAGTCCATTTGGTCCAGTGTGTCATTTAAAGTCTTTATTTCCTTGTTGATCTTTTGCTTAGACGATCTGTCCATTTCAGTGAGGGGGGTGTTAAAGTCCCCCACTATTATTGTATTGTTGTCGATGAGTTTCTTTGCTTTTGTTATTAATTGGCTTATATAATTGGCTGCTCCCATGTTAGGGGTATAGATATTTACAATTGTTAAATCTTCTTGTTGGATAGATCCTTTAAGTAAGATATAGTGTCCTTCCTCATCTCTTATTATAGTCTTTGGTTTAAAATCGAATTTGTCTGATATAAGGATTGCCACCCCAGCTTTCTTTTGGTGTCCATTAGCATGGTAAATGGTTTTCCACCCCCTCACTTTCAATCTGGGGGTGTCTTTGGGTCAAAAATGAGTCTCTTGCAGACAGCATATTGATGGGTCTTGTTTTTCAATCCAGTCTGATAGCCTGTGTCTTTTGATTGGGGCATTGAGCCCATTTACATTCAGGGTAACTATTGAAAGATAGGAATTTAGTGCCATTGTATTGCCTGTAAGGTGACTGTTACCGTATATTGTCTGTGTTCCTTTCTGGTCTATGTTGCTTTTAGGCTCTCTCTTTGCTTAGAGGACCCCTTTCAAGATTTCCTGTAGGGCTGGTTTTGTGTTTGCAAATTCCTTTAGTTTTTGTTTGTCCTGGAAGCTTTTTATCTCTCCTTCAATTTTCAATGACAGCCTAGCTGGATAGAGTATTCTTGGCTGCATATTTTTCTCATTTAGTGCTCTGAATATATCCTGCCAGTCCTTTCTGGCCTGCCAGGTCTCTGTGGATAGGTCTGTTGCCAATCTAATGTTTCTACCCTTGTAGGTTACATATGTCTTCTCCCGAGCTGCTTTCCGGATTTTCTCTTTGTCTATGAGACTCGTAAGTTTTACTATTAGATGTCGGGGTGTTGACCTATTTTTATTGATTCTGAGAGGGGTTCTCTGTGCTTCCTGGATTTTCATGCCTGTTTCCTTCCCCAAATTAGGGAAGTTCTCTGCTATAATTTGCTCCATTATACCTTCTGTCCCTCTCTCTCTTTCTTCTTCTTCTGGGATCCCAATTATTCTAATGTTGTTTCATCTTATGGTATCGCTTATCTCTCGAATTCTGCCCTCATGATCCAGTAGTTGTTTATCTCTCTTTTTCTCAGTTTCTTTATTTTCCATCATTTCATCTTCTATATTACTGATTCTCTCTTCTGCCTCATTTATTCTAGCAGTTAGCGCCCCCATTTTTGATTGCACCTCATTAATAGCCTTTTTGATTTCTACTTGGTTGGATTTTAGTTCTTTTACTTCTCCAGAAAGGGTTTCTCTAATAACTTCCATATTTTTTTCAAGCCCAGCTAGTATCTTTAAAGTGATGATTCTGAACTCTAGATCTGACATCGTACTAATGTCCGTATTGAGTAGGTCCCTGGCAGTCGGTACTACCTCTTGTTCTTTTTGTTGAGGTGATTTTTTCTGTCTTGTCATTTTGTGCAGAGGAGAACAGATTAATGAGAGAACAAAATGCTAGCAGAGTAACAACGTCCCCAGAAAATATACTCTAAACAAATCAGAAAAAACCTGAAGCAGTGGGAAAAGAAAGGGAAAGAGAGAAAAAAGAAAAAGAAAAAAAAGAAAAAGATAAAGATAAAAACAAAAGCAAACAAAACAAAACAACAACAACAAAAAAACCAGAATGTGATCAAATATGATCAGGCTGGTATATAGATCAGTGCCACACACTAGATTTGGGGTGTATTTTGGTCTTTTAGAAGAAAGTGCCTCCCAAAGTTTTAAAGAAAGAAAAACTTATATATGTACAAAAATAAGGGTTGATATGATGAAGGGATGGAATATGACTGTAAAGATGGAAATTATAAAAAATTTTATAAAAGGAATTGATAAGAAGTTGTTTGAAAAAAGAAAGAAGAGGATTTAAAAAAAAGAAAAAAGAAAAAAAAAAGGGAGAGGATGTGATCAGGCACGGGAATAGAAAACACCATATACTAGAGATTTAGGGTATATTTTAATCTGTTAGGAGAAACTATCTCAAAATTTTAAAGAGAGAACAACTTATATATATATGCCAAAAATACGGGTAACTACTCTGAAGGGATAGAATATGACTCTAAAAATGAAAAATAAAAATGTTTTTTAAAAAAAGGGATTGATAAGATGTTGGTTGAAAAAGGGAAAAAGAAAAATTCAAAAAGAAAAAAAGACAGTTAAAAAAAATTAACTTTGAAAGACTGAAGAATCATGGTAAAAAAGCCATTCATTCTATGTGCAGTAGTCCCCTAGCGCTGGAGTTCTGCCGTTCTCATTGATCGGTAAACTTGGTCTTGGCCGGCTGTTCTCGCTGATCTTCTGGGGAGGGGCCTGTTGCCGTGGTTTCCAAATGTCTTTGCCGGAGGCAGAATTGCCCCGCCCTTGCTCCCTCCCAGCTAAGTAATCTGCTCAGGTTTGCTCTCCGGGGCTTTTGTTCCCTGCGAGCTTTCCGTACAGCTTTGGAGGCGGAGAGTGAAAATGGCGGCCTCCCAATCTCCGCCGCGGAGGAGCCGAGAACTCGGGGCCCTGCTTCTCAGTGAGCCCCCAGAGAAAAGCCGTCAGTCACTTCCGTCTCCCCGGTCTCCGGCCGCACTCCGTGCTCACCCGGCCTGTGACCGCACGTTTCTATCTCTGGCACCCGACCCCGGGTGGAGTCTCCAAACCCAGCAGATCCCTGCGGCGCACTCCCGCGTGGCTCCTCCTGGGGGAGGCAGGTGAGTCTCCCCGGATCTGCCGCTTGTTGGGTCCCTGCTGGAGGAACAGGGGCCCGACTGTGCCGCGGATCACGATCTATGGCCACCCCGAGCTGAGAGCCCGCGCCTGGGCTCCGCCTCTGCAGCCGGCTTCCCTGGTCCGTGACCTGGGAGCTCTGCCACACTCAGGCACTCCCGGTCTTTCTGTGACCCCGAGGGTCCTGAGACCACACTGTCCCGGAGGGTTCCACCCCCCGCTTAGCCACCAGAGTGACGTCCCTCAGTGGAGCAGACTTTTAAAAGTTCCGATTTTGTGCTCCATGGCTCTATCACTTGCCAGAAGCGGCCGCCGGAGGCCCCTCCCCCGCCGTCTATCCTCCCGAATATCGCCTCGGATTCACTTCTCCGCACGTCCTACCTTCCAGAAAGTGGTCGCTTTTCTGATGAGAGAGTTGTTGCTCTTCTTTTCTTCAATCTCCTGTTGAGTTTGTAGGTGTTCAGAATGGTTTGATCCCTATCCAGCTGAATTCCTGAGACCAGACGAAATCCAGGTCTCCTACTCCTCCGCCATCTTGCTCCGCCCACCTAACAGAACATTTCTTATTAAAATGATTTTTTCTCTCTTTGCTACGGAAGAAATATTGCATGTAGCACAGTTAAGATGTGAATCGGCCAGATGAAGGCACCTTCTGCTTGGGATGCTGTTTGTCTTCTTTGCTCACCGTGGGCATCAGGAAAGTATAATTTTCTTTGGGAGTCTAGCCAATTCAGGTGTCCAGAACAGAACCTGAAGAGATTCTCTAATTCTGTACTTTATAATGACAACCAAATAAGATGAGTATTGTCAAGTCATAGGATGAACTGAAAATTATATAATTAATTTAAGCAGAAAATCATATATGTTCTCATGTGTAAATATATCACAAATGCTTTAGATTAGTGTTCTGGTATTAAATTGTAATTTCCTCTATAAAAAGTATTTTCATGGCTAACTAAAATGTAAGGGCAGCCCTTTGGTAATCCATGTTCTGCAGGGTCTGCCAACTTGGTTTTTGTCACATTACAAGGCATCCTGCTTCAGGGCATTCAGTAATAGCTGGGTAGAATCCACAGTCAGTGAGAGCATTCAAGGGTTATACTTTAGACAGTCACCATTCAAATGCATTTCTACAGACCAACTGTCCTTGTTCCTCAGTGTATGAAACTTGAGGTAATTCCTTCTGTATATACCACATTCTTAAAATGCCTGCCACTTCTTTTGTCCTATAACATTTTCTCCCTTTGTAGGGTACTATTGCTCACTGACATTGATCTCTTTGTCCTTCTTTATAATAGCCAATCATTTTCACTTACCAGTTTCTGAGTTGTGTTGTAGCAGTAGGAATATGTTACGGTCTCATACTCTTCAGAAGGGGAGAATCCGTTCCAGATTGAGTATGACAAAACCAAACGGCCCCTCCCCGCATTAACATCAAACTGTTCCTCAGGCTCTGATTTTGACTTTGTCGCCATCACCTAATGGTTGCGGGTTAGAGTATGCGGTCTTCTTCCAGAATCCCTGTCTGTCGTTGTTCAGGGCTAACATTTTTTCTTTAAATAATTACCATGTGCAAGGACCTGTTATAAATGCTTTACATTTGTAAGCTCATTTAATCCTTACACCAACTCTATCAAGTAGATTTTGTTATTGTCCCCATTTTCGTCGATGAGGAATCTGGCATAGAGATAAGTTAAATAACTTGTCCAACTCATACTTTTAGTAAAAAGAGGAACCAGGATTGGAATTCAAGCAGTCAGGCTTCCAAGTTCACACGTGTAACTGTTGCAACACGCTGCCTCTCCAGACCTTGCATTTGCACTCTTTCTGGCATTAAACATAAGTACAATTTCTGACTTGTAAATTCTAACTATATGTTTAAACTAAGAAACAGAATCAGGCTGTAGTTTTTGATTCGAAGCGGAAACAATCCCAAACTGCACAGCTGGGTCCGGACGTGTTATTACCTGGGTGTTATGGCTGATCACTAGATCCTGGAAGTTTTTTTTTAGCCAGACTCTAAGTGCCTTACCGGGAAGGTACAAATGAACAGAAATCAAAACACAGTCCACCTAGTCCGCATCTCCCACCTGCTCACAGCCTATACAGAGCCACTCCTCCTTTGGCCACAGTTTTTCCTGGTCACAATCAATACAAATGAAATCCTGCCCATCTGCAGCAGCCACTTCTCTTCTACATTATTTGATCTCCTTCCTGAGGCAGAGTCTCCAGGCTGTTTCTTAAAATTCACTTTGTCTTCGTGAGTAAAAGTACGGCTCAGACAACACCAGTTTCCAGTTCTATTGATTCATAGGGTGACCAATGACTTGGTTCCTGTCAATGAGAAGAGGACTGATATGTATAAGGTGTTTCAGGAGGCTATGCTCCCTTTTCATTCTCTTGCCTAGTTAGTGGGCATTGTGATTATAGGACTCGCAGCCACTGTGGACCATGAAACAAAGGGTCTTCCTTCACGAATGACTGGAGGTGAGCTAGAAGGACCCTGGGTCTGAGCACAGCTTTAAGGAACTACTCTACTAGCCATGGACACCACACGTTCTGACTTCTTTTAAATACAAGAAAAATAAACTTCTGTCTTGTGTAAGCAACTATTATTTCGGGTTTCATTGTATCTTATGGCCAAACTTAACCGACACCTTCTATGCGTAGAGTAGTACCAGTTTTGAACAACAGAGCAAAAGGACAATAGAAAATCAGATAAACAGGTTAATAATAATTTGCCCATGATGTGGTTTACCGTAGATATAATTGCTTATCTTGGTATAGAAATTTATTTATTTTACTTACATTGCTTTTCACAGAAAATAGTGTTTATCAGAAAAATGTCTTCGGGAAATGATCTACTAGAAAGAAAATATAGCGATCAACACAATATTAGAATAACTCTTAGAATAAAAGATGTATTTTTTCAACAAAAGAATATTCTTTGGGGCTTCTGGGTAGCTCAGTTGGTTAAGTGTCTGACTCTTGATTTCAGCTCAGCTCATGATATCAGGCTCATGGGATCGAGCCCCATGTTGGGGTCTGCACTGGGCATGGAGCCTGCTTAAGATTCTATCTCCCTACCACTCTCCCTCTGCCCCTCTGCACCCTCCCTCTCTTAATAATAAAAAAAAAAGGATATTCTTTGATTCTCATACAGATAAGTATCTTTCACTTCTCTTGGCAACTTTGTTATTGCTGCTTTGAAAGACAAGAAGCATAGAACTTGTGTTTTAAAACTATTTTAGATAGGTTTTGTTGCTACTGTTTTTCATTTTTAATCTTTTTCTTTATTTTTAAAAACACAATATTGGTACTGGTATTTAAACAAAACTTTTCTTACTTTCTCTCCTTTTCCATCTCTTGCTCCTAAACACTCTATTGAATTTGTTGCCTCCCCAAAATGAATCAAGTGAAATCTGAATACTAACTGGTGAGCAAAAGTCATTTACTGATCTAAAAAGTAGCTGCTTGTGTGACTTATTCCTCCTTATTTTTTTTATTTTTTATTTTTTACATTATTTTATTTTTTTTGATGTAGTGTTCCATGATTCATTGTTTGCATATAACACCCAGTGCTCCATTCAATACATGTCATCTTTAATACCCATCACCAGGCTAACCCATCCCCCCAGCCCCCTCCCCTCTAGAACCCTCAGTTTGTTTCTCAGAGTCCATAGTCTCTCATGGTTCATCTTCTCCTCCGATTTCCCCCCCTTCATTTTTCCCTTCCTACTATCTTCTTCTTTTTTGAACATATAATGTATTATTTTTTTCAGAGGTACAGGTCTGTGATTCATCAGTGTTACACAATTCACAGCGCTCACCATAGCACATACCCTCCCCAATGTCTATCACCCAGCCACCCATCCCTCCCACCCCCCACCACTCCAGCAACCCTCAGTTTGTTTCCTGAGATTAAGAATTCCTCATATCAGTGAGGTCATATGATACATGTCTTTCTCTGATTGACTTATTTCGCTCAGCATAATCCCCTCCAGTTCCAACCACGTTGTTGCAAATGGAAAGATTTCATTCCTTTTGATGGCTCCATAATATTCCATTGTATATATATACCACATCTTCTTTATCCATTCCTCTGTCGATGGACATCTTGGCTCTTTCCATAGTTTGGCTATTGTGGACATTGCTGCTATAAACATCAGGGTGTATGTACCCCTTCGGATCCCTACATTCGTATCTTTAGGGTAAATACCCAGTAATGCAATTGCTGGGTTGTAGGGTAGCTCTATTTTCAACTTTTTGAGGAACCTCCATACTGTTTTCCAGAGTGGCTGCAGCAGCTTGCATTCCCACCAACAGTCTGGGAGGGTTCCCCTTTCTCTGCATCCCCGCCAACATCTGTGGTTTCCTGACTTGTTAATTTTAGCCATTCTGACTGGTGTGAGGTGGTATCTCATTGAGGTTTTGATTTAGATTTCCCTGATGCCGAGGGATGTTGAGCACTTTTTCATGTGTCTGTTGGCCATTTGGATGTCTTCTTTGGAAAAATACTCATCTCAATGGGTTACAATGGGGACTAAATGAACTAAAACATGCACAGTGATCAGACAAGTGCCTACAAGTTAATCAGACAAGTGATTAAATGTTGACAATTATTATTACTCAAGGTCATTCAGCTCATCAGTGGTAGGGTCAGAACTGGAAGTCAGTTCTAATGACCCGTAAGCCAATAAGGAGGCTTATTTTCACCAACACTCCCCTTCCCCCCCAAAGCACTGAAGTTATTGTTACCTTTGGCATGACATGCTAGGGCTAGGAGGGAAGTTGGCCTACAAGTCATTGGAACTGACTTGAATTTTCTAGTTCATTTAGTCCCCATTGTAACCCATCGAGATGAGTATTATTGTCACTTCCAGTTTGTAGATTAGAAAATTGAGACAGAGATTAGTTTGTTCAAGATTTTACAATTAGCAAAGTAAAGGAGCTAGACTTAAACTCAGCCAGTCTGGCTACACATCCTGCATTCATAAACTGTGCTCTGTACCTCAACTTACATTACTAATCTAATACCATTACTCATTTCTGAAGTAAAGCTGCTTCTCAGCCAATTCTTTTGATAGCTTGTATTTCAAAGACTTTGTTATTAACATAGTATAACTAGATTATTATTGGGTACAACCTGGTTATAATTCATACGGATCACATAAAACTAACAGTCTCCCAATAACTCCCAATGCACTAGCCGGATACCTCGTGACAAATAAATTTCCTGAGGGCACTAAAAGCCTTCAGCTTTTGTCTAGCTGGCCTGGAACAGCTGGAACAAGTTCTAAATTATCTACAAAATAGACTATTAATTCAGACGCTAGACAAATTTGTCTCCATATGTTTCTTTCCTTGCTGCAATCTGACAATGACACATTGGTATGTCTACCTCCCTTCCTTATGACAATGTAGTTGACTGGATCCTAATGGTATGGAACATAGTTTTGCATCTCGGAGTGATTTTTATCTTGTAGAATTAGAAAACTTTGATCTCAACATTGTCCATCGGTGTACAAAGTTCTCACATATCTGCTATGTTTTCACAGTGGTTTGCTAACTATTGTATCAAGATGTTAATGAGTCTTTTGCGTTACTTCAGTATTTTCCACAAGATGGCATTGTAATTGAAAGTTAAAGGTCTGTGGAATTTTTTTTTTTTTAGGTTAAATTAACCCAATATAGAAGAAAGCTAAAGTTGGCCTTAGATGCTCTTACTGGCATTGTTCACTTGGTTTTAATGAGATCTGAAATGTTTTATGGAGCATAGATAGTCTTGGTGCTTAGTGCATAAAATGCAGCTTGGCCAACTCCCTCAGCATTCTGCCATAGTTGAGTAAACTGTGGAATAGCTTTTCTGTGTTTTATTCTTGTACCACATTTGATATTTACTTGCCAAATGACTTTTAAAATAACTTTTGAGAGTTGAATTGTCACTATTACAGATAAGAGTTTTTAGTGTAGTAATAAAAAAATATCAATTTTCCATTTTTTTTGTTGAGCAAAGAGAAAAGGACCTGAGAGATTCCATTTTACTTAGCTTAGGAGAATCAAAGCCATTGCACTATAAATGTAGTGAACATAGCATCTGTCCTACAGTAAGGTTTCAATATATGTTAAGTTTAGTATGAGTAAGAAGTAATAGGCGAAGGTAAAGAAAAGATGTGATGGCCACATTAATACATTACTGACAGAGTAATAATCAGGTGGTCTCGAGAATATGATACATTTTCTAACGTACCTCATTATGATGTATCTTAGTTTGGTTGGATTTCTCCAGGGTTAAAATCTGGCTCACTCCAGTTGGTACAGGTGTAAGTATAGACCAGCTAAACACCTGTTGGCTATAGTAATGGTATGTTTGTAAGTACAACAACAAGCAAAAGGAATTATCTGGAGTCAGGGATTTACATCTGGTTCAGAAAACTTCTTAGGTAAAATAAACAGTGAAATCTTTCACTGTAGCCTGAGAGTGGTGTGGAGAGAGAGCAGTTATTCCTAGGAGACTTTCCCTAGAGAAGCATGATGCATGAGATTAATCCAGTTGGTTGCATCATTGTATGGATCTGTTGTGCTAGCAAATATGATAAAGGATAATTAACTTTATAGACAAGTTGTGATGAACACCACATCTTAAGGTCTGAACCAGAGAAATAACATTTTTCTCTAGTCTTCACGGAATCATGAAGAAAGAAATGACCTATTCTGATACAGACTGGAGAATGCCATGGAACAGTTTGGGGTAGAGAAGATAGACAACAGAACATGCTGAATAAGCGTAAATGAAAGAAGGATTCTCTGTTCAAAGCAATGATGGATTTTCAACAAGAGAGTGTTGGGATCTGATCTGTTTGTTGAAGCACTTCCTTTGGCATCTGAACAGAGAATGGATTAAAATGGATGCATTTGAAGCTGGGGAGACTGTTTTCTTTTAGGCAAAAGATAACGAAGATCCGAACTAGGGCAGATTAGTAGGTGTATAGAAGTGATGGATTTGAGAATCATTTATGAGAAAAAAATGTGTCAGAGCTTGTTAATTGATTGAATGTGGGAGAGGAAGAAGACTCATCTGACTCAGTTTGCTGGAATGAATGACTGGGTAGATTTATTTTTTTATGCACTGAGTTAGGCAATCAAGGGAGGGAGGTTTTTTGGGAAGATGATGCATTCAGTTATTCATGGGTTTTGTTTCTTCTAAAATACACATGATTTTGGAGAGGAAACTCATTAAGCTTAGTAGCTATTTAAAGCTGGTGATGTTGTTACTTAGGGAGAAAGAAAGGAGAAGAGGAAGAGGAAGCTGGAGGCCTCATAGAGGCCAAAACCACTTCACTGTTCTTCTTGGCTTGTCCTGACCTTTGTTCTCATATTTCTGAAACATATCTGGAAAGCATGTGTTTACCCTGCAGAGGATCTAGACTTTTGGCCCATCCTGTTCTGAACTGAGATACTGGGGAGGTCACTGTGGACAGGTCCTTGTTGCTTAGTGAGGTAGGTAGTTAAATGAGAGTCACTGCACATTGGTATTTAGAAATCTACAATTTATTAGTTTGCTTGAGTTTCCCCGATGGACACAAGGCATGCTTAGTACCAACATCCTCAGTGTTGGAAGGTGTAAATGTATCTTCAGAGAAATCCCGAGTTGTCCCCAGCTGCTCATTGTTCTAAGGTAGAGTCATGGAGTTTGTAGATCTCTAGAAGCCTCGGAACTCATGCAGGGCTGACCCTGTATGTCAACATAGTTACTTTTCTAGTGTAAAATATCTGCCTCTTCAACATGAGCCTACCTTGAGTTCAACGTGGAGAAGGAGGAAACTACTGTGAGTAGTATTAGAATAAGAACTTTTTATGCAAATAGCATATACTTTCTTTACAATCTTAGATAGTTATGGTCAGTGTAAAGAATATAACTTATCGGTGCTTCATTTGCTTTTAGTATTTAGGGGCACCTGGGTGGCTCAGCCGGTTAGCATCTGACTCTTGATTTCAACTCAGGTCGTGATCTCATGGGTTGTGAGATGGAGCCCCTCATCCGGCCCTGTGCTCAGCAGGGAGTCTGCTTGAGATTTTCTCTCTCCCCTCCTTCTGCCCCTTCCCCACTCTCTCTCTCTCTTTCTCAAAATAAATAAATCTTTAAAAAAATTAAAAAAAATAAAGTACAACTTCTTTTTTTTTTTTCTTAAGATTTTATTTGACACACAGAGAGAGTGCACAAGCAGGGGGAGCGGCAGACAGAGGGAGAGGGAGAAGCAGGCTCCCCACTGAATAGGGAACCTGATGGGCTCTATCCCAGGACCCTGAGATCATGACCTGAGCCGAGGGCAGATGCTTAACCGACTGAGCCACCCAGGCGCCCCTGAAATACAACTTCTTGAGGAGATTGCTTCTTGTACTGTTCTCATAGAACATCCCAAATATAATCATAATACTGTTTTGAAGCTTCTGGGATATCTATATCCGTACATTGAATTTACCTTTCCTGAGGTTCAATTGGGAACTCATTAGAATTCTTGGAAAATATGAGAACCAATTCACCTGTGTCTGGGGTAATGACAATTAATGCCATTATCTGCTCTATCATTGGTAGTGCTGCAGGTAAAAATGGAATTTTTTACTTGCATTGAGAAAACTGAATGAAATATGGTCATTATGTGTCTCATTTGAAACTTGGGGATCAAAGGGAAGCAAAATGGAAAAAAAATCCGTTTAAAATAAAAGATAAGATAATCATTGTTCAAAACATTAATGAGAAAGACATAAAGCTTCTCTCCATCCCAGGAAGAATTTCATGACATATATCTAATTATATTATTTAGTCTCTTTATTATTTGATGAATAAACATTACAATCTAATTTCTAGTCACCATTCAAATATGTACATATTATGTGAAACACACCTGCCACCAAAAATTCTTTGGGAGTAGATGTAATCCAAAGGGGATTTCAAATTTTTCACAAATTTCATCTAATCATATTATGAAAAAAGTTCACACAAAAGATAATCACCAAGATTAACGTGACTCAAGATGATATTTGGAACCACAGTCTTTTTTTCCCTAGCAACTGGGAACTAACTACATGATTCTCTTTTTAAATGTCTCAGAACTTAAACACACAGTTTAGACAGGTGGTCAGTGGAAAGGTTTCTTGTAGAATTGTCCAATGAATTGTAATCTTTAAGAATATGCTATTTTTCCTTGAAATATGCATAACAGAGGCATCAGTTAATTGTATATATCCCATTCCAAAATGTTCCAAAATGTTTAACTTTTCTCTCATAATAAGTCATAAAGCTAAATAAGATGTTTCTGTAACTGAGATTCATAGTTGTTGTTGTTGTTGTTGTTGTTTTTCTGCCCTAGGCTTACCCTGGAGAATGACAGAGAGTTTATTGAAGAGAATCTTGGGTGTTTTGAGTAGTAATCCTCATAATAATAGCTTAGGTACATGTCTGTCTGCAATTCAGTATAGAGCACAGTCAACTAAAAAGAATAACTGTTTCAAGAACACTTACCTGTTAGCATACTAAATAAATGATAGAGAGCAACTTTGTCTCTGGAGGCATATGCAGCATTTACAATGCTTTTGGAGTGGTCCTACTTTTTCTTTTCCCTGGAATTTTTATTTTTATTTATTTATTTTTAAAGATTTTATTTATTTATTTCACAGAGAGAGACACAGCAAGAGAGGGAACACAAGCAGGGGGAGTGGGAGAGGGAGAAGCAGGCTTCCCACTGAGCAGGGAGCCCAAGGTGGGGCTCCATCCCTGGGAACATGACCTGAGCTGAAGGCAGACGCTTAATGACTGAGCCACCCAGGTGCCCCTTCCCTGGAATTTTTAAAGATGAATTGTAAGGCAAAGCATTGTAAGGAGGAAAGTGTTCTTAGTGGAAAGTTTGAGCACACAATCTTAGAACTAGGTTTTCAAAATGGAGTCTGTTTGGGGTTTTAATGTAGACCTACAAATTGCTAGATGGAGAAGAAAACAATTGATATTTATCCCCCCCGTCTTTATTACAAACATTTCTAAACTCTTTGTTATAAATTATATTTTTGTGTTTTTACAATTATCTCATTTGATTTGTTCTCTAAGTTTTCTTATGAAACTATATTTTTACTGTTTTATCTAAATAATTAAAAATAATTTAAAATTAAGGAGCTGTGAGTAGTAGCTTTAAGCAACTATATAACTTCTCAGAGCAAATTGTTATACATGGTAAAGGATTAAACATCATGAAATAATAACTATATTATCTACTGTTGTAAATAAATTTCAATTTTCTGATAAAGATAAAAACACATTTTCATAAACAGAATGGTTTTAATGGTCTCTTGAATCATGTTTTTTTTTTTTTTTAATAAAAATGCTTTCTTTTCCTAGTAGCCCAATAAAACTCAAATTCTATTTTTCCTAATGATTTGGAAAATAATTTAAAAGAAACATCATTTATGTGTTTGTTTCTTTAATAACAACAACAAAAAATGATGTGTTGTGAAAGAGAGTTCCTGCATTGCATGAATTAGGTTTTACACGTTGTTCTTGATAAGGGCGCTATCAGGCATTAGAAAAAGAACAAGCAATGTAATTGTTATTTCTGATTTACCATTAAGTTATTAAACAAAGCACGAGGTTGCTACCACTTGGCTTCCCCAACAGTTCCTCATACATACCTAGTTGTCTGGTTTAGTTCCTTTTTTTCCCTTTAATATTTTTTGAAATACCATAAAGTACATTTTATTCTGTTGAACTTGATTCAATTCCACAACTAGTTATTGGTTGGTTATTATGTTCTTGAACTGTCCTAAGCCTAAAATACAGAAATAGAAGAGAACAGAAAGAATGAATTGCCCCTGTCTGCAAGGCATTTATAATTGTGTTGAGAGTGCAAGTCATATTTTATTGATTTGTACCAATCAATTTTATTGATTTGCCTGCCACCACAGCCACTTCTTTTAAATTATAGTGCCTTGCACCCAGGTCCCTGCTTGGGAGTGCTGTGCTAGATGTTCTTGATGCAGAGGTGAGCATTGGACCCACAGTATTCTATCTGTAGACTTGTTAGCTACTCTTGAGGGGTTCTACCAAAAGGGTGCCATTATTGACTCTTACTGAAATATGGAGGGAAGAACAGGGCAGACATGTAGAGAGGAAAAGCAGAGAGCTACAATATAAACATACATTCACACAGACGAGTGAGATATATATATTCACATATATAGTTTATATACATGTAGAGAGAGTATATATACTATGTATGTATGTGTATTAGATATGTGTGTATACACACACACGTGCACGCACACACACACATACACATACACACTAAGTACTGATTATGGATTAACGTTTCCCAGAATTATGGAGCTGAAAAGGATTAAAAATTTTTCTGCCACATACACCAATGGTAAAATCAACCTTGAAAAATATCTAAGGCAATATATTGTACACCTGAAACTAACACGACACTATATGTTAACTATACGGGAATTAAAGAAAAAAAATCTAAGGCAAGTGATTCTATAAGTAAATTTCTATCCTTTTTCATGTTTATTTATTCTTGCTGCTTGATTTTTCTTTATGCTCAAGTTGATGCTCTCTTTGCACGATATAGATTTTTTATTACCTATCATCTATCTGTTTTTACTGATGAGATTTTATATAACTTTGAACTACACCTTCCTTCATTTCCGTTCCTTATCTGTGTGGTCATTTTATGAAATCATATGCTTAAAAATATTTTTTATACTTTGTTCTTAAATAATAGCATTTGTAATCATCTTGCATAACTAGTTGAGCTCTTCTGGAGCTTGGGTAAGCAGGAACTACAAGGAGTGAAGAGTGAGCTGATTGTCTAAGAAAATGATCATGCTCACACATCAGCACCTTTAGTGAGTGTGATTTGAAATCAATAGATTCTACCAATGATATCATTATAATTCTTTACTGATTTCTTTGTCCTGGAATCTAGAAAAGCAAATAATTTATTCCCCATAGCTGCTTGTTTAGTTCAATCTAACTATAATTTCCAAGTTGATGTTTGCTGCTATATCTCACGTTCAGTGCTAGGCTTTGATGAAATTTCAAGATCCCTCTGTGAATTATGTCAAGTCATAAGCATCATTATGATTTTTTTCTACTTAGAATTAAATATGTCCTATTCAGGTTGGTGGTTTCTGAAAGGATGCTTGATCTCACTACTCTAGGTAGAGAGGCACATTTGCCAGTCTTGTCACTCCAGCTTCTCTCCTACATTGCTCCGTATTCATTAGTGTATAGTTACTCCATCTGGCAGATATAAAAGAGTCAGTGTAGCTATAAGACAACTTGAAGATTTGACATGTTTAGTAGGCTCAAGGGGCCAATAATGTGAATGAAGACACATGATTTGAAAGCACTTACAGCACAATAGTTTTGAAGACTTGAACATTAAGCTCATATATTCTTCCTGAAAGGAGGCACATTCAGGAGTTGCTACCATCTTACAGTTTCTCTCGGTCTTGTTACATTGCACGAGTTTCCTTCTATTTTTGTTTGCTTTTGTTGTGCCTGTACTTTGTCTCCTAATTGGAGCCCCAATTTAAGGGCATAAACTGTTTCACAAATTAATCTGTACCTTTAGCATTTAGCACTGTCCTTTATGCAAAAGATGACAATCTTAATCCACAAGCAGAATATTTCTGTTGTTGAATTTCATATCTCCTTTAGGTCTCTATACCTCAGTGTGAGCAAAATGGAATGCCATTGGATTCAGGCTTTCCCTTCCTTTTGCCCAAGGGATTGGGCATGGGAGGTAAGAGACAATGAGGTAGGACAGAGATTCCATAGGGTTGGGAGGAGAGGGGCTCTGATCTACCTTGGCCACACATCCACCTATCAACTGTTTGACATGTCCATTTTTGCATCTCAGCCTTCAAGGAATAAACAGGTTGCTGCCATTTTTTTTCCTTCCGTTCCTGTGCACAAAGCCCCATCAGATCCACCACTTTTAGATGCATCCAAGTTAATCTGGTTACTCCAAATTACTTACTTACTTACCAGCTTACTATGCTGGACTGGACAGAACTCTGTGAGGCTAGCTTGAGTTTTTCTAAATCCCTGAGAAGCAGAGTTCAGTTTTTCCTTTTCTCTAGATTTATAAAGTTATCTGAGTGTTCTGTCCTTAATTCAGAAAAATCTAGAAAACCTCTATCTTGCAGGGCAGGAGATGAGTTGTGGGTTGTGGGGAAGTCTAGTTTCTATTCCTTTTGTGTTCATCCAAATCTTTTAGATCTTTTGTTCAAGCAAGCGTTTTCCCTCTTCCACACGAAAGTGCTTAAAATTAAAAAGTCAGAAGGAAATAATTAAAGATTAGAGGGACACAGTGTAAGAAAATATGCAAAATGTGTGTCACATCTTCACATATTACCCCCCTTCCCAAATTTATTTACTCAATGGGCAGACATTGTTATTGAAATGATTAATTTATGGCATCAGTATTTTTTTTTTTTTTGGAGTGGCTAAATGAGTATTTTTCTCTTTTTATTTTATTTTTATAAACTTTCTGGATGTGCACTGAATTACATTAGGACATTCATTTATCTTTAAACTTCAATTGTCTACTTCAGTTTTAGAAGGAATATTTTATCCTTTGTCACAGCAAGTATAGATTATAACCTAAATTCAAGGAATCAGAGAAGGATCTGGGAGGTAATCTGAAATCAAGTGACTATTAGTGATTTCCTGAAACAAAATAATCTTATTGCAGTGAGAAGACTTATTTAAAGCCAGGTAGTATGTGGGAGGGAGATGAGTATGAGGTGGCAAAGTAATGGGGAAGTAAGTTTAGCAACATCATCAAACTAGCCTTGACTTGATTCTGACCTGGAGTGCGACCTTGGACTTTTCATTTTGGAAATCAGTTACTTCTCTAAAAAAATGAGGTTGGTTGGTTTTAGTAGAAAATTCCTCAAGATTTCATAGAATTCTATAATTTTTATAAGAGGTAAAGAGTTCCATCTGAAGAAAAAAATGCCACAATTTTGATGAGATTAATTTGCTTAAATTTTTTTCTTTAATGATTCTTACCTTCCTGACATGTTATGGAAAGATGAACAAATCTGGAGACTACAACCCTTGAGAATGAATTTTTTTGACAGTGATAAATTCTGGGGAATTAAAATTCCTGGCTATGTTTATTTTTCTCTTTGAGTCACATTTTTATTCCATATGTAGTGACAATAACATGATTTCACTTTAATATAACTTTGTGAATGAGACATATGTGCATTAGTAACAATAATAACATTTTAAAGGTTCAAGGCATTATTAAATATTTGAAGTGAGTTTATTTGTAACATGCTGCAGTATTATTTTTTTGTATGTTATTTTAAAATTCTCCTTACATATGGAAAATATGTGGGAGTTTTCATTATTAGTTCTTGGTTAATAAAATATTAAATGTAGTTTGTATAAAATAAATACTTTAAGCAAATAAGATACTTTTTTTTCTATAAAATACCATTTCTCAATATTTGAGGTAAAGATTACTCATGAAAGCATGGGATTTTAGAGTTAGAAGATACCTTATTCTCAACTTTCAACTTCCTCATTTGTTCATGATGTTAATTATTGATGCCGCTGGAATAGGACCCAGGTGTTCTGATCTCAAATGCAGTGCTGTTCTGATCATATAATTCACTTGAGCCTTCTTTTAGTTCTTTTCAACATCTGATATTTTCCTGTCTAAAATATTCTCTCCCCACTTTTGGGCCACCACTCCTACTTTGTCAGATTCGAGCTAAATGGCCTTTATCTTGAACCTACCACTCAACACTGTTAGTCTTTCTAGAATATTCTGTCCTGTTCCTGAATAGCACTTAATCACAATTTGTAATTTTATATCTGTATGTATGTTATATTTATTTGGTCGGTATCTGTCTTCCTAACTAGAGTGCAGTCTATTCAAGGGTAGGGCTATGGCCCTTTTGGGACTACAGTTGTTTCCCAGTGCCTAGAATAGTGTCTGGTACAGTGCACAATAAATCTTCAACGAGTAAGAAAAGGTGAGAATTGATGAAAGAAGGGATTCACTATAATCACAGCAATGTGTTTTGGAGTTTTACAAATGATGTTGGAAACTTAGACTATGTCTATCTTTACAGATCTATTTGATGAAAATGTTCAGATTTATCAAATGTTTAAAAATCTAAAAGCAACTTGTCTAAAAACAAAACTAATTAAAAAACAAATGGCTTATTTACTACATTTGGCTTTCTTCTTCCCACGATCAAAACAAAACAAACAAAAACCATCCTGTGGACCCAATAGCCACAGACAAAATCATTCTGTTTAAGGCCCTTTGTAAAAATGTAGCATGTGAACATAACAGCTGCATCAAAAACATAAAATTTTGTTGTGAATATTTAAGTTATCGGGAAGTATTCTTAGGTTCTAGGATCTAGGGGAAGTAACTTTCTTGCCATGTGCCTTGTCACAGCCCATTTCAATACAAAGTATGTCCGTTAGAGTAACATAAGACTTCAAATCCAAACTATTTGAGAATTTATATACATTCTCGGAAATTATTATTAAAGAACTCTGAACCTCATCTGACCGCTGCTGACTGACTCTAAATAATTTGAAAATGAGCAAAGACATGGAGAAGTGGAAGGCGGATACACAAAGGGGCCGCACACGACTTCTCATTTATTTCAAAATGCACTTGCCGTTATCTGTAAAAGCTCTTAGTTTACTACTTAGTAATACATCCTTTAAACTACTGGCTTGGTTTGCTTCTTTAGAATTTAATAGACTGTTGCTAGGGGCCTCACAATTTGCATTTTCCACCCCCTATAACTTGCTCTGTGTTCGTGGGTTATCTTCAGGGACATCTATCTATACTTGTTTTTTTCCCTTTGGTTATAGCTAATCATGTAATATTGTTTCTGGTATCTCTTCTCCAATCTCCTGTTTATGATCCTAATTGCAGGCTTCTGTACTATTTCATGGCTTGCAATCTTCTAGTCTTTAGGGATTAATTCATAATTTGATTGTTTTCAAGAATGTGATTTAGAATGAAATAGCTTGCAGTAGTCTATTTGGTAAAGATTCGAATAGTGTGTCAGCTTGATATCTTAAATGCCAGCAGTGGGTAAGGGTAAGGGAGCTTTTACTCCGATTTATCAGTCACTCCGGGTGTTGATTATCACAGGAAAGCCCATAAGAGCTATAACTTTTCTCTTTCCTAATAACAACTAAGAAAATAAAATTCCCTTTACTTTGTCTCTCATGAATTTCACTTCAGATCCCAGACCTGAAACATGTGTGTGTGTGTGTGTGTGTGTGTGTGTGTGTGTGTGTTGGCAGAGACTGGAGGAAGGGAGTATGGGTAGTTGTGGTGGGGAGGGTATGCTAAAATGACACCAAACCTCAAGAGTTGTACGTTTAGTGAATAGTACTTGTTCCAAGGATGCACAAAAACACTTAGAAGGGCATGACTACAATTCCATGAAGAAAGAAGTTTGTAATTTGTTGAACACCTATTCTGTGCCAGGCGCAATGATTAATAGTCTACACACAATCTCGTTTATTTTTCATTTAATCCTGTGAGTTCATTTGTCCAAGCTGGCTCAGTGTTTTAGCTGCCCTCTGCCTTGGTGCTTCGGGAAAGTATTCTTCTCACTACAGATGCATTCTTCTTTTCTTGGAAGAGAAATGTGTATTCTTATTTAAAAGATTGAGCTTCTTGGGGGTGCCTGGGTGGCTCAGTTGTTAATCCTCTGCTTTTGGCTCAGGTCATGATCCCAGCGTCTTGGGGTGGAGCCCTCCATCCAGCTCCCTGCTCAGTGGGGAGCCTGCTTCTCCCTCTCCAGCTCCCCCATGCTTATGTTCCCCCTCTCGCTATCTCTCTCTGTCAGATAAATAAATAAAATCTTAAAAAAAATGAAAGATTGAGTTTCTTAAGGTCATTACACAGAAACAAATCTTAAAGTTTGGTCACCAATGACAAAGCAGAGAGGGGCCTACCAAGTTTTGCAGGGGCTCCTTATCGAAAGAATGGTGACCAAAGTGAGCTGGGTAATAGAAAGTGTGTATGTTCACACATTGGGATGCTTTATTCCAAACTAGGGAGAAAACATGAGTCAACTCAAGTGGCAGAGATAAAATTACAGATCCTAGTGTGGGTCTGTGGAATTCATAATGTCCAGCCACTCCCACTCCAGAAAGATAAACATCTGTTAGTGATTTTAAAGATCTCTTTTGGAAGCCTTAAATTTGTAAACATGACGATATTCTTGCAATTATGCCCAACTGAACTTTTTGTTCTGCCGGTAGATTTCTGTCTTTCTTCAAGGCTTAACAGAGTGCTCATTAGAAATATTCTTTATAATAGAACTCATAAACATAAAGGGTTTTTAGGCTTTCCCCAGCCTTACCTTCTGTAACTGCAAGTCTCTACCTTTTACAAGTCATGACACCAGGGTTAATAAAGCTTTGCCATTTCTCAAAAAAGAGATTTGGGAAATTTAAGTTGATTTTAAGATTTTTCATTACAAAACTGTGAAGTAATTTTAATTCAAGACATGTTAAAGTTCAGATATGCCATTTAAAAGTTTTAATTGTGTTATTTTGGAACAATGGAACAATGTGCTCGTGTAGGATGTATTTAATGAATCAGATACAAAAGACAATAGCCCATAAGAGGCCCAATTTAGTGGAGTTCCCAGAGGGTCTTTTGTAAGCTCTTTAGAAAGTGGGAAGAGGCTTTTCCTATTATACAGTGCTTAATCTGTGCATCAACAGTGACAATTATGTAAGTTGACCTATGGCTGCATTTGCCATCACCACTTTTCACCAGAAGAGCTGTAGAAATTCTGAACGCTCTGTCAGATGAACATGGTGTGCTACTGTATATGTCAGAAGTATCTCCGCCCAACTCTAGAGAAAAAGAAATCCATACTTCTCTCCTGGACTCACCTGTCCTCTGCCCCCTTTTCTCTTGCCTCCTATACAGTCCCCGCCCATCATTTGTCTTTTGTCTTAGAACATTCTCTGTCCTTTCCCTTCCTTCATGCCATTCCTTTTGCAATTCAGTTTTTCCTTCACACTTCATTTTGACTCCTTTGTCAAAGTCAACTAAATTCATGAGTTCTACCAGCCTTCAATCCTTCTAGAATGTTTTCCCATCCACTTTGGGACATTTTCATTCCTTTTGCCTTCTATGAGATGGAACCTTTGGCATTCCTCCTTTATTTTATTGATTTTTTTTCCCTGTTGGTTTTCTTCTTTGACTCTTTGTTTATTCACTCATTAGATATATGAGTTCCTTAAATTTCTGGCATTGGCCTTTTTTATTGGCTCAGCATTCTCTCCTTGGGTCATTCCATGCAGGCCCAAGGCTTAGTTAGGAGTTCTGTGCTCATCACTCTCGAATGTACACATCCAGCTTATCCATTTTCTTCAGCTCTGAAGGGAACTCTTTTTCTGTTGGATGGACTTTCCTACCTCTTTGTTCTATTGAATTCAGTATGGTTAGATCCAAACCTGTCTTCTTAAGACAGCCTTACAATTATTCTGTGTTTCTTGTAGATGGATAGCTACTTTTTACCCAGGCTAGCACATAAACATAAATAGGTAAGGCTCCAGTTTCTTTTCCTCATTTCAAATCCTGGCAATTAAATCTTCAAAATACTTCTCTTTTCCAATTCCTGTCTTTCATTTCTACTGCCATTGCTGTGGGTTAGCATCTCTGGTTCTTCAGCATCTAATGCCATTTCTCCCTTAGCATTTTCAAGCATAGTCATGGGAGTTATTGCTCCTCTATAAAACTTAAATGTCCCATTTTCAGCATATTAAATGCTTAATTATGTGTTTGGGCATTTTAAGATCTGGTCTTATCTTAATTTATAGTGTCTTTTTTCCCCAAGATATCTCTCCAAAAACCTTTTCTGGACAAATTAAACATTCTAGGCATTTGTGTGCTTTAGCTTCTTTTTTCCCTGTCTTCTCTTTCCCTATCTATTACATCTTCCTTATTCTTTAATGCTCAGTTTAAATGGCACCTCTTTTTTGTCACCACTCTGAATCTGACCGGCAGATGAGTAAATCTCCCTCTTTTATCATTTTGCATGCATCTGTTGCATGGATGCACTTACTACTGTCAAACCAGTATCACTCTTAATTTTATGCATGTCTTTCTCCACCGAGATTGTAAAAATATTGTTCAAGGAGTGGAAATTGTCCAGGAGCCTGGGAAATCTCTAGAGAGGAGATTTAGGGCATTGGGTTGTAATACCGTTTTTGGAATTTCAGGTTATGTTGAGACTTCCATGGATAGATGAGAAGGCTAGGCAGAGATTTTAGGATTTGTGGGTATATCAGAAGCTCATTATGGCCATAGCTATACAGCAGTTGTCCTCAGCCAGCCAGGTGTATGATTCATTGTCTGAGATATTGTTGCAGCCAGAGGATTGTGAAAGAAAGCTTAAGAGTGGCCATTAAAGCAAACTCTTAGCAATAATGAAAATGATAATGATAATGATAATGATAATATATGGAGGGGGAAGAGAGGAGGAAGAAGAGAAAGAGCCACTTATGATTGAATTGAGTGTCTAGTCTTTTAGAAGTGTTCTGGTCCTAGAAGATCAGGTACAGATATCTTAGATTTTGATTTTTATTTATCATTTATGGGTTCCATGATTACAGATGGGTTTTCTATATTTTTCTTCCATTGAACACATTTGCTAATAGAAGTTTGTCATATAGTTAGTGAATTCTGTTGAACATTGAAATATTTTACTTTGAATGAATATACTTTGGGATTTATTTTTAAGATGTGATTTGGTTAAAAGAATTCATAATCGTATTTATCTTTGTTTTAGAAAAGAGAATGCTATAAAAGGCAAAGTCATCTGTCTTTGTATTAGTGTCCTTCTCTAAGTTCTTTTCCTTTGTAACAGTTGAAAATGCATTGCATAGAGCCATAGCCCAGTAGCCAAACAACTTGATTATTAGAACATCATGGAAGATAGACTGGAACAATATTTGTGGTACCAAATAGAAAAACTCTCCTCTGTGCGTCTAGGTCCTGTGTAGCCTCAGTTGGAATGCTTTGACTGAGCTTGTTAGATTTAATTCAGGAGACAAAAATCCAATATCCTTAACTTCCAACAAATTGTGCCTTATGTACTTTTGATTACTTGATTCCTTTTCCTTAAGCTAATACTGCATTTCAATAATAACGGCAATTTCTAAATTTCCCTTTTACTATTTCAGGCCCGCTGCTCTCTGATGCAATAATTTCTTTCCATTACAGTATTTCTAAGATTTCCATTAATATGTCAAAGTTGTCAGGACTTTTGGCACTAGCTCTTTTTCCCTCCATTAAAACATAGATTTTAGAATTATTGTGGACAGTTAAGGAATTTATCCTCGGAGGCTTTCTTAATGGAAAAAACATAGCTCTATGAAATGAAAATAATGTTACCTCCTTGCACAAAGCCTAGCACAAAGTGGGCATTCAGTATTTGTTGGATAAATGCGTGCTTTCTATATGTTTTTTTTTTTTTAATTCTGCAGATTTTTTTCTTAAATGTTTTTTAAATGATAATTTTGAGGGACACCTGGATGGCTCAGTTGGTTAAGCATCCGACTCTTGGTTTGGCTCAGGTCATGATCTCAGGGTCGTGGGATTGAGCCCCTCGTCGGGTTCCCTGCTCAGCACGGAGACTTGTCTCTCTCCCTTTCCCCCAACCCTCTCCCTGCCCCCTGTCTCTCTCTCTCTCTCTCTCTAAAATAAATAAATAAAATATTTTAGAAAATGATAATTTTGAGCAGGTATTTGATTAGAATGTTATATGTCAGGAGGCATATATTGTGGGATAGTACAAGTGCATACTTTAAGATATATTTTGTTTAAAATGTCAAGATTTTTATTTTTTTAAGATTTTATTTTATTTATTTGACAGAGAGAGAGAGAGACAGCTAGAGAGGGAACACAAGCAGGGGGAGTGGGAGAGGGAGAAGCAGGCTCCCGGCCGAGCAGAGAGCCCGATGCGGGGCTCGATCCCAGGACCCTGGGATCATGACCTGAGCCGAAGGCAGACACTTAACGACTGAGCCACCCAGGCGCCCCAAAATGTCAAGATTTTTAAAGAAACTTGAAACACATTTGTTTTTCTGTGTCTTATTTTACTTAGACCTTTTTTATTCTGAAAAATAATCTTTTGTTTTATTCTCTAGAGTACACCTGAAAGTGAATTATCTTCCTCCCATCACTGAACTCCCTCTAGCCATAGCAGAATGCCCCACTTTGCTTCAATTTTTGTATTACTTTAACTTAGAGAATATTAAAGTATAAACCTTTTCTAGGGATACTCTCAGAAAAACACGTCTTTCCAGTGACCAGGGTGCCATTTGTCCACAGAAGCAATAATATATTGCCCACAACCTTAGAGAATTAATATCTGTGTAAGCATCCTAGAAGAAACGCCCATTTTAAGCTCTGGTGGGTGTTTAGTCTACCTCTGTAGAAAACAAGCTTGAAAGGCCTTTGGAGAGACTGAATCATAATGTCTAAGGGATAACTACAGATCTGCCTGCAGGTATTGTGCCACATCTTATAATTTGAAGCAAAATGTGAAAACTCAAAAAAACATACAAAGGGAGTTGTCCACATTTTGGGCTATAAATCAGGTGGTAATGGGTTACTTCCAATGGGTCTTCACTGCTCAGACATTGAAGAAAGTATCTGTTATGGGAAGATTTCAGAGTCATAGGGTTTTTGTTTTTATTTTAACCTGTACTCAGGAAGAGAAGTGCTGCTTCAGGCTCATTAATTTGTTTAATATTTTTGTCCTCTCTTTGCAATGTAAACCAACTTTGGGGGAGCCTTTAGTTTTTATCTGTTTTTATTTAGCATTTTATGTACTGTTCTGTACTTGAATTTGTTGTAAAAATACTGCTTAGTAGTGGGTGGTTCATAGAGAAAAGATACATTAATGCTGACATATCCAAATGCTTTCACTCGTAAGAGTAAAATTGTTAATACGTTTGGAGTCTTTTTTTAAAAAAAAACTCTATTTGGATCTTGTATTTTTACCCATATTGTTTGGCATTGCATGAAGATATTTTACTAGATTCGATTGTTGTGGATTAAGATCTGTTTTGTGAAGTTATCAGAATTCAAATATCATAAAGCCTCAAACTCAGGAGGTTCATGGTATCTATTTAATATTTAAGTAAGCATGTTTTAAGTAAATTGAGTCAAATGGTTTCTACATTTTATGGCTTCCCCAACTACTGTCTTTTTAATACACTTTTTATTTTGAAATAACCTTATTTCTTTAATTAACTTATTTTTTAAAGAAGATTTTATTTGTCAGAGAGAGAGAGCGTGGAAGAGCCCAAGCAAGGGAAGAGGCAGACAGAGGAAGAAGCAGGCTCCCCACTGAGTAAGGAGCCTGATGCGGGACTTGATCCCAGGACCCTGAGATCATGACCCAAGCCGAAGGCTGCCACTTAAAAGACTGAGCCACTTAGGCGTCCCTTTGAAATAATTTTAAATTTAGATTTCAGAGAAGTTGCGAAGATAGTATAGGCAATTCCTACACACTTATCCATTTTTCCAGTTTTTAACATCTATAATCGTGGAACATTTATCAAAATGAAAAAAAAAACCCATTAGTTCTTACTGCATTATTATTAACTAAACTCCAGACTTTGTTCAGACTTCACTGTTTTTCCCACTAATGTCCCCTTTCTATTCCATGATCCTGTCTTGTGTTTAGTCAAGGTTCTCACCCCTTTTTAATGACTTAGGAAATAGATGGAGGAAATTTCCATATTGTTTTTTTGTTTTGTTTTGTTTTGTTTTAGGTAACAAATTCCTTTTTTTAAAAAAATTATGTTATGTTATTGTTTTGATTGAAAAGAACTTTAATAATTCCTACCATTTCCTGTATGCTTTCTATATTCAATCCACTGTAAATCTGATATACCAACAGTTTCTCTTAGTACTATAGATCTATAGGATAGAGGTTATTATTTCATTTTACTGATGTGGAAACTAGAGTCAGAGATCAAGCAATTTGACAAAGTCATAGAGAGCAAGCTCATGAACCAAGGTTTGCTGGGTGCTGCAGCCCTTGCTTTTATTTTTTATTTTATTATTATTATTTTTTAAGATTTTATTTATTTGACAGAGAGAGCACAAGCAGAGGGAGAGAGAGGGAGAAGCAGGTTCTCTGCTGAGCAAGGAGCCCGATGTGGGACTCGATCCCAGGACTCTGGGATCATGACCTGGGCCGAAGGCAGCTGCTTAACCGACTGAGCCACCCAGGCGTCCCTACAGCCCTTGCTTTTAACCACTGAGCTATACTACCTCCTTGATAGACATCCCACACCTTGACAAATTTGGCCATAAAAATTTTCACATTCTCTTTGTTCTGGCTTTTTCATTCCAATTAAATAAAAAACAACAACAACACATGTTTGGAGAGAACAACTGGTGGTTACCAAGGGGAGGGGAGTGGGGGGAATGGGTGAAAAAAGTAAAGGGGATTAGAAGTACACTTATGATGAGCACTGAATAATGTATAGAATTGTTGCATTATATTGTACACCTGAAACCAATATAACACTGTATGTTAACTATACTGGGATTAAAAAAATAAAAATATAACATAAGAGGAGAACCTGGGGAAAAATAAAATGATTTAAAAACGTATTTGCCAATTGAACATAATAAAAAATGTGTGTTTGGGGAAAGTATTTTTATGTTAAAATATATATAGAACTTGAAAGTTCACTTTTTCTAGATAACATGTTTTCATGACAAGAGCTATGCAATCGTATATATAAAGTAGATGTGGGATCTGAGTTTGAGAGTGACTATATGCAAGTGCATGGATGTTAAAATTAAAGATGTTGAACCTGTCCTAGCAGTTTAAACTTCTTTGACCATCAGTGGAATATTTGTGCTGTGTGTTAAAAAAAATCAACAGCAGTGACAGATACAGAAGAAATGTGACTCATCCTCACAAAGTCAATGATCTCCTGCCTGTTGGGGGAAGCTTGAGTGTTGCTGATTTTGTGACACTGGTCTTGAGTCATAAAAAACAAAATAGACCGAAAAAAACCTAGTGTTATTCACTAATTACTTCTTAAGTGAAATTATTTGAGAATTTCTAAATGCTTTGAGATGATTATAGGTAGTCTAATTATACAGAAACAAAGCTGGAGATTTCTGTTTAAGAGATTCCTATTTTGTTTTGAAATGCCAGACAGATTTCTCTTTTAATTGATGGTGTGTGTGTGTGTGTGTGTGTGTGTGTTATGGTTGTTTTGCTTTCAGATTCATCCCTAATGCCTCTTCATTCCACATAAAAATTCTATTTAATCAATTATCAAGTGCTATTGATTGTAACAAACTCCCAAATATACCCTCCGTCCCCCACCCCTGCTGCATTAGTTTAGGTCATGTGTTTGCACTTCTTTAGTGAATGCTGTAGCTCACCAGTTGGTCTTCCTACTCATGCTTTTATTCTTTTCTAGTGTCTTATACCTTGATTATGTGACATATCTTAAACATTCCAGTGCCTCCCACTTATGCAAAATTGATATTCCAAGATATATTCACAAGTTGCTTAAAGACTTGAAAACTTGTCCAGTTGTTCTACCTCATTGTAGCAGTTGCTCTTGTAGAATCTTATACTCCTGGGACAGTGAATCTAGTGTAGTTCAAATAAAATCCTGCTGTTTTATTCTTTCATGACTTTTTCCATACGGTTTTCTTTTTTTCCTGTCTTTTCTTTTTTTTTTTTGGTTATGTTCAGTTAGCCAGCATATAATACATCCTTAATTTTTGATGTAGTGTTCAATGATTCATTAGTTGCATATAACACCCAGTGCTCATTGCAATACGTTCCCTTCTTAAAACCCATCACCTGGTTTCCTCATCACCCCCCACCTTCTGCAACCCTCAGTTTGTTTCCTGCAGTCCAGAGTCTCTCATGGTTTGTCTCCCTCTTTGATTTCTTCCCATTCAGTTTTCCCTCCCTTCCCCTGTGGTCATCCACTCTATTCCTTATGTTCCTCATATGAGTGAAACCATACGATAATTGTCTTTCTCTCTATACTGTTTTCTTGTGGGAAATGTTTTTTTAGTGTCCTCTATGATCATGATAGGTATCTAAGCTATTGCACTCTTATACTCTACTGTAATTATTTGTAAGTATACATTCTTCCCTACTAGATTGTAAATGTCTTGAGGCCAGGAATCATGAGATATTTTATTTTCATTTACAATTTCTATGACAGTGAGATGCATGTCAGGGAGAAGTTCAATAAATATTAAATTGATTTGAGAAGACTTCATAGAAAAGACAGAAGAAAAAAAGGAATTTTAAGGGAAAGGAAGTAAGAAATTTAGAAAATCTTAGGAATCAGGTGGTTTATGTGGCATGTGAAAAAAATATCATCTAGGTGCGCCGGGGTGGTGCAGTCGGTTAGGCATGATGTCAGAGTCGTGGGATTGAGCCCTACGTGGGGCTCCGTGCTCATTGAGGAGTCTGCTCGAGGATTCTCTCTCCCTCTCCTTCTGCTCCCCCCCCATGTGCTCTCTCGCTCTCTCTCTCAAATAAATAAGTAAATCTTTAAAAAATATATCATCTAGAGTCAGGATAACAAATAGGTTTTACTTGTAATATGGACTTCAGTCAGTTGGTTGTGGCTGGAGCCATGTGTGAGAAGAATTGTTAGTCTCTAGCAGAATTCAGAAGTAAAGAGAGGGGAGCCTGGCTGGCTCAGTCAGTACAGCATGTGACTCTTGATCTGGGGATTGTGAGTTTGAGCCCCATGCTGGGTGTAGAGATTACTTAAAAATAAAATCTTAAAAAAAATAAAGAAAGATATAATTGCTTTGTAATGCTTCCAGGGAAATAGGAGGAACGATTGGGGAGCATCGAGCCTTGGGTTTGTTGAGTTACATCTGGAACAGTGGTTCTTGGCTTTTTTTGATTTTGAACATCATGTATTTACATGAGAATATTGTTTGGATTGAAGCATAAATAAGGTAGTTTTCAAGCTATTCAGTTTCCTGTCCCCTAGATTCTCATGATTGATGATAACACCAGAGTGTTGTGATGCTCAGGTAGAGAATTGCTGATCCTCAGCAGTGATTTCCAACCAGTGGCCTTAGATTCCTGGGGAGCAGAAGAGCTATTGCAAGGACCCTTCATGTCTACAAACATAACAAACATGGTCTTCAGTTAAAAAAAAAGTCAATCAATTATATGTTATTTTAAAGAGTATATGCCAATTATTGTGATTCTTAATAAAAAATTATCTAAATACTTTATCAGTGTACAGTAGCTTCTTGTCATTATGAGTTTTCTCAATTAGTGAATACTAAAATACCATTATTGTCATATAAGGACACATTATTTTTTTCATGTCCAAATGGCTTCTTATACTCAGAGACAATGGAAATCATTGGATAAAAGAAGACAGGGAACCAGATTTGACTTTCATGGGTGTTGTTAAAGAACAATGACAGGAAAGTCAAATGATTGGTTAGGAGAAAGAATTGGTTATATGGCATCCTGAGTTGTACAAGACTATTAGGAGATTTTAGGGAGGGGTGACATTGATATACCAACGTGAAGGAAAGACAGTTTGCCAAATGAGATTTAAGTGATTACAAAATACACATGCTCCTGACTTTATTGTCATCATAACATTAATTGAAAAAGTCAGTTACTAGTACTAAGGCAAATTCATGGACCTTTTTCATTGATTCTAAGATGCACGTATTTTACACATCTTTAACATTTCTGAAATTAATATGCAGCTTGCTGTTGCTATTGTCCAGTTGGTGATTGAGATGTACTTTTAGTTGCCTTTCCATGAATAGATTTGGTTGTGGCATGTGTCATTCCTGGTGGCATGACAATACAGCTACAACATCTCAGTGGTTCAGTAAACAAGCCATGTGAAAACTATTCAACAGGGAATATGATTCCTCTGTGTTATCCAAAAAACTGTTTATTGACATCTTCTGGTAAGATCAAGAAATCTTCAGCATCAGTACCTGCAGTGTGGGTGTTAAAAGCTTGGAGACAATACTAGAACTCTCTTTTAAGAAATACTGCTTTACCAATTTCCTCGGCGGCATAGAGGATAATTCTATATTAAAAAAAAGGGAAATAAACACTGATTACTTTTTGAGTTATAAAGTGTTTCACAGAAGTTTGACTCAATAAGAAAAAGTTTTAGAAATTACTCTTAAGCAATTATTTTGCATGTAATTTTCAACAGGAGTTGGTAGAAAGAAATCTATAAATAAATAAGTCCAAAGAGCCATTTCAACAAGTATTAAGATAAATATTGTAAGTGATAAGAAATTAAAGTGTCAAAGGTTTAAATAGCAGATGTGTTTTTTTTCCTTCTTAGTGGTATAGAAAATACTTATAGTTGATGGCATCTTAAATAAAATATGGAAAATCTCTACTGGTTGACAGTATGTAAAAAAAAAATTCACCATTAATTGATACTTTAGCAAAATCTGTAAGACAGTATCAATTATGTTTGTTGAATGAATGAATGATAGTATAAATAACATTAAAATATCTTAGACAATATAATTCGTCTAAAGCATCTCTATAAGTGATAATATATTTTATTGCATTTAAAATGGTAATCCAGACATCATTCTCTATAAATCAGATCATTTTGTTACTAAAACAGTGATTCTGTGAACAAGTAAAGAAAATTTATTACATTTATATTCAAAGCACTAGAAATTACATGTAATAAATGATTTTAATTATACGTAAGTGAAAATCTATTACATTAGATCTTTTCCAAAACAGACTTTCTTGTCTGTTACTGCAATCCAAATTTACCTGAGTGATCAAGAACTTTGTTTTATAGTTTTGAATTATAAAATCGACTGGAAGAATTACACCAATCATTCACAAGTTAATTCTTACTCATTTAAAGTTGTAATCTGAAGACATGCTTTGTCATTAGCAGAGTTTCAGTTCTCTGGATACTTAACCGTATTTTTTGGGCTACTGAGGATTTTTTAAAATTTCAGTTTAAAAAATTAAGATAAATAATTGTAATACTACGGACAATCATATTTTAAAAATGCATAGATTCAGAAAGATTAATACATGCAAATATGTTTTAAATTAGATACTAGTGACATATTTGTAACTGAAGTCATTTGGATCTGTTCTTCTTTTTCCTTGTTTGAAAAATGTATCTATTATTAGAAGTTAAATAAAAATAGATTTGAAGGATAATTTTCATGATCTTTCATGGGCTATTATATGACAGTTTGAGATAGCATAAAATCAATTCTTAGCTGTCATATAAATGAAATATGAATACTTTTCAAATTATTTTCATTATTTGGCAGCATTTCCCTCTTTAAAATATATGATTAAATATTCATTTATGCATTTTATCTGTAAACCACATAATTGAAAGTCTCAATATGTTATTGGAAAAATTAAATAAGAAAAAAAAAAAAATAAAATACTTTTTTTTTTTTTTTTGGTCTGGGGGAGAGATGGGGGAGTTCTTGGGTTCTTAACTTCTTCTGAAGCAGTCTTTTTCTTTTCCCCAATTATGGTTCTAATTTAATGACATCACAAGAATTTAAAATGGGGAAGATCAGGTTTTAAACTTTAGGAGTGATTACGAATATAAATGACTGACTTTTGCAAAGCATTTAGTTAGTAAACCTCAAGATTGTATATAATATTCTTGTAATGCAATATGTTTTTTTTTCAATTGGTGAAATTTCAAATAATGTAAGAAAGAATGTATAGGTTAGGTCTTCCTGATTTTTTTATGTAATTATAGAGACATCACTATTCATCCATTCATCAAACTTCTGCTCAGTGACTGGCAAGCCCCAAGGATAAGTCAAGGTATGGAGAATGCAAATGAATAAGATAAAACTTCTGATTTGAAAGAGGACATTTGTTGGTGGGGAAAATAGGCAAATAATGTGTGAATGCTATTATAGAGTCATATATGAGGTGCTTCAAGACAGGGAAATGTGTGTGTGGTGAAGGATTTAAGAACATTTTCAGAAAGAGAGGTGAAATAAGGGAAGACATAAAGGAATTCCACGAAGGCATAGAATTATTAAGAAACAGCAGGTCATTTGTTACGGCTGAAGGATAGACTCCAGTGGTAGGAGGTGAGGCTAGAAAGATAGCCTGGGATTAGAGGATAAAGAGCTGAATATTTTGATCCTTATATTTATAGTGATGATAAACCACTAAAGTATATAATATATAGTATGATATGATTAGATTTTTGAAGGTCTTTATAAAAGCAGGATTGAAGATAGAGTGGTAGAGACTAATTAGAGGCACAAAGACCTATAACCTATGAAATTCTGTTCAAATGTGAGGTAAGGTAGACAGACTGGCAAAGATTGACTCTGTTGTTGCTTCAGTCAGGGGAATGATGGTTTGAACAAGACGGTTTTCTCTAAGCACTCCTAGCAGCCCACTGAGCTCCTACCTTTGCAACATTAATGCATTGTTTTCCTAATTTTGTTTGTTTCGGTGTTCTTGTAGTTCACTAAAGTTCCTTAAAAGTATTATTTTGAATTATTTTTTAAAAAGATTTTATTTATTTATTTGGGAGAGAGAGTAGGGGGAGGAGCAGAGGGAGAGGGACAAGCAGATTCTATGCTGAGCACAGAGCCTGATGTGGGTCTCAATCCCACGACCCTGAGATCATGACCTGAACTGAAATCAAGAGTTGGACACTTAATTGACTGAATCACCCAAGCACCCCAAGAGGATTATTCTGAATTCTTTGTCTGACGGTTTATAGATCTCTTTATAGATATAGATATAGACAGTTTATAGATTTCTTTAGTGTAAATTATTGGAGCTTTATTAGTTTCCTTTGGTGGAGTCATATTTACCTGATTTTTCATGATCCTTGATTCCTTACTTTGGTATCTGCACATTTGAGTAATTGTCTTCCAGACATTTGCTTTGGCAAGACAGTTCTTCACCAGTCAGCTCAGTTTGGGTTTCTGGATGAGTCTACAGGTAATGCCCTTGGACAGGTGCGCTAATTGGGCTTGTTTTGGGTGGGCAATTAATCAAGCTCTGAGGTCAGGAATGGTGGTGGTGGTTGGCGGGCAGGGTATACCACATGGATGAGAATAGTTGGATAGGACTGTTGGCTTGGTTCTTTACCCAAGCAAGATTGTAGGATGGGTTCTGCAGTTGCCTAGATTCTCTGGCCAGGCTTACTAGATGGCTGGGGCTGAGTACTATATATAGTAGTAGATGGGGCTATGAATTAATCTGACTCTAACCCTACCCCTAATCCTAACCCTAAAAAACTTCTGCACAGCAACAAAGTGAAAAAACAACCTACAGAATGAGAAAAAGTACTTGTAAACCATATATCTGATAAGGGAGTAATATCCAAAATATATAAAGAACTCATGCAATTCAATAGGAACCCCTGTCCCTATATAGCCCAATTAAAAAATCGGCAAAGGACCTGAATAGACGTTTTTCCAATGAAGATATATGAATGCCAACAGATACATGAAAAGATGCTCAGTATCACTAAGTATTAGAGAAATGCAAATTGCCCTTAATATGCAAACTTCATATTAAAACCATGATGAGATATCACCTCATACCTGTTGGGGGGCAGGGTATACCACATGGTATGTTTTGTCTTCAAAAGAGAAGAGATAACAAATGCTGGCATGGATGTGTAGAAAAGAGAACTTTAATGCACTGTTGGTGGGATTGTAAATTGGTACAGCCACTATAGAAAACAGTGTGGAGGTTCCTAAAAAATTAAAAATAAACCTATCATATGATCCAGCAGTGTTACTACTGAGACTATATACAAAGGAAATAGAAACAGTAACTTGAAAAGATATCTGCACTCCCATGTCCACAGCAGCATTATTTGTAATAGCCAAGACATGGAAGCAATCATGGATTGTGTCCATTGATTGGTGAATGGATAAAGAAGTTGTGGCATCTATATAAAATGGAGTATTATTCAGCCATGAAGAATGAAGAAATCCTACCATTTGCAACAATATGGTAGGCATTATACTAAGTGAAATAAATCTGACAGAGGAAGATAAATTCTGTATGATCTTACTTACATGTGGAATCTAAACAAACAAAACAAAACAAGACAAACCAAACTCATAGAAAAAGAGATCACACTTGTGGTTACCAGAGGCAGAGGGTGAAGGAAGGGGAAATTGGAGGAAGGTAATAAAAAGGTACATACTTCCAATTTAAGAGAAATAAGTACTAGGGATGCAATGTACAATATGATGACTATAGTTAACACTAATGTGCGATATATAGGAAGGTTGTTAAGAGAGTAAATTCTATGAGTTCTCATCACAAGGAGAATTTTTTCCCTTTTTCTTTTTTTCTTTCTTTTGCTTTTATTATATCTATATGAGAAGGTGGGTGTTAGTTTAACCTACTGTGGTAATCATTTCACAATATACATAAATCAAACCATCATGCTGTACACCTTAAACTTACACCATGATGTACGTAAATTATTTCTCAATAAAACTGGAAAAAGCTGTGAAAAGCAAAACTTTAAAACTTTTAGAAAAAAAAAGAGTGGATGTCACTTATTGTTCATTCATCATTAGACTCTAATATATAAAGCCCCAGTTACTAGTGTTTGTTTCATAATGAGCATGGATAGTCATCCAGCCAGAAGATATCTATGGTAAACAAATGAGGACATCAACTTAATTAGGGTTAAGTTGAAACTTACAGAAGTTTTAAAAAGAAAAAAAAAAAAACAGAATATAGTAAATACCAAAACAACAACAACAATAAAAAAACTCAACTCAGAAAATATTTTATCTGGAACATTCCAAATCTCAAGCATTTAAGATTTAAGTACTTTTTATCGATCCATTACTGATTGTAATTAAACAATTTGAATAGGCAAGGAATCAAAAAGAATTTGTAGTAATAGGATTTGTTTATAAGTTTTCTTTATTGAGAACTAAACTGGTATATATTTCACTGACAGTCAGTTATAAATGTTACATGATTTCTGAGAAAATAAAGGTGGAAAATGCTCACATATCTCTTGAGTCTTTCCTAAAGATTTCAAAAGGACTTCATTCAGGAATAGAACAGGTCTCTAGAAATGTGGTGAAAGATGAAAATTTGGCTGGTTCTTACATAATATAACTGGCAGGAGAGGATCATTGTAATTGTTGGACTTGAGGGAAATCTCTTTTTTTTTTTAAATTTTTTTTTTAAAGATTTATTTTATTTATTTGACAGAGAGAGACATAGTGAGAGAGGGAACACAAGCAGGGGGAGTGGGAGAGGGAGAAGCAGGCTTCCCCGCAGAGCAAGGAGCCCGATGCGGGGCTCGATCCCAGGACCCCGGGATCATGACCTGAGCCCAAGGCAGATGCTTAACGACTGAGCCACCCAGGCGACCCGAGGGAAATCTCTTTTTTATTTATTACCTTTTACTGTGACATTTCATCTGGCTTGATGACTTTATCTTTTTTTTTTTTAATCTTCTCACAGTTTTCATTAATTCTGCTTTTGCACCTAGGAATTCTCATTCTGCTTATTTCTTTTTTAATTTCTTGTTCATATAGCTATTCCTTTTCTAAGGTGGAATAACACAGTCTAATCTCCATCATTAGGAAACATGTCCTTTGTGATCCACATGGCTATCACTAAAAGCCCTAGGCCCCATTTGCTTTTTTCACTTCATTTCTTGGAATTAATTCCAATGGATTCTTTTTTTCTAATCCCAACTAAAAATCCTCACTTTAAAAAATCACAAACCTAAATTTTAATCTATTTTGAAGTGCCCTATGTAGTTCTGGCTCTTGTGGTAAGATTTTTTGTATCTGTCTTTCTTTGTCCTTTGCACAATAACGCTGGCTGCTTCTAAAGTCCTTGAAAACTCAGACCTCACCATTGAGTCTCTTACCTTGAGAATTTGCAACCTAGGATTTTCAACCATAAGGATCATGGATTTAATCTTTGCCTGTGACATTTCTGTTTCCTTCCTACACCCACATAACATTTCTTTTTTAGATACTCATAAGCTTCCCATAGCAGCCTTAGTTAAAATTGTATCTGTGTGTTTCTGGGCCAGTTTATATTAATAGTTGTAGAATTCATTTCAGTGTGCTCTGATTTTTCACTTCTCTGAGAAATACATCACTGTAATCTAATGGTTTAGTAAACAGATTTCTAAGAAATTTTATTTCCACATGCAAAACCTTATGTAGTACAGTCAACAATGAACTATTGTCAAGTGAACTTCTGGAATCTTTTATGAAGACAAACATACTAGTTTAGTTTTCGTGTCATGCCAGTCACTGCTTCCAACAAAATGCTGAAAAAGATATTTTTCTTTTGCACATTCTGAAGAGATACTGTGAAGATCTCAAAGTTTGACTAAAGGTTTACTTCTTATTTAAATCCTAGTAAAGTTGCATACAAGATAATCAGGAAGAGTGATGTAGTTTCACTGATTTTTAAAAATTTGACTGACTGACTCAAGGAATGCCTTGGAGTATATTCTCTTAAGATATCCAGCGACATCTTTGCTGCTTTGATGTTGAGAGCTCTGTTACGATATGATAACTTGGTCTTAAACTGTATTGTCATTTAGCTTATCCTGGACTCTGTCCTTTGGTGTGACAGGCAAGAAACCTCATAGTAAAAATGATGACAAGTAGTCCTTGACTATTTGCCCTTAAAATGAGTTCATTTTTTATGAGGATGGGTGGTTTTCTCTTGTTTCCACTCCCATGAAATCCCTGCCGTATACTTGATTCTTGACAGTGGGTTTTGAAGAGCCCTTGAACTGAGGGAAAAATGACCTTTAATGTAGATTCATTCACTTTACATTATGTATACACACACATCATGTGCACATGCATACACACGTATAATATAAGCACACATAAATGGCGGTACATGAAATTGTCTCCATATATTTCTATGCTCTTTAAGGAAGGATTATCATTGGTGGTATCAATGAACTGCATCAATTTTCTGTGTGCCCCTAGGACTTTATATTTTCTAAAGAAATATATATATTATATTATATTATTATTACTATTATTATTATTATTTTGGGAAAGTAGTTGGAATGAGGATTTTATTTATTTACTTGAGAGAGAGAAGGAGATATAGAGAGCATGAGTGAGTGAGCAGTGGGATGAGCAGAGAGAGAGAGACAAGCAGACTGTGGGCTGAGCATGGAGCCTAATATGGGGCTCAATCTCATGACCCTGAGATCATGACCTGAGCTGAAATCAAGAGTTGGGCACTTAACTGACTGAGCCACCCAGGTGCCCCAAGCAGCACTTGTAAATTAATTAGCAGTAGCATTGCCAAAATTCTGAATAGATTTATAGGTGGCAGCTTGTTTCAAAGATGTTGAGTGATTGATAATAGGAAAATATAGTACAATTCACTGATTGTTGGATTCCGTTTTTTAATAAAATAATGGTCATACAGAAGGGAAACATTTTACTTTGTCTTTAAATGTGATGTCATATTGATTTCTTGGGTGGGATTGCAAGATAAAATACATGATATCCAATTAAATTCAAATTGCAGATAAACAAGGAATAAATTTTTAGTTTAAGTATGCAGTATTTGAGACATATTTAAATAAAAGTAACTATTTCCTATTAATCTGAAATTCAAATGTAACTGGGTGTCTGAATCCAGAGTTGAACCACAACCCACTTAACTCTATCTGATGACCATGTTGTCTATTGCTACTTATGAGAATAATGTTACAAAGATTATGATGAAATTCCACATTTGGAAGGGGAAGGGAGAGTAAAAATTATCATTTTATACCAGTTCACATACATTGTAAAAAGCTTGGATACTATATTTTCCAGGTATTCAGTGCTTTAATTTTATTATGATAGCTCTTTCCTATCATATGAATTAAATTAGCAGAGTGACCAAATCCACATGTAAACTCATAAAGCTTATATGTTCATCTTATGGGATGAATTTTATTTATTTGTTTGTTTATATAAGTTTCAGGTATATAGCTTTATAATTTGATGTCTGTATACATACAAACTGATCACCACCACAACTCTTGTCATCCATCACTATAGAGTTGACCTTTTTCACACATTTTGCTCACCCAGAACCTCCTTTCCCTCTGGCAACCACTAAGTCTGGGTTTGTTTTATTTTGTTCATTTGTTTTGTTCCTTTAGACCTCACATGTGAGTGAAATGATACAGTATGTGTCTTCTCTGACTCATTTTGCTTAGCACAATACTCTTAAGACCTTTGCATGTTGTCACAAATGGCAAGATTTCATTCATTTCTGTGGTTGAATAATATTCCATTGTGTAAGTAGAGCATGTCTTTTTTATCCATTCATTTATTGATAGACATTTAGGTTTTTTCCATATCTTGGCTACTATAAATAATGTTGCAATGAACATGGGGGTGCATATATCTTTTTGAATTAGTGTTTTTATAGTCTTCAGATAAATACCCAGAAGTGGAATAGCTAGGTTATATGGCAGTTTTAACCTTAATTTTCTGAGGAAGCTCCATACTGTTTTCCATAGTGGGTACACCAATTTACAGTCCAACCAACAGTGTATGAGGGTTTCTTTTTTCTCCAGATCCTCTCTAACACTTGTTATTTCTTTCTGATTCTAGCTATTCTAACAGGTGTTGGGTGATATCTCATTGTGGTTTTGATTTGCATTTCCTTAATAATTAGTGATGTTGAACATCTTTCCATGTGTCTGTTGGCGATTTACATGTCTTTTTTATTGCCTATGTTTTCTTCTGGGAATTTTATGGATTCAGGTCTTACATTCAAGTCTGTAATCCACTTTGAGTTAATTTTTGTGTATGGTATGAGATAGTGGTCTCTATTTATTCTTTTGCCTGTGGCTGTCCAGTTTTCCCAATACCATTTATTGAAGAGATTATCTTTCTCCATTGTGTGTGCTTGGCTCCTTCTTGGCTCTTTTGTCATAGGTTAGTTGCTCATATATGTGTGGGTTTATTTCTGGGCTCTCACCTCTGTTTCATTGATTTGTGTGTCTGTTCTTGTACCAATACCATACTGTTTTGATTACTATAGCTCTGTTGCATAGTTTGAATTCAGGAAATATGTCTTCAGCTTTGTTCTTTTTCAAGGTTGTTTTGGCTATTTGGGATTGTTTTGTGGTTCCATACAAAATTTAGAACTATTTGTTCTAGTTCTATGAGGTGTGCCATTGGAATTTTCATAGGGATTGCATTGAATCTGTAGATTGCTTTGGGTAGTATGGCTATTTTAACAATATTAATTATTCCAATCCATAAGCATGGGATATCTTTCCATTTATTTTTGTCCTTCTCAGTTTGTTTCATTGATGTCATTATTTTTCATTGCATAGGTCTTTCACCTTGGTTAAATTTACTCTTAGGTATTTTATTCTTTTTGTTGTACCTGTAAATGGAATTGTTTCCTTTAATTTCTCTTTCTCTCATTTTATTAGTGTATAGAAATACCACAGATTTCTATATAATTGATTTTGTATCCTGCAACTTTTATTCATTTATTAGTTCTAACAGCTTTTTGGTGGATTCGTTAAGGTTTTTGTATATAGTATCATGTCATGTGCAAATAGTGACAGTTTCACTTCTGCCTTGCTGACGTGGATGGATGCCTGCCATTTCTTTTCCTTGTCTAATTAGTGTGGATTGGACTTCCAATACTAGAATAAAAGTGGGGACAGTGGGCATTCTTGTCTTGTTCCTATTCTTAGAGGAGAAACTTTTAGCTTTTCACCTTTGAATATGATGTTAGATGTAGAATTGTCATATACGGCCTTTATTATGTTTAGGTATATTCCTTTTATGGCAACCTTGTTGAGAGTTTGTATAGTAAATGGATATTGAATTTTGTCAAATGCTTTTTTTGCACCCATGAAGTCATCATATGATTTTTAAAAAGATTTATTTATTTATTTTAGAGAGAGAGAGAGTACGAAACAGCCAGTGGGGTGTGGGGGGCGGGGCAGAGGGGAGAGGGTGAGAGAAACTTTAGCAGACTCTGAGCTGAACATGGAGTCAAATGTGGAGTTTGATCTCACAACCCTGAGATCATGATCTGAGCCAAAACCAAGAGTCAGATACTTAACCAACTGCACCACCCAGGTGCCCCAAAATGATCGTATGATTTTTATCTTTCTTTTTCTTAAATGATTTTAAAAAGTTTTTTAAGTAAACTCTGTAGCCAACATGGGGCTCGAACTTATAACTCCAAGATCAAGAGGCACATGCTCTACCGACTGAGCCAGCCAGGTGCCACTATCTTTCATTTTTTTAATGATATGTATCATTGATTGTGTTATTGTTGGACCATCATCCTTGCATCCTTGGAATAAATGCCACTTGATTGATTTTACTTTTTAATGGTGTCCTTGTCTGGTTTTGGTATTAGGGTAATGTTAGCCTTGTAAAATATGTTTAGAAGCTTTCCCTTCTTTTCAATTTTGGGAAGAATTTGAGAAGGTTAGGTATTAAATTTTTTTTGAATGTTTGGTAGAATTTGCCAGTGAAGCTGTCTGGCCCTAGACTTTTGTTTTTGGGAGGTTTTTGATGATTGTTTCAATCTCTTTACTAGTAATTAATCTATTCAGATTTTCCAGTTGATTCAGTCTTGGAAGATTGCATGTTTCCAAGAATTTATCCATTTATTTTAGGTTTCCTGGCTTGTTGGCATATAATTGTAGTATCTCTTGTGATCCTTTGTATTTCTGTGGTAACGACTGTAACTTTTCTTTCATTTCTGACTTTGAGTATTCTCTCTTTTTCTTGGTTAGTCTAGCTAAGAGTTTGTTGATTTTGTTTATCTTCTCAAATGGCCAGCTCTTGTATCCGTTGATCTTTTCTACTGTCTTTGTAGTATCTTTTTCATTTATTTCTGCTCTGATCTTTTATTTTCTTCCTTTTACTAATTTTGGGTTTGGTTTATTTTTCTTTTCTAGCTTATCTAGGTGTAAAGTTAGATTTTTTATTTCAGATCTTGTTTCTTGGGATAAGCCTGTATTGCTATTAACTTCCCTCTTAGAACTATGTTTGATGCATTGTGTAGATTTTGGTGTGTTATATTTCTGTTTTCATTTGTTTCTAGGTATTTTTTTTATTTCTCCTTTGATTTCTTCAGTGATCTATTGCTTGTTCAATAACATGTTGTTTAATCTCTACATTTTTGTGGTTCATACCTTTTTTTCCCCTTGTAATTAATTTCTAGTTTCATACCATTGTGGTTGGAAGATGCTTGATATGATTTCAGTATTCTTAAATTTATTGAGACTTGTTTTGTGGCCCAGCATGTGATCTGTCCTAGAGAATGTTCCATGTACACTTGCACTTGTATACAGAATGTGGGTTCTGTTGTTTTTGGATGGAATGTTCTGTATATATCTATTAAGTGTATCTGGTCTAATGTATTGTTTAAGTCTGATGTTTCCTTATTGGTTTTTTGTCCTGATGATCTAACCACTGGTGAGAATGGGGGTGTTAAAATCTTCTGTTATTATATTTCTTTCAATTTCTTTAAGTCTGTTAATACTTGCTTTGTATATTTTGGTAATCCTATTTTGTCTATTATTACAGTCTTTGTTTTGTTTTTTCTTAAAGATTTTATTTATTTAAGAGAGAAAGATAGTGAGAGAGAGCACAAGTGTGGGGGAGAGGGAGAAGCAGGCTCCCCACTGAGCAGGGAGTCCGACTTGGGGCTCAATCCCAGGACCCTTGGGATCAGACCTGAGCCAAAGGCAGACGCTTAATCAGCTGAGCCATCCAGGCGCCCCTAGAGTCTTTGTTTTAAAGTCTATTTTTTTTATTATGTTATGTTAATCACTATACATTACATCATTAGTTTTTGATGTAGTGTTCCATGATTCACTGTTTACATATAACACCCAGTGCTCCATGCAGTACGTGCCCTCTTTAATACCCATCACCAGGCTAACCCATCCCCCCACCCCCCTCCCCTCTAGAACCCTCAGTTTGTTTCTCAGAGTCCATAGTCTCTCATGGTTCATCTCCCCCTCCGATATCCCCCCCCTTCATTTTTTCCTTCCTGCTATCTTCTTCTTCTTTTTTATTTTTTAACATATAATGTATTATTTGTTTCAGAGGTACAGGTCTGTGATTCAACAGTCTTACACAATTCACTGTGCTCACCATAGCACATACCCTCCCCAATAAAGTCTGTTTTTTCTGATTTGAGTGTAGCTATCCAAACTTTCTTTTAATTTCCATTTGCAATTTATATCTTTTTCCAACCCTTCACTTTCAGTCTGTTTCCTTAGTTTTGAAGTGAATCTATTGTACACAGCATATAGATCGGACTTGTTTTTTAATGTTTTCGGCCACTTTATGTCTTTGATTGACAAAATTAGTCCCTTTGAATTTAAAGTAATTTGATAAGCATGTACATATTGCCTTTTTGTTAATTTTTTTCTGGCTGTTTTTGTAGTCTCTGTTCTTTCTTTTTTTTCTTTCTGTCTTCCTTTGTGGCTTGATGGCTTTCTTTAGTGTTATGTTTAGATTCCTTTCTCATTTAATTTTGTGTATTTACTATAAGTTTTTCCCTGTAGTTACCATAAGGTTCACATAAAATATCTTATGTAAATAGCAGTCTGTTTTAGGTTGAAGGAAACTTAATTTGAAACATTTAAAAGCTTTACCTTTTTGCTTTTCCCCACATTTTACATTTTTATTACACATTTTACATCTTTTTATTTTATGCTTCCCTTAACTAATTATTGTAATTTTAGTGAATTTTACTACTTTTATCTTTTTACCTTCATGCTTGCTTTATAAATGATTGATCCACTACCTTTGTTACATATTTACTTTTTTCAGTGATATTTTTACTTTCATATGTTTTCTTATATTTGTTAATGTTATTTCTTTTTGACTTAAAGAAGTCCCTTTAACATTTCTTGTAGGGCTGATTTAGTGGTGATAAACTCCTTTAGCTTTTGCTTATCAAAAAGGCTCTTAATTTCTCCTTAAATTCTGGATGATATTGTTATAGAGTAGACAATGGTTGGTAGTTTTTTTTCTTTGAATATTTCATGGCACTCCTTCTGGCCTATAAAGTTTCTGCTGAACAATCTGCTAATAGTCTTATAGGGTTTCCCCTATGTAACAAGTTGTTTTTCTCTTGCTGCTTTTAGGATTCTCTCTTTCTCCTTTACTTTTACCATTTTAATTGTAGTCTGTCTTGGTGTAGATTTCTTTCAGTTCATCTTATTTGGAACTCTTTGGGCTTCTTGGATCTGGGTGTCTGATTTCTTCTCCAGATAAGGGAATTTTCAGCCATTGTTTCTTCAAATAATCTTTCTGGAGGCCTTTCTCCCTTTTCTTCTTATGGGATTCCTAAAATGCAAATTTTATTCTGTTTAATATTGTTTCAAAGGTCCCTTAAGGCAACTTCATTTTTCTTAATTCTTTTTTCGTTTTGCTGTTCTGTCTAAGTCCCATTGCTTTGTCTTCCCACTCACCGATTCATTCTTCTACTTTATCCAGTCTGCAATTGAACCCCCTCTAGTGTATTTTTCAGTGCAGTAATAATTTCTATTCGTACTTTCTTATATTTTTTATTTCTTTATTGAAGTTCGTACTGTGTTCATCCACTCTTCTGAGTTCAGTGAACACCTGTATGACCATTACTTTGATATTTTTATCAGGTAGGCTGCTTATCTCAGCTTTGATTAGTTCTTATTCTGAGGTGTTGCCTTGTTCTTTTGTTTGGGACATACTCCTGTTTACTTATTTTGCCTCTCTGTTTGTTTCTACGTATTAGGTAAGTCATTTACTTCTCTTAGTCTTGAAGATGTAATCTTGTGTAGGAGATATTTTGTGCAGCTCAGAAGCACAATATCCCCTGGTCACCATAGCCGGGTGCTCGAGGGGTCATCTCTGTGTACCTTCCTGTAGTGGTGTGGTCATAGCTTTGGTGCTTAGATGCGTGGCTCTGGCAGTTGGTTTGGCTATGGGATGCACCTGTGACTGCTGCAGTGCCTTTGCAGGTGGGGATAGTCCCTGGCCCTGCTGTGGTGGGCATCTGGGACTGCTTCAGCTGGAGTGGGGTTCTCAGTAGAGCATGCCCACTGGCATTAGTAGGTTAGAGGGGGAAATCCAAAATGGCTTCTGCTAGCACCAGTATTAATAAAATAGATCACAAAAATGGCCTCTGTAGCGTCTCAGTCCCCAGAGAGAGTCCCTGCTGTTTTCTGCCTCTCCAGCAGAGGTTTTAAGTTTAGTAGATGTCTCCTATACCTATGGTCTATGTGCTTCACAAATTGGTATTTTTGTGCTGTTTTTTGAATTGAGTGAGTCTGTGCATTAGCTCTGTAAGAGCAGGTTTTGGGTTCTCTGTAGTTTTATAGTTTTCCTTTATTTTCAAAGCCCAGTGTATTGGGGATTCGTCTCTCCTGTGTAGAATCTAAGGTTTGGGGTGCTTAGTGTGGAGCTCAATGTCTTGCTCCTCAGGGAAGAGTTTCATACCTTTGCTATCCCTCACAGTTGTGACTTTCCCCACTGGGGTATGGTTTTATTTTCTGGTGTCTATCTTTCTTTTCCCTTTTGATGCTGTCCTTTTATCCTTTGTTGTGGAGGTTCTGTTCTTTAAATTTTCAGGTCATTTTCAGAGGGAATTATTCCATACGTAGTTGTAGATTTGTTGTGTCCATGGAGGGGGTATGAGTTCAGGATCTTGCCATGTTGCCATCTTGAATCCAGCGCCTAGAATATTTATTTTTAATCTCAGTGGTGTCAGGATATATTGAGAGCTCTACTCAAAATTAGCTTTCTTTAGAAATGAACATGGTTTGGGTGATAAATTATTTCTTTAGGAGAATCAAGGAAAAAAGTTGAAGTGCTTTTCCAAAGAGAAGAGGGAAAAATGTAAGATTATGTCAGTTACAGAAAGAAATATAAAATCAAAGGTCAGCTGTTTTTGAAATAAAAATGAGCTGTCATCCAAGAGACTTCATGACACATATTGAGAGTCCATGTCTCCATCTGTGCCAACTTTTCCTTTTAACACTGTGATTCTCCAGGGGAAAAACAGAAGACAATAATGGCTAAATAATAAGTCCTGTTGGGTTATTAGTGTGTTTATTAGTTTGTTAAATTAATTTATATAAAATGTTTTGTGCTGGCATTTAAAAAAAAATCCTGATGGAATTTATTAATCATGTTAACTTGCAATAAGGAAGCCCTTATGAATAACAAGCCATGTGAAAAAGAGTGTTTTATTTTGACTAAATTCAAACAAACAACAGTATCTTACTTTGTTTCCATGAGAACATCTTAACTGAAATCTAACAAGTGATATAATATGTATAAAATACTGAGGGTAAATGATTGACATATATTATGAGCTTAGGTATCCTGTTGGTTGTCTTTTATTATTCACATGACAAACTTTCTGACACAAGTTTCATAAAAATCACACAGCCAGAGCTTATGACTGAGATTTCACTTTAATTTTGGGGGAGTTGAACACAAGTAGTCTATCTCTCTAAATACTGGGGGAAAAAACAACTTATATAGCCACTTTTTTTGTAGTCATTTTGATTTATGGAGCATTTTCCTTGTCCTTCCTATTACCTACATTTAGATTTTTATATTGGTGCTTTATGATTTTATTTGCATGTTTACTCCTCACCCAGAGTGCTGGTGAGGTAAGATGAGACCAAAGTAGTTTAGGTTGCTACTTTTTTCAGGAGTTCTGCTGTGAAAGAGTATGACCTGACATAGCATTAATTTTTATTTTATATAATTTGTGGCTTCAGTTTAGCTTCTTTAAAAAAGAAGTACATTGAAGACAGAAAAATTACTAGGATATGAAGTATTTAAATAATAAAATAAAAAGTTCTTATTAGTAAATATCAGTTCAACTTTTAGGCCCTTTTTGTTATAATGAAATATTAGTTTCTAGTGACATATCTTATAATTGTCTTTGTTGTGAAGCTCTTACAATGTTTAATATCTATAATCATGTTATTGTGTAGTATGTCAGGTCATTTTTTATTATAAAAACTATTTTATACTCCTGCCTGCAGTAGTAAAACCATTTCTGTAAAATAAACACTTGTTGAAGAGATTGCGATTTTATGTGTTATTATGTGATCCATACATGAAGGATAAATAAAATTAGCCACTATAAATGCATATGTGTTTTAATTAAGATTCTGAGAGAAACTGAATTCTGTTACTTAAAAACCCAAGTTATTTGAATTACTTCGCATCTAATTTTTCCATGTTGTTTTTGAAAAGATGTACCAAGTATATGTCATTAAACTATATTTTACTTCTCAGTGTCTATCAAGGAAGAAAAATAGTTGTGATGGTTGAATATCTTTGTGCTGTTGGACCAGTTGTTCTTAACATACAAAGCCATTATTGGTGGCCAACATCTCTCAGGGCAATAGAGCATATCCTGGAAGTCCAGAGAGACTAATTCTTGGTTTTCTTAAGACAAAGCTATTTAAAACTATTTAAATTTTTTTTTTAAATACAAAATGGTCTTTCAGCTTTTGCTAGCTGAGTTGCTTCTTTCAAGGTATGCAGTTTTGACCTGAATAATCAAATATTTAATTATGTAGTTGTTATGATAAGTTATGAAATTGTATGTGCCCAGAAACACTATAGGACATCCTATTTCCTGTAGGATTTTTCTACTTTGGTGAAATGAGCCAGGCCAACTATTTTTTCTTTTTTTTTTTTCTTGTCTTCTTTAGCTTGAGAACTATGATAGAGACTAGTTGGTCCTAAATATCTTTCCATTTGGTCTCCTCTTGCATATGCATCAGAATACTTAAGCATAAGTGAATAAATTATCAAAAACTTTTAGTTATACCTACCATTAAAACATCAAAACTTTATCATATCAGGACCTAAGCTTACTCAATTTCAGTATCCTCTATCTCCAATTCATTGCTTAATGCCCTCCAGTGGAATTTTATTTCAGACATATACCAAATTAATCTTATTGTTGCATCCAATTGTCTTTCTCTAACTTAACCACTAGTAGCATTTGACATTTAATAATTCTGTCTGAGCTGGAAATAATTACTGATTCTATTGTTATAACAAAATAGTCCCTTGTTATAAATATAATACAATATACCCAATCAGAGTTCAAAATCATACTGATTTTTTAAAATCGTTTCTATAATGTTTGCTACCTCCACTATCCTCCATATACACTCCTTCCTGAATTATCTTTTATTTTCCTTCTACTGTTTTGCTCTTCTTGGCAAATTTTTAGAGTGTCTCTGTTGTTGCTTCTCGTTCATCCTGCCTTTTTCTTACTGTGTATTGCCTGCAAAGCCTTCGGTGACTACACGTATACTGTTGAGTTCCCAAGATTTTTCTGAGCTGCTAGCACTTCTAGAAATCCTCACTTGGATACTCAAAACTTGGATACTCAAAAAATCCTCTCAAAGAGGATTTATCAAGATGCTTCTGTACCACAGACCTCCTTCTCTTTCTCTCCCTGTGTTCTCCCTCTTATTTCCCTTATTTCTAAGCATCTTCCTTGAGGGCAAGTATAGAAACAGATAGACTTTGTGAAAAAAATGTGAGGCAATTCCTCTAAAGTGGCTTTTATATGTTGTGAATATGGTAGGGAAGGTGTGCTTGGTATTGAGAAGAGAGGAAAAGCATGACATTCTGAACCCAAAGTGTGGAAAATGAGATTATGAAGTAAAGCAAGTAGGCTTTTGGGGGCAATATTGAATATCCGTTTGAATTTTTTTCAACACAAGAACAGAAAAATCAAGGGAATGACATAGAAAGAGTGGTAATAGACCTAATTAAATAAACTACTATATCATAAAGGTGGCATTTCAAATTAGTGGAAAGAAATGAATTATTCAAGAAAAGATGTTGGAACAACAGGCAACTACTTGGAAAAAGAATAATGTTGGTTTATTCCTTGTGACATGAACCAAAATAAACTCCAGATGGATTATAGATTTATGTTCAAATATTGAAAACAAATTTATTACACATGTCAACTTAGCCCAGAAAAAAGAAGGCTCTATGGTTTTCGCAAATTTAGGTACATTTTGGGAACAGATATGAAGCCGTTGAAGGTATAAATTCAGATTTCTGTTTTACATTTCAAAATTCTTAATATTTATTTTTTTTAATATTATATGACCCATTATGCTAAGTAAGTACATAGTGGGGAAGCCACTGGGTAAAGCCAGTATTGATATTTTTATTTTCCTATTCCTGAACTCACTCTACCTAGATATGAGGACATTGGCTGTAATTATGTAGTCCTGAAAATTCTCCTGATTCTATTAGGACAAAACCTAGTGGTTACTAAGAGAATCAATGAGCAGTTATGCAATCTTTTGGGGCATGAAGAGAGGAGTGAATGGGATGTGTTCTCAAGGTATTTGTTTCAGAACAATATGGGAAAAATACATTGCTATGATCAACCTGAACACTCAGAAGTCTTGAATCAGATGTTTCTCAGTGTTTCAGTTATATTCTTATATTATTGTTTTGCATAATCTTCAGGAACACAGCCATCATTTGTTGTGCAGCAGAAATACATGAATGACAAAGTAGCGAGACTGAGCACCTGAAATATTCAGGCAGAAGTCTGATTGTGTCATGACTGCTTTTAATTTGTTCAATTCATTCATACCACAAATGACTATTGAATAATTACTACAAAGCTCTTCTCCTTGAGTGCTGAGCATACAAGTCATAATACTTTACATCAAAGAGCTTACCTTAAAAGTCAAAGATGGTGGAATTTACTAAGCACTGTAAATAGGAATAAAAGATGTGGGGGCACTAATCCAGAACTGGTGAGTTAAAGAATGCTTCCCTGAGGAGGTAATGCCAAAGTTAAATCATGAGTGATGACGGCAAGTGTCAGCCAAAAGCAGCTGTGGGTGGAGTGGAAGGGAAAGGCATTTTCAGGCAGAAGAAAAATACGTAGATGGATATGAGGCAAGAGATAATATGGAGTATTTAGGGACCTAAGAGTGGGTTAGTGGAGCTGGACTATAATATGCAATGCTAAGAAGTGGCAAGAGAGGGGGCTAAAGGCTCTGGATCATACAGAACCCCTATATCATGATAAATTCATAACTTTATCATTAAGGCAATATGAAGCAGTTGACTTGAGACAGCCATTTCCTGCTTTTTTCTCTCCATTTCCCTTTAATACTGAACAGTATTTTTATTCAGTTGTAAAATGACTTTAAGAGCAGACACGGGAACATTACTGACAGACTTCACGGTGCAAAAATACCATTTGTATAGATGGCTAGTTGAGGGTTTTTTTTTTTTTTTTTTTTTTTTACACCAGTATTTTTAAGAAGTTTTCAGGTTTACAGTCATTAAATTGTCTTTAATGCCAGGATTACAATCAAAGCTGTTAGAAATGTTTTATTTTGCGGGGATGTGTTACTGCAGCCTTAATTCCACGATGCAGTAGCAGTAGTTCTCAGACTAGTGTGGGCATCAGAATCCCCCAGAGGGTTTGTTAAACACAGCCTGCTGGCCTTACCCCAGAAGCTGTGATTCAGCAGGTCCAAAGCATGGCCTGAGAATCTGTATTGCTAAGAGGTTCCAGGGGATGCTGTTGCTGTGGGTCCCACACCACACTGGGAGACCCACTGTGTAGAGGAATTGAGAACTTATCTGCAGCACCCATCTGCCATCCAGGCTGCACATCACACACACCTCACAGGCAGCCTGCGGAAGGCAGTTGGTTTGTCCCAAGTTTTTCTAAGAGATGATTTGAACGGATCACAAAATGCCCCACATTTTGGCAAACCTTAGTCACACCTATAAGACCAGGACTCTGACTTTGAGGTGTCTATAACTGAAAACCCACGGGGTGATTCTCATCCCCACACCAGGCCCACTGTCTTACCTGTGCCTCATTCCTCCACCATTTCTCTCTACTAAATGGGCCATCTAGCTTCTAATTTATGAACTCTTACATAAGTCAGTCTTTTCTCTGAATGTCACTTCCGCCTTCTTGCATTAATTGAATTCCATTTACATGGAGTTTTTTCTTCTCCCTCATATCACATATCTCAGGGAAGGATCCTCCTTGCTTGCAACTCCCACCTTCAAATCATTCTGACTCTTTCCTCCCACAATCCCTGTCACCCTGAATGCTCAAACCATCTGGTTATACCAGTGTCCTCACTAATACCCTCCAGCTCTCTCATTCACCCATAATTATGACTCTTTGCTTAAATCTTTTTCAGTTCTGTCATCCTACATCTTGGTCTTCTAGTTCAAGGAACTGCTCACCTTTCTCCACATCAGCCACCCACTGGTGTGATTACACTGGCAGCCTTATCACCCATCATTGTACAGTCTCTAATATCTTAGCTCCAACAAGTTTGCTCTCTGAAAACCGCCTACCAACTCCTCTTATCTAGGAGCAGTGTTTCAACCTCATCAACCCTTCCAACACATTTACCCATTCTCCTTTCTCACCCTTTCTCACCACTGTCTTGCTTGCTTTCTCACATAATTCCTTATTATAAACACTCCCTTGCAAACACCCTCAACTCACTTGCTCCTTTTTCCCTCAGAAACATTTAGCTGGTCTTTGGTGAGAACATTTGTTGCTTAACTCATTTGAACAAAAAGGGAACTTTTTTGTGTCTTACAATTCGGAAGTATGAGAATTCAGAACAGGTGGATCCAGAGGTTCAAGAAGGATCAACCAGCTTCTATGTCTCCCATTTCTTTGTTCTGTTTTTCTCGCTAAGAGTCTTATTCCTAGGCAGTGAGAATGACTCCCCAATAGCACTAGACTTAAATAATTTTTAAAATCAAGGGCCTTAGCAGCCAAGAGCTCTCTAGCAATCACTTATAAATGACTTGACTCTACTTGCACTGTATGCCCATCTCTGCATCAATCACTGTGGACAGTGATTTTTATTAAGAATTCAATCTTTGAAGTCATATGAGCCTAGGTTCAAACTTCAGTTCTGTTTCATACTAGATTTATGACTTTAGGGAAATAAACTTTCTAAACCTTAGTTTACTCAATGCTAAAAAATTAGGATAATGATAAAATGGGTATAACGATAATATCTTTCTCATAGCATTATTGAGAGGATTAATTGAGACAATCCATGTACTTGATATAATGTATAGCACACAATAAATATTCAGTGAACTGTTAAATCTCATAATCTATTTTCATATGAGATTAGACAATGCCCCTTCAATTAACTTCTGTCTTAAGGTTTAATTTTTCCTATTGCTTTATTTCTATACTAACACAAGAACTTAAGAATTATTGTGTAAAGCTTTCAAAAAGCTTTTGTTGGCACTTTAATGTTTATTAAACCTATAGATAAATTGGGTGAACTCAGAAACATGGTGCATTTATTTTTATATCCCTCGGTAAATTTAGAAGAGCTTTTACATTTCTCAATATATTTGTAGGTAGAGAATAATGTTGGTTGTCCTTGAAAATGGGATTGGTTTTTGAAATCTTATTTTTAACTGATTTTTGCTGGTGTATTAATAAGCTATTGCTTTTGAATATGCATTATGTAATTTGCTACCTTCCTGAATTTTCTTAGTTCTAGGAAGTTTTGTGTCATATGACTGGATTATCAGGTAGACTATCTTGTGCACAGATAATTTTCTTTCTTCCATCTTATAACTTAAAGCTTTCATTTTGTTAGTAATTTGATTAGAACTATAGGAACATTTCAATAGATGGCAAGTTTTTTTTTGGTGAAGGAATAAGGTGGTTATCTTTTTAACTTGTTTCTAACTTCTAGTATAAGGTAAGAATGTAAAAATTTACCCAAATGTGCTTTTGGCGTCTATTGAAAAGAATATATAAATTACTGATGTGATAAATTATTTTAATCAGTTCTCAAAAAATGAATTATTTTTAAGTTTCCAGAATAATGCATACTTAATTGGGTATTTGGTTCACGCTACATAAAGCTGGTTTTAATTTGATAATATTTTGATTAGGATTTTTAATTTGTATTCAAAACTAAGATTGGTCTGTGGAATTTTGATTTTGTTTCTTTTGTCATATTTAATATCAAGGTAATTTTAGTCATACACAGTGATTAGGGGGCATTCCGTATTCTTCTGCACTCTGGAATAGTTAAACAATATAGGAGTTACATCTTCACTGAAAGTTTCATAAGACAAAACAATTCTCTGTGCCAAAGAATACTTTTTGTTGCAATTTTTAAAATTTTAACTTTTAGTTACTTCTAGCATATTTTACCTATTTCAATTTTTATTTTTTCCCAATTAAGTTCGATATATTTATCTAAAAGTGTTTAATTTATAAATGTTTAGATTTTATTATTACAGAATTTTAAATTGAATCTCTTATTTTGAAAAATGGTCATTTATATATGTAACAACTTTATGTTTCTTGCTTGTTAGTTTTGGTAGAGGTGTTGTATTTTATTATTCTTTCAAAAGAACTATTGCTTATATTTATTTATCAATTCTACTATTTTCCTATTTTTTCTAGTAGGTTATTTTATGCACTTATCTTTTCTGAAAATCCTTTTACTCTCTTACTTTGTTTTCTTTCATCAATGATAAATTCAGTTAATGTTTTTCTGTTAATGATGTACTATATGTTGGCTAATTGGATTTAAATAAAAGAATATTTTAAATCTTGTATAAATTTTCATCAGGTTAGAAATTTGGCATCCCTTCATTTTATATACTCTAACTATTGGCTCCCCCCCCCGCCCCCGCAACTAAGAGCTATATATATAGATCACATTTTAAATTGTGTACAGATTTTGGTTGCCCATTTGTAAATGTTTATTAGTATTAAGGTAAACTAGAAAACTGATCTGTGGTGACAAAAACTATAAACGGGCCTAACTAATACACTGTTAGCTCTGTATATATTCATTTGCATGTGTAGATTTTTTTAAATCTATGTATAGTTTATTTGTGGGTTTACTTTTACCCTCTTAACTCATTGCTTACTCTAAATCCTATGGGGGTGGCAATGTAATCAGATGGTGTGAAAGAGAAGTTACTCTAGGTATGTAGAGAAAAGCAATAATTTGGTTTTAACTGCACCCCCTCCCCCCACTTTCTTTTGTATAGCGGACTGACTCCCAAAGGAAGACATCCATTTTGAGTTTTGTCATATATTTTAGGGTTTCAACATCTCTTGACAAAAGAGAGATCAAAGAGTAGCTTTATCTGCTCCTATTCAGATACATTTTATTTCAAAAACATACACCGAGGAATTGCTGATAGATCCTTAGGAAAACATTCACATGTAACTTCCAATCACACTGGGCCATATTTGAAAGATTTTTGAAGGTCAGTTCTGGTATAAGCTAACATTATGCTATTTAATCCAGGAATTATTTTAGTCTTTGATTAATGGGCATATGTTTGGTATGTAATATAATTTTGTGAATGTTAAATCAAATTGTAACTTAATTAGGTTGACTTAGTGGCTTGGGAGAACGCTTTAAATTTTTTTCCCAATTTGTTGCTATTTTTTCTTTTTGAAAAAGTCTTTTACTTATTAATTTGGAGCCTTTCTTTTTTATATATATAATTTTTAATATTTATATAATTAAATTATACATTTATATACACACATATGTATAATTAAGTTGAAACAAAGATTCATAATCTGACTCTATTGAAAATCCAAAATTTACTTTAAAAATTATGTAACTCCTAGCTTCCGAGAAATGAATCGTGGATCACTACATCAAAAACTAATGATGTATTGTATGGTGACTAACATAACATAATAAAATAAAATTTAAAAAATTAAAAAAAAATATGTAACTCCTCTTGGGAACTGTGAGTAGCAAACTGTCTTTTTTTTTTTTTTATTAACATATAGTGTATTATTTGTTTCAAGGGTACAGTTCTGTGATTCATCAGTTTTACACAATTCACAGAGTGGTTGTGGATGGTTCCCTTTAATTGGGAACTAATGTGAATGGACTACAATTTAGCCAGTTTTCTATAACAATTCCTGCTACCCAGATTTAAAGGTACATCAATTTTTTCTTTTCTGCATTCATTCCATGAACCCTTACTGACTACCCCTAAGTGGTAGGTACTGCACTAGATACTAGACAAATCAGTGGTGCGTAAAAACTGGGTCCCTGTTTTCAGATTTACAGTCCAGTATGAGAAACAGAAATTGTTAAAATGTGCACTTGTGATACATGCCACAGAAAGTAAGTGTGGATATGCCAGCATACAGTAAACGGCCTGGGAGGACAGGGAAGGATTGCAGACGAAATAGATCTTCTGCTGAGATTGAAAGTTGAACAGGGTGGGGTGCCTGGGTGGCTCAGTTGGATGAGCTTCTGCCTTTGGCTCGGGTCATGATCCCAGGGTCCTGGGATGGAGCCCTGCATCAGGCTCCCTGCTCAATGCAGAGCAGAAGTTTTGCTTCTCCATATGCCGCTCCCCCTGCTTGTGCTCTCACTCTCTGTGAGATAAATAAATAAAATCTTAAAAAAAAGAAAATTGAACAAGGATTTGCTAGGAAAAGTTGAGAGAAGATCCTTCTAGGCAGGGAGAGGAGCATATGCATGTGCCGGGAGATGGGATGAAACAAGGTATATATAAAGAACTGAAGAAAAGTCTAATGTGACTTGTATATTAAAAGGCAGTAGGAGAGGAGTAGAACAGAGGCAGGAGAGGGAGATGGTGCCTGCATTCTTCTGGCCTTGTATGAGATTTGTTCTCCATTCTAAGTGCAGTGTGAGGCCCAAGAAGTTCTTTAAACTGGTGATGTGATGTGATTTATTTATGTATTTATTTTTTTAAAAAGAGACTTTATTTTTTATTTATTTATTTTTTTAAATTTTGTTATGTTATGTTAGTCACCATACAATACATCATTGGTTTTTGATGTAGTGATCCACGATCCATTGTTTTCGTATAACACCCAGTGCTCCATGCAGTACGTGCCCTCCTTAATACCCATCACCGGGCTAACCAATCCCCCCTCCCCCCTCGCCTCTAAAACCCCGTTTGTTTCTCAGGTCCGTAGTCTCTCATGGTTCATCTCTCCCTCCAGTTCGCCCCCCCCCATTTTTCCCTTCCTTCTCCTAATGTCCTCCATTTTAGTCCTTATGTTCCAACAAATAGGTGAAACCATATGATAATTGACTTTCTCGGCTTGACTTATTTCACTTAGCATAATCTCCTCCAGTCCCATCCATGTTGATGTAAAAGTTGGTTATTCATCTTTTCTGATGGCTGAGTAATATTCCATTGTATATATGGACCACATCTTCTTTATCCATTCATCTGTGAATGTGATCTGATTTAAATTTATTATTTCATTTAACAAATATTCATCAAGTGCCTACTGTCAGACATTGCTCTAGGCTGTGGAGATACAGCAGGGGTTAAAATAGGCAACAAACTGCCCTCTTGCAGCTTATAATGCGATGCAATGTTTAATAGGTCAGAGATGGCCCCACAGAGGAAGTGACATGTAAGCAAGAATCTGCAGAAATGAGGAGATTCAGGGAGGGAACGAATGATGCAAAAGCCCCATGAATGCAAGTCGATCCGATGAAACGATTGTAGTTGTCCAGAATGGTTACCCCAGCTCAGAGGAGACTGATGAGTTTCCTCCCAGTACCTTCGCATGCTCGCTCTTTGTATATGTACATATATGCGCACACACAGGTACGCAAGACATGTGCACACACACATTCTGCGTGCATATACTGTACCGTAATTTAAGCAATGGACAGGAATAAAGGAGGCCACAAAGGTGATGTAGAAAGAGAACAGAGACTGCGGCAAGGTTGTATGGCTGGATGGAGAAAGATGAAGTGACTCTGAAGCTGGGAGAAAAAGACCCGCAAGTACGTTGGACGACGGAATTCAAGGAGAAAAGAAGCTAGCGGCTGCATCGATAAAGGCTGCTGAGAGGTAAGGATAAGAACTTCAACATGTTTTGAATTTAGTGACTTCAGCATTATGAAATCCTTCCCTGATGGAGTAATGGAAGCCAAGTCCATTAGAATGGAATAATTAAGAAATGGAGAATGTGAGAATAAGTAAATCTTTGAAAGCTTTTCAAAAATACGAAAAAAAGAATAAATTAGTGTTTGAACGAGATTGTTCAATTGGAGGGTTTTTTTCATGGAAGAGACTGTGGCATGTTTAGAAGCTGATGAGAGGGAACTGGAATGAGGATGTTGAATATACAAATGAAAGAAGGGAAGATTAATAATAGTTGAAGGGGTAAGTCTAACTTAGCAAATATGAATTTTTGTGGAGGCACAATTATAGAGAGGCAATGTCTCTTCACTAATCAGAGCAATCAATTTGTTTCTTGTTATCACTTTAAAATGTAGTTTTCCAGTATCAACTAATCTCTAGCTAATGACGTTGTTTTTTGAGGAAAAGGGAAAATGACATTATCTTTTCTTAGTTGACTATTTGACTTAAGTCATTCACTGCCTCAATCTTGCTTCACCAAAGATAAATGAAATCTACATATTACATACCTTTGCAAGGCATGATGGTTTATAAATAGCCCAATTTTAGGAGCTAATATTAAGTACCTGAGTGGAATTTAACCAGTCATTAATCTTTCTCAATTCTGGGTTATTTATCAACTTTATGTCAAGGGACAAGGAAAAATTATCCAAACATTGTTTAGTACAATCATCATTAATTAGTTAACACTTACTGAGAGAGGCTTTTAACCTTTTTCTCCCCCAAGGATTTTTCTAATGTCAGACTAGAATAAAAAATATCTATAGCAACCCCTTAACTCTTCCAGGCTTAACATTTATTATAAGTCAATTAGCTCTCTACTAGAAGCAAGGGGATGAAGGGCTGGTGTGGGAGTCTGCATAGGAGCAGCAGAATAACAACAGAAGAGGAAAACAGCTTCTAGGAAAATCCTTCCCAATTTCTCTTTAATAGTTTTAAATTTTTGACATGATGAATGACCCATTTATTCTCCATTTCTTTTCATGGAACTCCTTGTTGATATGCAGTTACTATATTTGGATTAAGGGCAAAATAGCCTTATCTCTTATATTTTTACAATTTTCAGAATACTATTTACTCTTAAAAGTGGACTCCAAAGCACATGCTGTGTGTCACGTAGAGAGTTAGTTAATTCTGGCCAAATGGGGATATTTCAAACCTAATCAACACTAGCGTTCTTTGCTTGCACAAACAACAGTGAATCACAGGAGATTTGGGAATAGTTTTCTCACATCTAATATAACTTTCAAATTGATTTTTCTTTTAATAATTTGTTTCCTGGCTGATCCATATGAATCCCTCTTATTAAGAAAAACTATCCAGGATTCACTGAAGAACCAAATAACTCCTTGCTAATCATTCAGGGAAATGTTGCAGGCTTGAGCAATTGAAGATGTAGATATTGAGCCTACTACTAGCTGTAAGCAAACTCTAAAATACAGATAAGGCCCTATAAGTCATCTTTATGAGCTGAAGGGATGGTTATGTTGCATGTGTCCAAGAATTATGATTTGCCACCCGCTTGCTCACCAGTAAGGAAAAGCTCCAGATAGAGTAAAACCCGAATAAACAAGATGCTGTTTCTTTCAGTAGAAAATAATTTACCATCACCGTCTAGTTAGTTTTAGACCAGGTAAATTTAGATTTGTGATTTATTGCCTAAGACATTTTCTTCTTTATTGTCAAAAGAAGTGATTTTGGAGGGTTGGGGACCTTTGATAAATTACCTGCTGTTCTGGCGGTTTGAGATGAATATTGATTTCTCTATTCCTCTTTTAAGAAGAACATTTATATTTGTTTATTCCTTTTTCAAAAAAAAAAAAAACTTTGGAATAGCTCTCGCTTGCTTGCTTTCTTCTTATCATAGTTTTAGGGATTTGACTTGCTTCTATGAATACGCTGGTACATTTTCAGAAATTGTCTGATTAAAAACACCAGTGATGGAGTTTCATTAAGTTTTAATTACTATGACTAGTGAAACATACACATCTGTTTTACTGAGGATATTCTACTATAGTTAAGAGTTATAATAATAGCCTCTATTTAACATCAATCACTTGAATCTTTTCTAAGGCTTTGTGCATGTTGGAAGTTAATTTTCTTTCTTAGGAGAAAGAAATATTCATTCATTCTTGTAAGCTAAACAAATGAGTTTCATGTCTTAGCATAGATGGTTTATCACTGTCCAGTTGTTCTTCAGTAAGAATCCTATAAAAACATGAACTTGTATTTTTCTTAGTATTTAAAATTCAACACATGCCTAATATATAAAACTCGAATTACAAATAATTAAAACATATTATCCCACTAAAGTAGGAGCTAATATTTTGGTGTATTTTGTTTAATATTTTATAGTAAAAATATTTGGGGCGCCTGGGTGGCTCAGATGGTTAAGCGTCTGCCTTCGGCTCGGGTCATGATCCCAGGGTCCTGGGATCGAGTCCCGCATTGGGCTCCCTGCTCCTTGGGAGCCTGCTTCTCCCTCTGCCTCTCTCTCTCTCTCTCTGTCTCTCATGAATAAATAAATAAAATCTTTAAAAAAAAATAAAATATTTGTACATTACATTTATATATAATTATGGACATGTATATACAACTGTGCATTATAAATCTACACTTAAGAACATAGCTATGTAATATACTATTACTCAACTGGACTATAACTTAATTCTCCATTTCTTTATGGTTGTCTATTTGGGATTTTCCACCACTGTAATTTCTTAGTTTTATTATGTGACATTTAATACTACAAAATATATAGTATAGATGTTAAGTGTAAAGTGTAAGTGTAAAGAATGATGCTAAAACAAATACTTGTGTACCCCCCACCTGACTTACAAAAATAGACCTATGCTAATCTCTCTGACTGAAATCTATTCAACTGTGCAAAATCATTGCTTCCCTTTGTCCTATCTTTGATTTTCTTATAGTTTTATCACACCTGAATCTGCTAAAAAGTACATTTATATTTCATGTCTTTAAACTTTATATGAATGTAGTTAATAATATTTTATATATTCTTCTGCTTTTTTCTCACTAAACAACATGTTTGAGAGATACACCATAGTTATGTGTGTAGTTATAGCTGATTTATTTTAATCGCTTCATATTATTTCTTTGTTTGAATAGATTGGAGGTTTTACTTGTATTTCTGGAAATTTGGGTGATTTTCATTTTTTTGCTGTCACAAACAATGTTGTAAGCATTTTGTAAATGTCTCCTGGTGCATATGTGCACGGTTCTCTTGGATAAATACTAGCAGCAAAACTGCTGGGTCATCACCTATACAAATTTACAACTTTATTTTATAATACAGTATTTCATAAAGTGGCTGTATTAATTTAAATTTTATCAACAATGGATAAGAGTTCCTGTTACTTCACATTTTTAAAAACATCTTTATATCTTCACATCACATATAATAATAATAATTTTATTTTATTTTATTTCTTTTAAAGATTTTATTTATTTATTTGAGAGAGAGAATGAGAGAGAGAGCACATGAGAGGGGGGAGGGTCAGAGGGAGAAGCAGACTCCCTGCCGAGCAGGGAGCCCAATGTGGGACTCCATCCTGGGACTCCAGGATCATGACCTGAGCTGAAGGAGCCACCGAGGTGCCCCAATAATAATTAATTTTAGACTACTTAACTTTTACCAGGCTGGTAGATGTAAAAAAAAAATAATCTCAGGGTGGTTTTATTTGCATTTCCTGTTCATTTATGAGAGTGAGCTTTTTTTCAGGTTTATTAGCCATTCTTTTTTCCTTTTTTGTTCATGTATTTTGTTTGTTCTGGTAGAAGTCATTTCCTTGCCATTTCCAGTTTTCAGAAACTGCCAGCATTCCTTGCCTCATGGTCTCCTTCCTCTGTCTTTAAGAGCAGGCAGGACATTTCTCTGACTTCTGTTCCCTTGACATAACTCTCTCCTTCTGATCTCTGTCATTTTTAAGAACCCAGTGATTAGATTAAACCCATCTGGATAATGTAGGAAAATGTCTCCACCTCACAGTGTGTATCCTTAGTTGTATCAGGAAAGTCCTTTTTGCTATCTAAGGTAACACGTTGTCACAAGTTCTGAGGTTAGCGTATGGACATTTTTGAAGGCCATTACTCTGCCTGCTACTTTACTTGCCCAAACATCATTGATTAAATTGTCCATCATTTACTTAGTGATTTGCAGTGGCATCTCTCTGAATTATCAAAATTCATATAAGCATTGCTCTTTCCCTGTTTTATTCCATTGGTCTCTCTTTCTATTCATACATCATGGTACATGGATTTATTACTACAGCTTTAAAATGAGTTTCAAAACTTGTCAAGGATGGTAAGTAAAATGGAGAATATTGAAGTAGATTGGGAGTATAAGACTGTAATTTTAAACAGGATGGTCAGGAAGGCTTCCCAGAGAATGGAACATTTAAGAATAATCTGGAAGGACACGAGAGGGTAATTCCTGTTTATCTGGAAGAAAAATCTCCCAGGCAGAAGCAACCACAAGGGCAAACACCCTCAAGTAGGAATACACTGGAATTTTATGGAACGGGAAGGAGGCCAGTATGACTGCAGCAGAATCAGCCACAGGAGAGATTAGAAATTTAGGCCAGACCATATATGGATGCCAGATGGGGGACATTTCTCAGGCCATTGCAAGGATTTTACTTTTACTGTAAATACTATGAGAAAGCATGAGAGGCTCTGGAACAAGAGTAGTAGCATAAATTTTTATATGTTTTAAATGAACACCCTAGCTCTGTATTGAGAATGGATTGTAGGGGTCCAGAGGAGAAGCAGAGGGGCCGTTTAGGAAGCTACTGCAAGAAGTTTCATGAAAAGAACAAATCAGCAAAAAAAAAGTAGCAAGCCCAAACTGATTGAAGGATAAATAGAAAATCTAAGTCTTATCTTCTCATCTTGAATCAGTAGGTTAAACCCCCTTTCCAACCAAAAAAAGAAAACTAAAAACAAAACCCAGCTCTGACAGTTTTACAGGGGAGATCTAGCAAACATGTAAAGAGCAATTAATTTTACAGAAACTCTTTCGGTACAGGAAAATGGGGCACACTCCCCAACTAATTTTATGGTAGGAGTGTAATCTGCCCGTTGAAGTGAGATATAAGTGGTATAAGAAAAGAAAATTAAAGGTATGTCCCTTTAAGAATATAAACCCCCGAACCATTAGAAAATGGTCATGAATGAAAAAATTGTACATTAGAATAGACATCTAAAATTTAACAGAAGTTCTGACCTTTGCTACACTATCACCAATCTTTTCTTCTAGTAAATGGCAACACTTACCTAATCAGGTTGCTGAGGTTTTTATCATCTGTTAAGAATTGAACCTCCACTATAATCATTTTAGTCCGAACAGTTATTATATATATATATATATAATAGAGTTATTATATTCTCATTTCAAGAAGTTGAACGTGTGGTTCTTTCTCCTAACTTTCTGGATGATTTTTTATATTCTAATATCCCACAGAGGAGAAGCCACACTACATAGTCCAGTAATAATGGTTTATTATTAATTGGGGGCTTATACTACCATTAGGAAAGCTAGGGAGACAGACATCGGGAAAGCAGCTAGAGAAGATTAGAGTAGCGCTGCTTTATATCAGAGTTCTCAGCCTGAAAGACTGAGTGGGTACAAACCCCTGAGCTTATGGGGATTTCTGAAGAGTCTGTAAATCCCACCAGGATTGACAGTGGGGAGCTCATGAAGTGGTCTGCAAGCGGCCCCGTATGCCAGACCTGCCATGTCTAATCCCCAAACCTCCTGAATATAAAGAGTCCTCTCGGGGCACCTGGGTGGCTCAGTTGGGTAAGCGACTGCCTTCGGCTCAGGTCATGATCCTGGAGTCCCTGGATCGAGTCCCGCATCGGGCTCCCTGCTCGGCAGGGAGTCTGCTTTTCCCTCTGACCGTCCCCCCTCTCATGTGCTCTCTCTCTCATTCTCTCTGTCAAATAAATAAATAAAATCTTTAAAAAAAAAAAAAGAGTCCTCTTCACTTCCCCTTTCATCTTTCATCAGTTTCTTTCATTAGCAATCTCCAACCTGCAACAATGTACCTGGAGGGAGACTTTGGTCAACACCATTCCCAGACTTAAATGGGAGTAATCATGGCAGATTGACCATCTGGCAGTTTTTTTTTTTTCTTTACTCATAATTTTGATTCCTTTTTAAATTTTTAACCACATTAGCATATTATTTTATAATCTATATGTAATAATACAAACCTTTGAAGTCTTTTTCAGGTTTGAGTCTGCTGCCCATGTTTCTGCTCACTCTCCATTGCCTTGCTTTATCGTATGTTTTGTGATTTTGTCTTTGAGGCTCGTGGTCTTTTAAATGTGATATATGGAATTTCTGGAGGCCTGGTTTGATGGGGGGTATTCTTCCAGAGAGGATTTATTTTATTTCTATCAGGCACTTCGGACTGTTACCAACTTGACACCATTTTGAATTAAATTCTCAGCTTGCAGGTTGAGGAAACAAACAGGTGGTGTGAATTCAGGCTGAAACCTGTTTGAGAACTGAATTCTGGTTACAGACTCCACAGAAACATTTTCTCCCTGCATTCACGGCTAAGACCATGGGGAAACTTAACTGGCTGTCTTGCAGAGTTTATTTTTTTATTTCTAGTTCACACTAGAAAGTATAAGTGTATAGCACTTAATGAGGATCTCAAAACCAATTTTGTACTTTGTATGAACCCTGGCTTTGTCTCCAGCCCTCCCCCCTTACTCCAGTGTGACTCAAGGTGTCAGTTGTTGCTGCAGTCATCTCAAGGTTGACTGGGGATGGATCTTCTTCCAACTTCCCTCACATGGTCCTTGGCTCGATTCAGTTCCTCTTAGGTTGTTGGACTGAGGATCTCAGTTTCTTGCTGGATGTTGGCCAGAGCTAGTACTCAGTTACTTGCTATGTGGACCTCTCCATTGGGCAGCTCACAACATGACAGCTGGCTTTATCCAAGTGAGTACCAAGAAAGATAAAAAGAGGGGGAAAGGAGGAAGGGAGGGAATATTTTGTGACCCAATTTCAGAAGTGACATCTGACTACTTTTGTTATATTCTCTTCAGTGGAAGTTAGTTACTAGGTCTAGCCCACACTCAAGGGGAAAGGATTACAGAAAGAGCCTGATTGCTAGGAGGCAGAGATCACTGGAAGCCATTTTAGAAATAGCCACAATATCTTATCCAGAATATACCATATTCAGAGCTTCAAAATATGATCTCTTCTCTGGTCACTCTAATAGAAATGACCTTCCTTCTATATACTTCCATCTCTCAAATTTTCTTTGACTCTCTTAAGACATATAGACCTCTATTTTAGATGTTTGTGTCTATCTTGATTTTTCATAGGCATCTAAATTCCATGAATATTGGACTGTGATAGTCACATCATTTTATCCCACCAAGCCTTAGCAACTTATTCAATATTGACTACATACTTGGTTGTTAATGAATATTTCTTAAATTGCTGAATTCAATTAATAACTTACCTCTGTTGTTTTTCACCTAACTGGAAGAAGAATTTAGCATGTTCTTTTAGTGACTGGTTCTATTAAAAGTTGCTTTTGTCCATTTTATTTTGTTAGACTAAAATGCAAATGTTTAGGACTAAAATAAATTCTCAAAATTTTGTTTGTATGATAGCCCTGAGTTTGTTTATCTAACTCCTGTTTTTACATACATTGTTCCTCTTGAAATAGGCAACCACTGGAGGGAATTCATCAATGTTGTTTTCTTTTTTGAACTCTAAAAATAAATATTTAATTTTCAAATTTAGAGAAATAAACTTAAAAGTCAAAGGTTTAGGTGGGTTATGAGACCCACTGGTACCATGAAAGCACAGTGCTGATAAATGTGTTGTTCGAAGAATTCTGTGGATTAGAATCTCAGAGGCAATATGTAGACATTTATTTGTTTTGAGAATGGACCAAAATAATGAGTGCACTTAAGGCTATAATAACTATTAATATTTGTAATTTGGAAATGTAATTGGTTTCTAATGATAATATTAATAACCATTTCTGCTAGTATTATTTTAGTAGTGTTTTATGGCTTTCTAATGCCATCCCATTTGTATGTGATATATCACTTGATCCTTAGTAATATTTTGAGATGGGCAAGATAGTAAATGCTATTATTCATGTTTTCTTGTCTTTGTTTTTAGTTTTATTATGGTAAGAACACTTAATATGAGATTCTACTCTTAACAGATTTTTAAGTATACAGTGCAGTATTGCTGTATATAGCCATGATGTTGTATATAGGCATGATCGCTAGATATCTTGGCTTATTCACATTGCTTAACTGGAATTTCATACACATTGATTAGTAATTTCCCCTTTCCTTCTTTCTCTAGCCCCTGGAACTGCCATTCCACTCTCTGTTTCTGTGAGTTTGACAATTTTAGATGCCTCATGGAGTCATGCAGTATTTGGCCTTTGGTAATTGGCTTATTTCACTTCTCATAATATCCTCAAGTTTTATCTATGGTGTCACATAATGTGGGATTTTCTTCTTTTTTAAGGCTGAATAATATTCTATCATGGAATATGAAGTTAGATTAAGGGACTTAACAAGGCCATGTATCCAAGGAAAAATAGACCAGACCAGACTTATATTTCTCAAAAATGATCTGTTTGAGTATAGCTTTTATGATCCCTTTAGCATTCTGTTCTAGAAATAAGACAGACACCCACTCATTTACTTACTCATTCTTTTAGTATTAGTTCACATTTACTGCATATTACCAGCACTATTTTAATTGTATGAAGGGGTGAAAAAACAAGCATGGTCCCTGCCTTCATGGAATTAGAGTCTCTTGACAGAAACAGATGTTGAACAATGAAATCTCCCAATTATTTTAAAATTATAAACATGATGAAGTACCAAATGGTCACACAGTGGTTCCTAATTTAGTAGGAGAGGGGGAGCAGTTAAGGAAGCCTTCCTTGAGTCAGTGCCATTTAAACTGAATTACGATCAATGATTAGTAATTTGTCAGGGAAAAATAGTCTAGGCAAGGAAGAGCAGATACAAAGGCCTGCATGTGGGAAGAGCTTGTGTTGGTCTAGGAATTAAAATTTGTGTGAGTGGCTGGATCAGAGTGAGGGAGGAGACCAGCAGGTGCCATATCACCCATGGCCCTGTAGCCCATGCTGATGTAAATGCAAAGAAAGAGGTGTAAGTTGGGAGGAAAAGTGTGATTCCGTCAAATGTATATCTCTAAATGGTGTTTTTTAAAAAATGCAACTTAAACATGGGCAATGTTCACCTTCAAGGAATGTTGAGTGCCTAGTGTTAGCCAGGCACGGTCCTTAGCTACTTGAATGAAACATGTATTCTAAATTGGCAGACTTTCTTCAGTGAAGAATCCAAGGACAGTGTCCATAACTGTCATCTGGATATTTTATAAACTCCTTGAAGTGATTTTCATCTATACTACTTTACAGAATTATAATTGGCTCTGAAATAGGTATTGATAATGGTCTTCTGTTCTAGTTTCAAAATTTCTAATTAGTTAGTGGTAAAATTTCAAAATGATGGTGACAGATTTTGTATCTCAGTTTTGACACTAACTCTCCATGCCTCAGTTTCCTCATTAGTAGAAAGGAATGATTACAAGCAGTGTTTTTCATTTTACCCTACAGATAAGAAGAGATTTTACTTTTCCGTCAATGTATTATTAAGTTAACCTGCCTCATTCTAACCTTGGCACGGTCTTTCATTTTAAAAGGTATAAAAAATGACTCAATGTAATTTAAATTTTTAAACACATATACATATTTGCACATATCAAATGTGTTTTTGTGGTTTACATTCACAACACATACTAAAACTTCTTTACTTTCCTTCTCGTGCCATTGCTTTCTGTCTCTCTAAGTGTGCATGTATCTCTTCTGTCTTAGCTTTTCTCTGATTCTCATTCCTGTAGTCTTTCTAGGCCTCCCTCTGCCTGCTGTCTCTCACTAACACACTCTGCCTGCTGTCTCTCACTAACACACATATACACAAAACACACAACTTGAATAATACTCTCTTCTGCTTTTCTTAAAGCTTCCCAAAAGTCTTTAATAAAATCAGCCCTTGTCAACTCTTACCCTTCTCACCCACCCTTCTGCCCTCCTCCTCTTGCTACCATTTTTAACTTATGCTATTTTACTAAGTTGGGGAGTAAATACTCATACTTTTTCCCATTATCTTTACCATTACAAGATCTCTCTGGTTCCCATGGATGAGGGACAGGATACAATATTTTTTGATTCACTCTAAAATTCATCCCACTCAATGAATACCCCCTTATTCCTTTTTCTTCTGTGATTGAGAGTTCATAACTGTCATTGTGACAAACACTTGAGCATCAGTATAACTGAACACTGTATGTCCCTGTTTCATATCCCAAACAAGTGCTGGTATCTTATCTGCCCAAAGTTCGACAAAGTCCAGTGGTGGTTTTTGAGTTGTCCACCCAGGTGTGGTCTGGAAAATGAAAGGAGATTGGCTCCCCATTCATAATAGCGATCTCATTTCGACTGGGTGTACAGTTAGCATAGTTTCCTCAGATGTAAAGTGGAGATAATGATTTACCTTATCAGATTATGAAGCGTATTTGTTTTCTAGGGCTACTGTAAAAAAGTATCTCAAACTGAGTGGCTTAAACAGCAGAAATTTATTGTCTTATGGTTCAGGAGGTGAGAAGTTCAAGATCAAGATGTTGGCAGGGCTGTGCTCCTTGTGAAAATGAGAGAGGAGGGACTCTGCCAGGTCTCTCTTCTAGCTTCCAGTAGTTCCTTGATTTGTGGTAGCAGAACTCCAATGTTACATGACATTTTTTTTTTTTTTATAAGGACACAATCATATTGGATTAGCATGCCCCCACCCCTGTTCATTTTACACAGTTACGTTCAATTTTCAAATAAGGTCACATTTTGAGGTACTAGGAGTTAGGACTTTAACATATGAATTTTGGGGGGACACTATTCAATCCTTAACATGAAGATTGAATGAAATTATATATGTGAAGAATTTAACAAAACAGCTTCAAAATAAAAAACAAACACTATATTATCTCTTCATTATGTATTTAGACTTTTGTATTATTGGTGTATATGTAGGCTTGTTAAGGGTAGAGTTACTCATCTTTGTATTCCCCACTCCTTGATAGCTGATAGCATGGGACTTTTGCATACTCCAAGTACTAAATATTTGATAAATGTTCTTTAGTCCTATACATACTGTTACACAATTCGATTCTGTATGTATACTAAAGTTGATGTATCTATGAGTGTCTATGGCTAAACACAAAGTCGTAAGTGTTTAGTAAATCTCTGGAGTGAGGGGAAAATAGTGTGAGTGAAATTATCAACCAGGTTTTGCTGACTTCAGCTGTTTGTCATGTTTGGTTGGTCAAGAGAAATATCTAAAGTGAGGCCCCTGGAGCACATCAGGTAAGTAAGTACAGCAGGTGGAACAGTTACTGGAAAAAGTATGCCAACTAGACCCCTGAGTTAGAAGAAAAGAGAAAAGAAAACTTTGTATTACACTTTTTTTTTAATGTCAAGAAGAAAAGAACTTACCTCCACATTTCTTGGGTATTATCTTTTCACAACTTGGTCAGTGGTTCTTAATCCTGGTTATACATTGAATCACTTGGAGATATCTAAAAACCTATGCTGAGGCCTACTCCAAATCAATTGAATCATTGCTGGGCATGGCCCCGGTTCAGAACCACTGTTGGACCACAGTTTTTCCTGGTGGCCACTTAAGATAGTGATAGTTGTAATTACAGATATGTAAGTTACAGAATGGTAACTGAAAATGGTTTAGCTGATCTCCAAAGTGTTGAACATCATAAATCTAATGGTTACTTTAGAGTGACTAAATCTATGCAAATGCTGGAAGTTATGTCCCCACACTATTTCAAGGGTCACATAGAGTTTACATATATACATCTGCTTCAAGAGTCACATACATTCACCATTCCTGAAGCAAGAAGAAAGTTTAATAGTGCAAACTTGCTGAACTGTTATCTGCCTACTATTTATTGCAGCTATGCATCCTAATTAATCATTATAGAACAACCAATGTTGATGGGTAGGTGATACACAGGTGTGGCATGAAGTTAGGAGGAATGTGATTACCTTCTTCATCATGGAAGATTAGACTCAGTGAATTTAATTTAATACAGATTTACTGTTTATTGCTAATTTTTTTTTGGCTAGAAAAATGCCTAGGTTTCACCTATAGGTATTAAAAAATGGTGCCTATTTTATAGGAAATGTTCAGTAGGTTTTTCTCTGCTTTTTGAAAAATGAGCTAACCATTTGACACAAGGATGGACAGATTTTCAATGACTATATACTTGATTTTATAATCTCATTTATGCTGGTTCATAAATACTGACATATTTTGGGGTCCCAAAGGTTAGTATTTGCTTCTATAATCGTGACATTATTTTTCACCATTAATAAAAGCCTTAGACTTTAAAGATAACAATTTCCCAAAATAATCAAACCAGAACTATTAAAGTGAACAAGAAGAATGATGAAAAATAAAGAAATAAATTCAGACATTCTTTGAATACATATTTATAATCAAAGGGCTACACTATATTTTGAAGCTAAAAGTAGAAATGCATTATAAAATGTCTCCATAAAATGATCAAAACATGAGCCCCCAAGTACATTTCCTTGACATAGTATTTCTTTTCATATTGCAGAAACTCATTTTAACAATTGCATTCAGTGGCAAAGAACTCTAAGACTCAAAAGTAAGATTAACTCTAATCCCTAGGATAGAAGATGATTAAAGCTCTGAATTAGGAAGAGTATCACACCCCTAATTAACTGTAGAACAGAAACCAGAACTCAGATCCCCCAACTTCTAGCAAGATGGTGTTACCTTCTAAAGGCTTTTTTCTTGTATGGTGACTAACATAACATAATAAAATAAAAAAATAAAATAAAATAAAGGGACAGAATAAACGTCCAGAAACTGTTAAAAAAAAAAAAAAAGGTTTCTTTCTCTCTCACTTACTCACTGGCTCTATTTCTTGCTTTGATGCTGGCTTTCACTTATATTATTCAAAACATAAAAATACGGAAGTTTAAAAAATATTGTTTCTATCTTAAAAAGTTAAGAATTTTATTTTCCTGTATTTCCCTTCAGAACCTATTCAGACACACAATTTTTTTTTACAATTTTCCTTTCTGCATTTCATTATACATTTAAAAATATTTTATACATCATATATTTATATATTTTATATTTTATGTTTTTCACATACGTATTTTATTTATTGCTAGCATGTTTTTCCAAAAATATTTAAGTTATCCTACAGCTAGTTATTAGGTCACTATAAAATTTAGCCTAATAAAATATAAAACAGATATGTTAGAAAGAAAAAAGAAAAGTGTAAAATGGAACTGGCAATTTATCATAACACATAGTACTAAGAAAAAATTGAAGGTATAAACAGATATGTGGATCAGCCTGGGGGTAGACAGGTTTGTGTTTACAATCAGAATAGGCAGCTTTTCATTTTTGCATTACATTTTAGAGTTTCACTGAGTGACTGCATTGTAATTTTAAGTCAGAATTCACCTACAGATTGATATTTGTGATGTTTCCAGTATTTGTAAATATTATGTGATGAACTTTATGTATAGCTCTTTTTTTGGTCTACTTTATAAGGATAAATTCCCATGAAGATGGAAATGTTTGAGCCTTAAAATATAATATTAAGTTATTTTCCACAAGAGTTGTGACAAATACACTAGTGTAATCAATTTATGAATACATCGCCTTTCCCATAGCCTTCTCATCTGAGAGTGTTTTATGTATTTTTTTAAATAAAAAACACAGGGCGCCTGGGTGGCTCAGTCGTTAAGCGTCTGCCTTCGGCTCAGGTCATGATCCCAGGGTCCTGGGATCCAGCCCCGCATCGGGCTCCCTACTCGGCGGGAAGCCTTCTTCTCCTTCTCCCACTCCCCTTGTTTGTGTTCCTGCTCTCGCTGTCTTTCTCTCTGTCAAATAAATAAATACAATCTTAAAAAAAGTAAAATAAAAAACAGAAATAGAATTAATGGGTAATAGAGTATGAACATTTAAAAAAATAAAAATACACACCAAACTGACTGTATCAGTTTATATTCCTGTCTTTAAGTATGTCTTGGACATAGCTGTTGAAGTTTTCTTTTAATTTATTTTACAGTACTTCAAAATTATTTTAATATTTAATAATATTTTTCATGATTTCTTTTATAATACTTAAAGGCTTTTTCAATCTGTAGTCAGTTCCCCTTTTTTTCATTCCTGATAATGCCTGTGTTTCTTTTCTTTTCTGATTATTCTTGTCTGTTCTTGTCTATTCAGTCATTTCTTTGAAAATACCAATTTTTAAAAATTTTGTTAGCTCGTTTTTATCTTTATGATAGTCTTTTTCTCTTTTTCTTTTTTTTTCTGACTTGCGTTATAAGTAAGTACACATTTTCAGTCTTTTTGTTTTCACCTAAATGCAGTTAGGGATGTAAATTTTATTTTGAGTACCACTTTCGATATAACCTAAGGTTTTGGAAAACAATGATACTAGTTTCATTCAATTTTAAGCTTGTAATTCTCTTTTATTTAGTATTTGAATTATAGCATTTCCAGATACTTGGATTCTTATTTGACTCTTACTGTTGTTTTCTAAGTATTGTATTGTGATCAGTGATTAGATAATGACTTTTATGATATAATTAAAAAAATTTTCTTGGGCATGGAATATCTTTCCACTTGTTTGTGCCATCTTCAATTTCCTTCATTAGGGTTTTATAGTTTTCAGAGTACAAGTCTTACACCTCTTTGTTTAAGCTTATTCCTAGGTATTCTATTATTCTTGGTGCAATTGTAAATGGTGTTATTTTTAAATGTCTCTTTCTGCAACTTTGTTATTAGTGTATAGAAACACTACTGATTTCTGGATATTAATTTTGTATCCTGCTGCTTTACTGAATTTCTATATTACTTCTAGTAGTTCTTGAGAATGCCTTTATAGTCTACTAGGAAGTCAGATTTTATAAGTATTCCTTTAGTATATGATTGGAAGTTTTATTCTCTATTTATTAAAGGCATAAAGCAATTGGGTCATTTGTTAATTATGTCATTCATAACTTCAATGTATTTCTTGTTTTTTAGGTATTTGGCCTAAAGAGTTTCTAAAGAGTTATATGAAGTTATCAAATATGCTTTATAATTTGTTGACTTTCCTGAAATTATATCAGTTTTTCTATATATATTTTAAGGATGTAAGATACATAAATATTTGGGATTCATATCATTTGGTATCTTTGTCCATTTGGACAAACTTTTCATGCTCACTTCAGAAGCACATATACATTTGGACAAACTTTTCTTCTTTGATTTTAATAATTCAACATCTATTTTATTTTGTCTGATTACTTGTGGCATCCTATTTTTTTCAACAATCCTGTGCCATTTGATTGTAGGTGTGTCTGTTACAAGTAAAATAAGTTGGATCTTGTTACTTGTGATATTCTCCATCGCTTTAATAGTTGAATGTAACATATTTTCATGCATGGTATTATTGAAGAGTTTAGACTAATTTCTGCCATATTATCTTGTCTTTTCTACGGTTTTTTTGTTGTTGTTGTTTTTCCTTGCTCTTTTTTTTTTTTTTTAACTTTTTTGCCATTTGTTAGATCATTGCATTTTGCCCTTATTGGTTTGGCATTTATAAATTATATTCTTTTAGGGGCTATATTTAAATTTTTGTTTCTATTTCTTTTTTTTTTCAGCTTTATATTTTGAAATAATTATAGACTCATGGAATTGCAAAAATTGGATAAAGATATCCATGTACTTATCACCCAGTTTTCTCTAATTGTAACATTTTACATAACTACAGCACATTATCGAAAACCCCAAACTGGCATTGATATGTATATAATTAAGTAGCCTGTACATGTCACCAGTTTTGCATGATTCATTTTTTATATGTGTGTATGTATTTCTGTGACATATATCACATGCATAGGTTTGTATAATCAACACCAGTCAAGATACAGAACTGCTCTATCCACAAAGGAACTCATTCATACTATCCCTTTATGGTAGTATTACCTTTGAGCCCACCCCTGGCTACCACTATTCTGCATCTCTAAAGTTGTATTATTAGAGGAATGTTATATAAATGGAATCATACAGTCTGTAAATTTTGAGATTTTTTTTTCCCATTCTGCATCCAGATTTTCTGTGATTCTATAGTTTGTTTCTTTTTAATGCTGAGTAGTATTCTATTTTATGGATGTCCCAGATTTTGTTTATCTATTCACCCCTTGAAGGATGTTGGGTTATTTTGAGTTTTGGTCTAGTACCAAAAAAAAAAAAACTGCTATAAATATTTGTGGACAGATGTTTATGTGAACATATGTTTTCATTTCTTTAGAATAAGTGCCGAGGAATATGCTTATGTTTTTAATATGAAATTAATCTTGTATCTGTTTAAATAAAGTCTAGGTTTGATCAATATTCTTAACTTCCCCCCCCAAATCAATATACCAAATATACTAAATAGGCTGTATTTTGGTTGTAATCCACCACTGCTCTCCTACTGTCTGGAATTTTAGTTCCAATGTCTTATTAAAAACATTTTTTGAAAATGAAAAATTAAAAAGTCAACTTATTTAATTAAAAAAAATCAACCTGTTCAATATAAAACATTTTTTGTAATTGGTACCTATTTAAATATTACAATAGATTTTATTAATTCAGTTGCTTTAGTTTTTCTTTCTTCTTTGCATCTTATTTCCTTCTAGAATTTTTTCTTCTTGGTATCATATAGTTTTACTAAGAAAAAGGCTTTGCATGTGGTTTACTTTCTAAGTTCTCAAATGTCTGAAAATACCTTTATTGAGCCCATTTCTCTTGAATGAAAGTAGGACAATTAAAGATTCCTAGATTTCAGTTCTTTGCCATAGCATTTTGAAGATGTTGTTTCATTCATTCTTATATTTAATTATGCAAATTATAAGATAGAGGTAGTCTACTTTCTTTAATTTGGAATAATCTGTCATTTTTTATCTTAATTCTTTTAGATATTTTTTATCCTTGTTTTCAAGTTTCATTTGGACTGCATTCTTTCACCCTAGTATTTTAATCCTTTTCATTATACCATGGGTCTTTCATTTGAGGACTAACCTCTCATTTTTCCCCTTCTCCCAACTCTGGAAAATTCTTAGGCATTATTCCTTCAAATACAGATTAACTTACATTCTCACTTACATTAACTCTTTTTTCCCCTCTCTGAAACTACTAAGAGGTAGATTTTGGAAATTTCTGAATTCCTCATTTCCCTCTTTAGTCATTTGTTGAATTTGTACTATAACAATTTATATTTTTCATTTTTAGTTTTATTATTACTGTTGAATTTTGTTGCATTATCTTCTGCGCTAATTTCATGTAAATAACATTTCCCTTCTTTCTCTGAGATTAGCTTACTTATTTTAATAAATTAATATTAATTTATTAATTCATCTTATATCTAAGTTTTTTTAATGTGTAAAATTTGTTGATTCTTTTTGATAGTATTGGCCTTTCTCAGGTGTTTGGCCTTCCAAATGACACTTTGAGGCATAGCCATATGAGCTGAGACCGCTTTTCAATATTGACGCTGGTGCTGAGCTTACACATGGCTATGAGGAATAAGGTGCCTTCAAGGATGAGACCATACTGGGAGGGAACTTCTCAGTGCTTCCTGGGCTAAATTTTTTGCTGGGTGTGTTTCTTCCCTTTCCCTGGGATTACCTTTAGTGATTTTTCTATTTTTTTTTGAAGATGTATATAGTTATTAATTAAAAAAAAATCTATTGTATCTTTTCTGAACAGTTGATGAAGGAAGAATCAAAAATTTTTAAGTCAATATATTCTTAGTAACACTGGCTTAAATTATACTTATTATACAATAAACTCTCATTTTCACTGTACTGCTTAAGTTATAAAGGCTAATCATCTCTTCTAGAATTTTTTTTGCATCCATATATAAGCAGGTTTAAAAAACTTCAAATCCACTTGAGGTTTGGTAATCATATTATCTCTAGAGTAATTTGAGTATTTCTTTCACTAAGCTGTTTATTTTGTGATGGTTTATCTAAGATGAAAACTATTGATTTTTTTAAACAATCAAAATCATTAAAAAAATCCATTGCTGCTTTTGACTTTTTTGGAATAAAATTATTTAATTATTTTTCACATGTCTTTCTTAGCCTTCACAAAGTTATTGATTCATTATTTTGTCAGTTTTGAAATGTATTTCTTTGTTTCTAGCTTTATTTCTGTCCCATTAAGATTTTATTTTTTAGCGGTCAGCTATGGTGTGTTGTGTTGTTGTCTATGCAGAGAATTCTGCCGGAAGGGTGAGTAAAGCAATGCAGAAGTGTTTTCATTGAAGCCAAGTCCTGAATTTTTCAAAATCACTGTGAATTATAAAGGAGGCAGCAATAAAAATTTTGTTTTATCAATACTACATGAAGTACTTTGCCTTTACCATTGTTTTGATACATAGAGTGCAAAACCACATCCGTTTACATGCTGTGTAAAACAACAATTTAAAGATCAAAACTGATCATTGTTTATATGTGAATTTCTCTTTGGCCTGAAGCTAAATTTGGCATTTGTGGGGTTGTGCAGGATTTGACTAGGAGAAGGGCCAAGAAAGAAAAGCTGCCAGGGCAAACGTTATATTTCATTACACATAAATGTCCTCAAATATTCTCAGTCTCATGGCTTACACTTTAACTTTTTCTATTGAATATCTCATAAAATGGAAGCAAAACATTGTGAGTTTGAATTGGGTAAATATAATTGTATGTTCTGTGTTTGAAAGGGTATTATACCTTAGAACTATAGAAAGAAATGGCATTCGATACAATGTTAAGAAAAAGCAAATTCAAATAGATTTTGCTAGGGAAATACAGTTCACAATGAATAACTCCGAGAAAAGAAGAACGCAAGGTTTATATTAAGTATTTAGTTTTATGTAATGATTAGCACATTGTTGACCATTTATTTGTATTAAATAATGATGCTCATAATAATTGTTCATTGTAGTATATTTCTTGATCTTTGTTGTGGGTCTGTTAAATGTAAGAAGAAATGACATCTTTCAAGTCTTTTCAGGGCTCCTCTCCCAAATTAAAAACAAAAAAAATAAAACAGGGAATAATGAGTTAGTTCAATTAGCACACATTCAGATACTCCTGGTTGATGGATTTGAAGGCCTTGATTGATTCTTCCTCTTCTTCATTGCCCTTTTACATTATAGTTCCTCCTTTTCCTTGTTGTGGTCAGTGTTGTTAAAATACTTTATCATCCTATTTCTCTAGATTCTAGTAATTTTTAAAATTTAAACTGCTTTAGTTGTAACAGATAATTAAAAAACCAAATTCTAATTGATTATGATTTATGATTAATTATTGAATTATTTATTTAATCAACTTGGGGGACCCTGGGATGGGAAACAATTTCTCAAAATGCAAATAAAGATCATTTATTAATATAATGTATGTGATACTAGGTTTACTAATTGAGAAATCTTGGGGTAGAAAATTGAGTTATCATTTCTCCTCTAGATTTATTTCCCAGTTTACACAATGAGATTGAAATAATACTGAAACTATTAGGGCTGCGCACTTTCAGGTTTATCTCCCATGTTTCCTGCATTCAGAGCATCTTCTCTCTTGGATCTGTGAGAGAAACATTCTAAAATCTGATAACAAATGAAGATCTATAGGATGTAATTGTTCCTTTGAATATTTACTCTTAAAAATATTTGCCTTCTGTTTTCTCTAAGCAGCTCTCTCTCTTCCTTGTTTTAATGCTATGTTCTTTCCATTACCATTCTGTAACTTAAATGGCTTTTATTATGCATATGACTCACCCCACATCAGTCTTGGATCTGCCCTCTCTCTGGAGCTCCAACTCAGTACAGCTAACCTGAATGTTACACCTCTTTCTCTAACTCAGCAGGATGCAAATGACTCATCTACTGATTGTCTTCTTGGATCTGTCACTTGCTAGGTTTATCATGTTGGGCAATTCACCCTACCTGCCTCAGTTTCACCTATTACGAGGTTAAATGAGATAACAGAAGAAATCTGCTTAGAATTGTGTCTGGAGGTGCTCAGTAATTGTTCCCTCCCTGACTGCCTCTCTCTGAGTTTTCCATTTCTGTCCCTGGCACCTTCCATCCAGTCACCAAATCGTCATCTTGCAGTTTGCGCTTTTCCTTGCTTTGCCCACATCAAATCCGTGAACTCCCATCAATTGTTTTGAATTTGATTCCAAGTGATTATACTCTAGGTCAGGCTTTAATTGCCTGGATCATTTCAAAGCTGGCGTTTACTGTTCTTCCTGATGCCTGACTCTTTCTTCCTTATTTAGTTGTTATGCATTGTTATGAAAAACTTCTGAAATATTGTTCTGTACATCATTTCCCTACTAATAAATTTTCAAGGAATTCTCCAATACCCACAAAATACAGCCAAACTTATATTGTTTTTGATTCAGGGCCCTCAATAATGGAGTGTCTAGACATTTCCCTCTCTATTTTTACTATTCTCTTTGTGAACTTTCCCTCTCATCATGCTAAGTTGCTTTGATTTTACATATACACCCCATGTTTTCCTTTCTCAGAGTCTTTATGTTCCTCCCAGCAGCAGTGCCTCTGAATGTCTCCTCATACCTGTACTACCAAAATCAAACCCATGTTTTAAAAGTGCAATTCAGAACTTTCCTTCTTTCCAGTGATTTCAAGTAATTCAAGCATTTCTTAATAAAAATTCCCACTTCATCTGTCTATTTCAGTACTTGCTGCTTTATATTAGTTACATGTCCTCTTTCCCCATTTGTCCTTAAGCTTCTTGATGGTGGAATCCATATATTCTTCATCTTGGTATCCACTCAAGGGTTGTAAATGAAACTTTTCCTATAGTATTCATTATTATTTGTTGAATAAATAAATGGGTATGTATTGGTTGAGTTCTTGCTCATGTGATTCCCAAAAATATTTTAAAAATTTATGAGGCTAGAATTAATGAATATACCGAGAAAAATATGTGCAGCCCTTGCTATAGTAGATGTTCTGTAATATGAGAGTAGTCTCAACGTTTGCCAGTCATTGCTTATAAAATACTTTGAGATTCTGAATGAATTCATTTTTACTGTGGTTTTGAATTTATGTGCAGAAGTACTGAGACAGTGGCGTCTTTAAAACTTTAGTTCCAGCCAAAGATATTAGAAGCATCCCTTTGTCTCTTTTGCAAAATATTTTTTTAAATGAGATCTTTATTAAACAACTTAAGTACAATGGTGTTTCTCATTCAGTAAAATGCATCACAGGAGAAGAAGTACTTTAATTGATGGTAATTTTTAATTCACGGGCAATATTTATTTCTGAATAAATATCTCATAGAACTGGGATTTACCTGGCCTTAGTGCCATACCATATATAATGATATTTTGATAGTGATTCAAATTCTTAACCACTTTATTGAAAGATTCTTTATATTTTCAATTAAAGTAGGTTATGTGATTCTTAAAGAAACAACAAACTATTTAGAATGATATTTTAATGAGATACAGAAAAGGTTATAATAGCCAATATACTTAGCATTTGTTGTCTAACAGATGAATTTATGAATTTTTGAGAATGTTTTATTTTTATTTTTAAAATATTTTATTTATTTATTTGAGAACGAGAGAGAGATCGAGAGAGCAAGTGTGAGCTAGGAGAGCAGCAGGCAGAGGGAGAAGCAAGCTCCTGCTGAACAAGGAGCCTGATGTGAGACTCGATCCCAGGACCCTGGGATCGTGACCTGAGCTGAAGGCAGACACAACGACTGAGCCACCCAGGTGCCCTGAGAATGTTTTTTGAATTATGGTTTTCAGTGATTATTCATTTAGTCAAAACATATTCTGCCCTTTAAAAAAGAACATCTCTGTCAATCCTCCAAATATATTCTATAATTTAAGCTTCTAATTAGAAGCTTTACCTCACAAACTTTGCATCAACATTCTGGCATAACATAAATATTGCACATTCTCAGTTTTTTAGTTCCTAAGACAGCCATTTTGTGTGTGTGTGTGTGTGTGTGTAATTCTTAAAAGTAACTGATAGTTTCTCTTTAATTTACTTTGAAATAACTATTGAATGTCCTAATTTAGTTACTACTTGGTTCTATTATATTATTAATACTAATACAGCTTTTTCTATCCTGATGAAAGTTTACATAGTAAATTTGTTCTGCTTATAAAGGCGAAGGACATAGGAAAGTCCTGAAAGCTAATCACACTGAATTTTAGTGTTTTCATGTTCTTACTCATTTATTAATTCATACACTCATATATTCAACAAGTATTCATTGAGTGCCCTTTTAGACTCTAAATTTGGAGTGGAGCTACAGAAATATTTCAGATACTAAGCTATACCCCACTTCCAAGTTAAAATCTTCGGACTAGACGCAGTCCATCTGCACTGCACGCTGTCCAGATTCCTGACCTACAAAATATGTAAGCAAAATAAAATGCTTGTTGTTTATGCTACTAAGTTTAAGGGATTTGTGTTGCAGTAGTAGATACTTTGAACAGATGGTAAAAATAAATTCTTTGGACAAAATAAAAATTGTTCTACTATGTGTCTCTTGAGACCTTTGCTGGAGCCAAGAACCTTTCATAATGCAAGTGTGTAGGTACTGTATCACTACTATCAGGCCTATTGAGATTCTTATGCCTCAGTAAGGCCTCTTAGCCCAGATTGTCAGTCGACTCGCCGCACATCCTTTCCATTGAAATTGCGGTCTCCACAAGTTTCTGCCCACTCAAACCAACAAAACTGGGACTCTTGCGCTGGTCTGTAATGTACCTACAGCTGTGGATGGGCAATGGTTTTTGAATTTGGGACGTACCCCTAATCATGTAAGATCCCTGTAGAAACTTAAGAGGTTGGAGTTCATTCTGATGCAGAGGCAAAGCATTTTGGTAAACAATGACCTGGAAGAGGAAAGGGAAGTCCCTGACCCTTAGGTAGAGAATCCCTCAGGGAGCTATCTGTATCTAGTTGTTTTCTTTCACTATCCCTCCTCCTAGGGTTCATTCAAACATTAGTGAAAGTGTTACAATAAACTTCTGAAGAGAAAATGGCAAGATACTGACCAACATATGTACCACAATTTCATTTCTGTAAAAAAAGTATGTGTGTGTTTGTGTGAACATGTATGTATGAGATCTGTCTGTGAAAGAGTAAAAACCAGCCTTGAAGGGAATATGCCACATCACTGAGAGTGGGGAATTACCTCTGTGGATAGAGTTAGAAGAGCTGAGAGAATAGGTTAGAAAATGAGAGTTAACTCTCTGTCTCTGTCTCTATCTCTCTTTCTTTCTCTTTTTCTCCTTTTCTCTCTCTCCTCCCCTCTCCCCTCATTCTCCCTCTTGTTCTGAATATAGAAGAACTAAATCATTACAACATAGATCTCATCACAGATCTCCTAGATCTGTGTGGTTAAAAACTTGGTCTCCCAAAAGGCATGTATGTTCCATATTTTATCAGACACCCCTTACTTATCACTGCAGATGAGCTCCGTCTCTTGTTTCAACTCCTCCTGAGTCAGCCGGCTCTGCCTAGGTACCAACAGACTTTCCTCAGGTGCAACCTGACACCCCTCATCTTATGCTCCAGGTACGTAACTCTCTTTCCGTGCCAAAGGGCTTCTTTGTTGACTCCAAAGTGTGGGTTGCTAAGCATTCATGCAAACAAAATTCAGAAGTGTGAGGGATTTAACAGTCCATCACAGAAAATTTTGATCAGTGCAAAAGGGAGACAGTAGATTACCCCTCCCCTGCCGTGACTGTCCTAAGGTGAACTATATGTGGCAACTCAGAAGAAATCCTGTAAGACTGCAGTCACATTTAACCATGGCCAATTTGATGAAGCATCCTCACATTATCTCTTGCACCTGTCCGATTTCACTCCCTTTGTCTGGCACTCCTGTTGCCTGGGATTGTACTTCTTTATAAAATCATAGCATATGAGTCTGTGATTCAGGCTCTGCTTTCTTCTAAACCCAGCATAAGATACATAGAAAAGAGGACTTTTTCAATTTTCGGCCTCTTGTCCAAACCTCAAACACATACCATTTTGGCAAACTGTTCTCAAGAATTAAGATTGTGGCCAAATATTAATCAATATAAGGCTTGAACTCAGGATATCAATGTGTGCTGAGAGAGCACTGGGCCAAAATGTCAAATGAAAATTTTTGTACGAACACAAAAATAAAAATTAAATTTCCATTATAATAGAAACCATTTCTTGGTAGAGTAATTGGTGGGACCTAAGATATGAGTGGCCAAGACCCATGTATTTCCTGAGGAATTAAGAGAGAGGCAGAGGAAGAATAAGCAGTTCTTACTAAAAATGAGCAGTGAGAGTGATGATCTGGATGCAGAATTCAGCTGATGTGGGCATGTAAAGCAAGATGAAGAATGAAGTCTCCATTGGAACTGGTCCTGGAAACTTGTCTAGACACCAATAATTATTGTGGGAAACCACCTCTAAAAGATGGCTAAAGTCCTTTCAGAGAAAACCAAATATAATAAAACATTCAAGCTATTCCACACAGTGATACTTAGTGGTCACTTTCAATGAATTGTTTACTATTTCTATTCTAATAGAAAAAGTATCTAATTTGTGAGCTTGAGGAACCTGATAGAAAGAGTGGAGATAAAGCACATGGCTGATAGGTGGCAGAGCTGGAGCAGGAATCCAAGTCTCTTGGTTCTTATTCTGTGTGAACCTTGAGGTCAAACAGTTTTTCAAACGGCCAGGTCTGTCTTGTGCTGTAAGTTCAGTGTCTGTCTCAAGGCTTAGCATCTAGAAAGTACTCAGTGAGCATTTACTGAATTAATGAATAGCCATAACCACACCATAAATGTTTAAAGCAAAGATGTTCTCTTGCTACATTTAAACTTGTACTTACTAATGCAAGATATAAAAGAAATGCTTTCTGTAAGATAAAAGTATTCAATTCAGAATACTTTCTTGAGTTTAGAAAGATTTTCATCAATGTGAAATCAATATTAAGTTCTGAAAACTTTGACCTCCTTGATAAGGAGGTCAAAGAAATGGAAGAAAGAACCTGACATACACACACACTTGTAAGTAAAGTTCTGTGATGTTTCCAGTTTTCAAGAAATGCTCTATTTTAACAACAATGCTTTATGATGTCACAAGTTTATTACTGGAAATGTTGATGCGCTCATGATTTAGATGGATTGTTCAAGTCTCTAAGTACAAGGCATTTTCAGATTTTGTCAGAACGCTTTTTTGTTCTCAAGCATGCATTTTGTTTTGTTTTGTTTTGTTTTGAGTGGGGAGGGAGTGGCTGAGGAGAGTGAGAAAGAGAAAATCTTAAGCAGGCTCCATGCCTAGCACAGCGCCCGACTTGGGGCTCAATCTCACGACCGTGAGATCATGACCTGAACCGAAATCAAGAATCGGATGCTTAACCGACTGAGCCATTCAGGAATTAGTGGTAGTGTACTGCTCCCTGACAAAGCAGTCTGAACACTATGTAATCCTACAGGAACATCAAAGATGTCAAGGACTGCCTAACTGTACTCCTGTCAAACCATATGATTAGGGAGATCTCAAAAGGGTTGCACCTTTTTAAAAAAAATAAACTACTAAAGTTTAAAAAAAGTTCTCAAGTACTGAAAGTAAACTTTTATTATGAGCAATACCAAAATTGGACTATTGGCAAATTTTGAGATAATGTTTTTAAAACTACAGTATACTTCAAGTATTTCGCATATAGGCAGGAATTAGTAAATATGTAAAATTATGCCTTTATCCACATAAAATAGATGTTCCAAAGTTCTTGCAGTAAAGAAAATCAGGACATAGCCACTTGGCTGCCCCTCACTAAGAGCATATTCTCTTTCACTGATAAACAATTTAAATAGAACTGTAGGATATGCCACATGTAGAAGAATGAAACTGGACCATTTCCTTACACCATACACAAAAATAGATTCAAAATGGATGAAAGACCTAAATGTGAGACAGGAGTCCCTCAAAAGCCTAGAGGAGAACACAGGCAGCAACCTCTGTGACCTCAGCCACAGCAACTTCTTGCCAGATATGTCTCCAAAGGCATGGGAAGCAAGGGCAAAAATGAACTATTGGGACTTCATCAAGATAAAAAGCTTTTGCACAGCAAAGGAAACAGTCAACAAAACCAAAAGACAACTGACAGAATGGGAGAAGGTATTTGCAAATGTCTTATCAGATAAAGGGCTAGTATCCAAAATCTATAAAGAATTTATCAAACTCAACATCCAAAGAACAAATAATCCAACCAATAAATGGGCAGAAGACATGAACAGACATTTCTGCAAAGAAGACATCCAAATGGCCAACAGACACATGAAAAAGTGCTCAGCATCGCTCGGCATCAGGGAAATCCAAATCAAAACCTCAATGAGATACCACCTCACACCAGCCAGAATGGCTAAAATTAACAAGTCAGGGAATGACAGATGTTGGTGGGGATGCAGAGAAAGGGGAACCCTCCTACACTGTTGGTGGGAATGCAAGCTGGTGCAGCCACTCTGGAAAACAGTATGGAGGTTCCTCAAAAAGTTGAAAATAGAGCTACCCTATGACCCAACAATTGCACTACTGGGTATTCACCCCAGAGATACAAATGTAGTGATCCTAAGGGGTACATGCACCCCAGTGTTTATAGCAGCGATGTCCACAATAGCCAAACTATGGAAAGAGCCTAGATGTCCCTCAACAGATGAATGGATAAAGAAGATGTGTGTATATATATACAATGGAATACAACTCAGCCATCCAAAAAATGAAATCTTGCCATTTGCAACAATGTGGATGGAACTAGAGGGTATCATGCTAAGTGAAATAAGTCCATTAGAGAAAGACAATTATCATATGAGCTCACTCATATGTGAATTTGAGAAACAAGGCAGAGGATTATAGGGGAACAGCGGGAAAAATAAAACAAGACGAAATCAGAGAGGGAGACAAACCATAAGAGACTCTTAATCAGGAACCAAACTGAGGGTTGTTGGAAAGGAGAAGGGAGTAACCGGGTGTTGAACATTAAGGAGGTCACGTGCTGTAATGAGTACTGGGTATTATATAAGACTAACGAATCACTGAACTCTACCTCTGAAACTAATAATAATTATATGTCAATTAATTGAATTCAGATTTTAAAAATGAATAGATTAAAGGCTCCTCCCCCAAAAGAACTGTAGACTGCAAGTTAAGGATAATAGGAAAACTTTACGAAATAAAAGATTTGACACTAATAGAAAATCCCTCATTTAACCAGAAAAAAAAGTAGCGAATTTGACCAGAATTTGGCGAATTAAGGTTTTATGTTTCTAAATACACATTGTTTCATTAGAGATATGGTTTCTTTATACAGAAACTCGTTTAGTAACTCTGTTTTCTAGATTCAATTATAATATTGCTGATTTAAAAATATCTTTTTGGGGGCACGTGTGTAGCTCAGTTGGTTAAGTGTCTGCCTTTGGCTCAGGTCATGATTCCGGGTTCCTGGGATCGAGCCCCTGCTCAGCTGGGAGCCTGTTTCTCCCTCTCCTCCCTGCTCTTGCTCTCTCTAGCTATCTCTGTCTGTCTCTCTCTCAAATAAATAAATAAAATCTTTCTTAACCATATTTTGTTAAAACCATAAAATGGGACAAATGGAACTTTTTAACCTCTTACTTTTCAGATGATATTTAACTTCATATCTATCTTTTGAGGAAGAATTAAGAGCATAAATAAATATAAATTTACCTCATTAGTGATCAAAATGTAAAACCATCAAAGGATTTCTTATGAAGGACTCAGTTCTTTCCTTGTGAAGAACAGAATATGCCACCCCAAAATATGTCACTTTGGCATATGGATTATTTTGAGCTGAAGGCAGTGAAGACATAGGAGATTCAGGAAGAACTCTTACCTCCCCCTTAACTGCCTAAAAGAATTTAAATAAGGGGCCTGGCCCAGAAAGAGGACAACTAACAGGGGGTAACTTTTTTATCTGAAAGACTTAGCAACGTGGCAGGGGAAACATGTGATTATCAAACATCTGTTCTTCTTATCTTCCTGTGAATTGCCCTTCTCCTCTTTGAAGGCCCAGGCCCCTTTTCCATTCCACACTCAGGATAGACTATAAACTTCAGTTGCCTGACTGTCTCTGGGTCTCATTTTTATGGGGCTCCTGTATATATGGAATTAAATATGTTTTTCTCCTGTTAATCGATCTTATGGCATTTGAATTATTAGACTCACCAAAGAACCTAGAAGGGAAAAGAAAAAAATTTCCACTCCTATACTTATAAAGTGATACAAACTGCTTCAGTGGTAGGGTTAAGGTGATTCACATTTGTAAACTTAAGCCTTTTCATATGCAAAATCTATAAAATGTCAGTATGAATAAAGCTAACCAATTGTTAGCTAATGGATTTATCACAGTTTTTCTCTGTTGGCTGTCTTTTTCTGTTTCAATGTTCAGTCACCACAGAGAGAGAGGAATGGGTTTCCAAGTGCCAGAGTTTTTTGAATATGTTTTTGAATTTTAAATTCAGAGTTATTTGCTCATTGGAAATAATTTTCAAGAAAAGACTATGGAATCTCTCTAGTCTAAAAGTTGGGAAACTATCAGTGCTTTCATGTCTTTAAATACATTGATTCCATATGAATTTCTACTTAGAGCTTCTAATAGGGACCCTATAGTAGTATTTGAGAACACTATCATTTTTGTTCAATTGTTTTGAATTTTAAAGTGGAAACAATGGCTTCCAATTTATAGATAAATCAACAATTTAAACATTTCTTGAATATCCCTTAAAATATGTCACATGATTACATAAAGTTAGTAAAAACTTTTATGTATATTTTCATGTTTTAATTTGGCGAATATTAGGCCTAACTCTAGGTCAAGCACAACGCAGTGAGCTGCATTTTGGAGGGATAGTTTAAGGTCAGAAAGAAGCACTTTTTGAGTGGTATTATTTTTAAAAAGGAGAAAAAATGTTAACAGTGTAGAAAAGCAACAAAGTGCTTTGCAGTTAATAAGGGGAAGAATTATTTTATGAACTTTTATTTTAGATGTTTTCATGTTTCTATGTGTGTATACACATGTACTAAGTCACAGTACAAAATGTATTTGATATTATGGGTTGTAGTCAAATGACAAAACTAAAACAATTTAGGAACAAACTTGATGTAAATTATTCAAGGGAAAATAATCTGTGGGTTGAGGGAGTACAGTGTCTCACAAGCAGTGAAGCACTCTTCCTGAGGGATTTTGGGCAAGAGCTAGTTTTATAGTGTATTATAGACAATGTAGAAACAGGGCATGATTGCCTGGGGTTGTATACCTAATGTTACTTGGAAAGATCAGGGAAAAGGAAGTACATATAGAGCCCAAAGTTAGGTTGGCATTTGGGGATTGGCTAACTGGATATTCTGTGTTTCTGGTCAATTAGATCATTTATAGGAAAACATAAGTCTGGTATGCTGATGTGGCTTGCCAGGCAAGAGTGACTGTCTTGGGCCTAGAAATTTATTTCAGTGTAGTCAAAATATTTGAAGGTCCTTAGTCTTAGAAATGCCTACAGATAGAGGGAAAGAAGAAAAAGAATCGACAGTTACAAAGATAAGGAAGCACAACAACACACAGCAATGTCAAATGCTAAGCAAGAGGGGCATGATGCATGGAGTGATCAAAAGTATCAAAGGGTGGAGTAAGTGCTTCATGTTTAAATGAGATATAAACCAAAGCCATCCGATTTGGCAGGAAAGAGGTTTTTGGTGTCAACAAAGAATGTAATTTTAATTGGGTGTTAGATGCAATGGCCAGAATTTTTTAAAGAGTTATCGGCTGATAAGGAGATGAAGTCATGTCATCAGATATAAGTGATTTATTCTAATACTTAAAAATAAAACAAAGAAAATGAATGATAGTTAAAGAATAAGGCATGGTCTAGGAAAAAGTTGATCAAGATGGTAAAAAGTTGAATCTGTTTGAAAGAGGTGTTTGGATTTGGAAATTTAAAGAACCAAAGAGAGGTATGAAGGTGGAGTAGTTATATAATGCAGAAAGCCAAGATGGATTTACTAGTATAGGGCAGGAAAAGTTTTCCTCTACTCTTCTGAGTTCTTTTTGTTGGTCTATGAATTAAATTGACATAAAAAGTATTAAGAGGAGAAAAGCAATTTTAGTTTCATTTGAATGGGAGCCCCATGAAGACATGAGAAGCTCAAAGACAGTCAGGCAGTGAGGTTTATATATTATCCTGAGCTAAGGTGAACGGAGTAGGGACCTGGGGTTCAAAGGCAAGGAAGACAATTCATAGGAAGATGGGAAGAGCAAATGTTTGGTAAACAAATATTTGCCATGTTACGCAGAGACTGTGGGACACAGAGAGGAATTTGAACAAACAGGTCCTGCCTAGCTCCCCCCAACTTACCATTCCTAGCTCATGCTCTTTGTAGTTATATCTGCTCATAGCTCTCTTCCTGGGCCCTCTATCTAAATTCTTAGAATCATTTGAGGGGGAAATAAAAAGCTCTTTCTGAGGCCTTGATTGTCTTGAGCCCAAAATAATTCGTATGCCAAAATGGAACATTTTGGGAAAGGACATTCTGAACTCTTCATTGCCATGCAGTTTGCAAAAATAGACAATGACCAGTGAAGTTGGAGATAGGCTCCAATAGGAGGATGCATGCTCAGGAATGTATCAAATTAACCCAGTTTGTAAGAGTCAGAAAAATTGGCCTTTAAATTTCAAAATCATCATTTGAAATGTGTTCAGTTTTCATTATTCATGGATTCTGTATTTGGAAATTCACCTACTCACTAAAATTTATTTGTAACCCCCAAAACAATACTTTCAGCACTTTCACTGTTGCCTACGTGCACACAGAAGCAAAATATTTGAGTTGCCCGATCCATATGTTCCCAGTTGAGGTAGAACAAGGGGACACTGCCTTCTTGTTTCAATCTTACACTGTGAACAAGTCTCCTTTTTGCAGTCTATTTTGTGCCATATTTTCTACATTTTTGTGCAATTTATTGGTCATTTCACTGTTTCAAATGGCCCCAAGCATAGTGCTAAATTTCTGTCTAGTATTTTCATGTACAAGAAGGCTGTGATATGCCTTATAAAGAATTTTAGAGTAAGAATATGTTAGACATAAGCATCATTCAGGCATGAGTTATAGTGAGTTCAATGTTAATGAACCAATAATATATATTTAATAAGGGGTATTTCAATAGAAGGGGATATGCAACAAAATATTTTTTGATCAGTTGATGGAAATATGACCAGATATTCACTGGGACCTAATATAGTATTTCCCCTAGAAACAGTGGTTCAGTATTTGCTAATTCATTGTTCACAGTGACTATTTAGAACATAACTACTGCGAATGACAAGAATTGATTTTACTTTTAAATAGTCTGTATTTAAATGGATTATTCAACAGGAATATTAATAACCCTTTAAAATATTTCTCAGTTCTTTTTTATTGTGCCATAATATATTTTTTAGACCAGAGGGCATGGTATTTGATAAAACATTTTTCATAAGTTTCTGTATTGAAGCAAAGAAAATATATTTTATTATCTTATCACAAAAACCCAAACTAATTATTTGGAAGAAATTTCATAATAATTTATTCAAATGTATGGATATTTCAGATGATGAGCATTAAAAATGATTTGTGTGTTGGGTGCTTGGATGGCTCAGTAGATTAAGTATCCAACTCTTGATTTAGGCCCAGGTTATGATCTCAGGTTCTGGAGTGAGATAGGCTTTGGCTTTGTGCTCAGTGGGGAGTCTGTTTTTCTCCCTCTCCTTCTGCCCCTCCCCCTCCTTGCGCTTTCTCACTCTCTCTAAATTAAGTCCGCAGTAGCCAAACTGTGGAAAGAGCCGAGATGCCCTTCAACAGATGAATGGATAAAGATGTTGTTCATATATACAATGGAATATTACTCAGCCATCAGAAAAGATGAATACCCAACTTTTACATCAACATGGATGGGACTGGAGGAGATTATGCTAAGTGAAATAAGTCAAGTAGAGAAAGTCAATTATCATGTGGTTTCATTTACTTGTGGAACATAAGGAATAGCATGGAGGACATTAGGAGAAGGAAGGGAAAAATGAAGGGGGGGAAATTGGAGGGGAGATGAACCATGAGAGACTATGGACTCTGAGAAACAAACAGAGAGTTTTAGAGGGGAGGGGGGTGGGGAGATGGATTAGCCCGGTGATGGTGATGGGTATTAAGGAGGGCACATACTGCATGGAGCACTGGGGATTGTATGAAAACACTGAATCATGGATCACTGCATTGAAAACTGGTGATGTATTGTATGGTGACTAACATAACATAATAAAATAAAATTAAAAAAAATGACTTGAGTGTTAAAATGATTTTTAAAGAAATACTTAAAAAATTGTTCTAAATATTATTATCATCTTATATGCCATAAATAATAGCTTTGGTATGCATTCATATGGTATATTGGTATGTGTATTTTCTCCATATGAGTTTGTATCTTTAATACAAATTCATTTATAGAATTTGATCAATAGTATGAACAATTCCTCAATGTTTTCTAAGCCTTCTGTTTTATTGGTTCAGCTGTCTATTTTTTCTATAAGCATTTTTACAATAATGTTACTGTTTATATTATCAGGTAGGAAACCTGCTAAAGAAATGAAAATACTTCAGGGCAATGAGCTTTAAGTGTTTTTTTAGGAAATATGGAATAAAAATGTTTGAGAACAACCTTTTTTTAAAAAAAATTATTTAAATTTTGCTTTGTTAACATACAGGGCAATATTGGTTTTTGGGTAGAATTCAGGGATTTGTCACTTACATACAACACCCAGTGCTCATCACAACAAGGGCCCTCTTTATTACTCATCACCCATCCAATCCATCCCCCACCCACCTCCCTCCATCAACCCTCAGTTTGTTCTTTATCATTAAGAGACTCCCATGGTTTGTTTCTGTCTCTTCTTTTTTTCTACCCTTCCCATATGTTCACCTGTTTTCCTTTTTTAAAAATCTGTTTTCCTTCTTAAATTCCACATATGAGTGAGATTATATGGTATTTGTTTTTCTCTGACTGACTTGTTTCACTTAGTGTAATACACTCTAGCTCCATCCATGTCGTTGCAAATGGCAAGATTTTATTCTTTTTGATGGCTGAGTAGTACTCCATTGTATCTATATACCACATCTTCTTTATCCATTCATTAGTCTATGGACATTTGGTCTCTCTCCCATAGTTTGGCTATTGTTGATAATGCTGCTATAAACATCAGGGTGCATGTACCCCTTCAAATCTGTATTTTTGTATCCTTAGGGTAAATACGTAGTAGTGCAATTGCTGGTTCATAGGGTAGTTCTATTTTTAACTTTTTGATGAATCTCCATACTGTTCTTCAGCATGGCTGCACCAGTTTGCATTCCCACCAACAGTGAGAGAGGGTTCCTCTTTCTCTGCATCCTTGCCAATACCTGTTGTTTCTTCTATTGTTAATTTTAGCCATCTGATAGGTATGAGGCAGTATCTCAGTTTTGATTTGTGTTTCCCTGATGATGAGTGATGCTGAGCATCTTTTCATGTCTCTGTTAGACATCTGGATGTCTCCTTTGGAAAAGTGTCTATTCATGTCTTCTGCCCATTTCTTTTTATTAAAGATTTTTTTTTTTTTTTTAATTTGACAGACACAGCCAGAGAGGGAACACAAGCAGGGGGAGTGGGAGAGGGAGAAGCAGGCTTCCTGCGGAGCAGGGAGCCTGATGCGGGGCTCGATCCCAGGACCCTGGGATCATGACCTGAGCCGAAGGCAGAGGCTTAATGACTGAGCCACCCAGGCGCCCCTCTTCTGCCCATTTCTTAACTGGATGTTTTTTGGGTGTTGAGTTTGATAAGTTCTTTATAGATTTTGGATGCTAACCCTTTATCAGGTATGTCATTTGCAAATACCTTCTCCCATTCTGTAGGCTACCTTATAGTTTTGTTGATTGTTCCCTTCCCTATGCAGAAGTTTTTATCTTGATGAAGTCCCAATAGTTCATTTTTGCTTTTGTTTCCCTTGCCTTCAAATACGTATCTAGAAAGAAGTTGCTATGGCCGAGGTCAAAGAACCTACTGCCTATATTCTCCTCTAGGATTTTGATGGTCTCCTCTCTCACATTTTAGGTCTTTCATCCATTTTGAATTTATTTTTGTGTATGGTGTAAGAAAGTGGTCTAGTTTCCTTCTTCTGCATGTGGCTGTCCTGTTTTCCCAACACCATTGGTTGAAGAGACTGTCTTTTTTCCATTGGATATTCTTTCCTGCTTTGTCAAAGATTAGTTGACCCTATAGTTGTGGGTTCAATTCTGGGTTCTTTATTCTGTCCCACTGATCTATGTTTCTGTTTTTATGCCAGTACCATACTGCTTGATGACTACAGCTTTGTAATATAGCTTGAAATCCAGAATCGTGATGCCTCCAGTTTTGTTTTTCTTTTTCAGGATTGCTTTGGCTATTCAGGGTCCTTTGTGGTTCCATACAAATTTTAGGATTGTTTGTTCTAGCTCTGTGAAAAATGCTGGTGGTATTCTGATAGAGATTGCATTAAATTTATACATTGCTTTGGGTTGGATAGACATTTGACAATGTTTGGAGAACAGCCTTCTCATATTTATGCCTTTGCTGCCCTCTGAAGAGAGATCGCATAATGAATTAATGAGAGTTATCCTTGTTTGAGTCATAGGACTCAACACATGACAGCATTTTAAAAATTTAATATAGATCCTTCTGAGAATTTAACAGACAGGCACAGGTTATTCATCAGTTTAACAAGCATTTAATAAACCAAATAAGGTTACATGGATTATTTCTGTGATAAAAAAGTAAAGATGATTAAAGAAAGAAGGAGAAATCAGTTGGAGACTGCAAACTTATGAGAGACTCTGAGCCAGAACTACTTTGCTAAGCCACTTCCAAATTCCTGACCCTCAGAAAGTGTGTGAGATAATAACTGCATGTTGTTTGAAGCCAATAAAATTGGGAGTAATTTGGTGTGCAACATATATAACTAATAAATTTTTTATTATTATTACTTTGGATCAAGAATTTAAATGTATTTTTGCTTGTATTGCTCAATGAGGTTTGTGAGAAGGAGTGATTGAAAGTAGCTTTGGGGGTGCCTGGGCGACACAGTCAGCTAAGCGTCTGACTCTTGGTTTTGCCTCAGGTTGTGATCTCAGGGTTGGGAGATTGAGACCTGCATTGGGCTCCATGCTCAGTGCGGAGTCTCCTTAAGTTTCTCTCTTCATCTGCCTCTGCCCCTCCCCCTGCATGTGCACTTTATCTTTCTTTCTCTCTCTCTCTAAAATAAATAAATACATCTTTTAAAAAAGAAGAAAGTAGCTTTGTATGGGTTGGGGATGGGCTAGATGGGTGATGGGTATTAGGAGGGCACTTGTTATGATGAGCACTGTGGGTGTTGTATGTAAGTGATGAATCACTGAATTCTACTCCAAACAAATATTGCACTGTATGTTAACTAACTAGAATTTAAATTAAAAAAATTGAAAAGAAAAAAAAAAAAGAAGCTTTGTACTGAAATTCCAGAATTCTCAGAATATCAGGAAGATCCTAATCCTAAAGCGGATTATTTTCTACGTATCAGGGCACAATAAATACAAAAAAAAAAAAAAAAAGCATGCAAACAATAGAATAGAAAAGATAGAATACAAGCAATGCTGCTTTCCTCTGTGTAAATATGTAAAAGATGTAAATACATAAATACATAAAATAGGACAGAAAAAAACAATATAAACAATGCTGCTTCCTTAATGTAAAAGGCCAGGATGTGAAAAGTGGAAGAAGGAGGCAAAAAGTAATTTTTTTTTTTAAGTAGGCTCTACACCTGGCATGGAGCCCAACATGGGGCTTGAACTCACAACCCTGAGATCAAGACCTGAGCTGAGATTGAGAATTGGATGCTGAACCAACTGAGCCACCCAGGAACCCCAAGAGTGAATTCATTTTTTAATACCAGATACTGCATATAATTGGGTTTCTTATAGTTTCTTTCTAGTTTCCTGTAGCTTTGCTGGAGAAAGAAGAGCAGCAAAGAAGTTAAACTAGAACTTGAGAAGTAAACTACAACTTAAATTTTATCTCAGGAGGTTCTAGATCTCAGCATTTATCACGGAGGGGGAAAAACACAGGACTAAGTTTTAGGTTGGGTTCAAGAATTTCCCGAAGTATAGGTACGCTTGTTATGTATCTAATACATTAGAACTAATATGAACTAATGTGAATATGAACCAATAAAATGCAGTGTTCTGAAAAGTGAGTTGATGCTCTTGTATATTTTTGTTCTGTAGCACCATCTAAGATTTGGAATGTGAGATATGGAGAAATAGGGATTCTTTCCACAGTCTTCATACGTGAAGAAGGCAGGAATTAAGCTGGATACAACCAAGGATACGTTCTTGGAAAGTTTACATTGGACACATTAAGAGAGAGTGAATTGAGAGAGAGAAAGAAGTGTAGGGGAGGAGCTTTAAGGAATGTCTTATTGAAGGCATCTGAGGAGAAAGAGGTGTGAAGGAAGGGAAATTAGTGCAAATTGTAGCAGGAAAAATAGAGAATAGAGTGCCGCAAAGGCATGGATACCTCAACTTGATGTAGGCTGTAATAAAACTTACGTTGATATAAAACCACATTTTTCCTCTTGATCAGGTCCCAGCGAAGACTGTCAGACTCTGTCTAACTCAGTAACACCACTGAGTAGAAAGTTGGTTGCTGGGGTAAAGAAGGATTCTGGTAAGGGTAGTTTAAGTGGAAACCTTTCCCATTTTATCTGATGTTAAAAATCTTTTTTAAAATTCTGTATCTGTCTTTGAATTAACATCTTATGGGGCCTAAAAATCACATCATTTTCATTGTATTTTTCTGTGGATTTAAGAGATTAAGGAGAATTAGTTCTAATACCAGGGCATATCTTGAAAAAGCTTATTCCAAATAAATCCATGGTAAAATTTCATCATCTTTATCTTTGACTGTTCCCCTTAGAAGTGTATTAAAGTAATACATTTTGTCAAGGGAAAAAGGACAAGTAGGCTGAAACCCTCTATTGGTCATTTATTATGACTATCATAGATGTGTCAATAAAATGATTTTACTGACTAAAGCAAGGTAATGGATTAAAGATTTTTGTTTTTATGGTCATCTCTTGTGCATTTCACTTAAAATTTCTGGCAAAATTAATTATAGAAAAGATACATGTGAATTGTATTATGTTTTTGTAGACATGTACCATAGATAGCTCTTGTATAGTTTATTCAGCATGTCCATACATTATAAGACTTTAGAAAAAGGTGTTAGAAGCATATCAGATTAAATATGTTTTCTGTTGTTTATCCACATATTAATAACTCCAGCTTTTCAAACCATTCGGTAGCACCCAGAAGTTAATTTTTTTTGAAGATTTTATTTATTTATTTGACAGAGAGAGACACAGCGAGAGAGGGAACACAAGCAGGGGGAGTGGCAGAGGGAGAAGCAGGCTTCCCGCTGAGCAGGGAGCCCGATGTGGGGCTCGATCCCAGGATGTTGAGATGATGACCTGAGCTGAAGGCAGACACTTAACGCCTGAGACACCCAGGCACCCCCAGAAGTTAATTTTTGTCTTTCATAGTAATTTTAGGTAGGAGACAGCTCCAGTGGAAGTTTCCCAGAGGGGCTCTGCTTCATGTTAACAGAGCTCAGTTGATAGAGCGATTCCAGAAGTAAACATTTAAGGTGGGTAAAGCGTAAGTTCTCATTTAAAAAATATTTCAGAAATAATTTGCTATCTGATTTGAATATCAATTCATAGTATCTATGTGGCAACTAAATTATAAGAAAAACATGGCTTTCTTGTAAATTAAGATACTTATAAAATGACTTTATGGAGATAACATTTACATTTTCTGATTGTGTTTTCTTTTTTTGGTGGTGATGGTAGTATTGGTAAATCCTTCCTTAGGTTTCGACAAATTATTTACAGGATTCAGTGTCCAAATATATAAAATAAAGGAGATATTTTTCTACAGATTGAATTGATCAGGACAGTAATATCTCAGGATCTACTCTACTTGGCAGGGCGAGTTACGGAGAAAAAGGTACGGCTAGGAGTGACAGGATGCACGACTTGAAGCCCAGTGTGGAGACAGTCTGCTCAAGGCATGGACATCGTCCATAGGTATTCGTCCTGTTCCGTTGTTGGCCCTAAATAGTTCAGTCCAGGATAATGGTGTGTTATCAGAGGTACACAGAGCCAGGCCCTGCTGAGTGTAAAACGGGAATGAATAGAAGAATCAGGCAGGCAGCCAGGCAGACAGATTTTGGTCTGTGGCAAGATCCTAGACCCTAAGTTGTAACTAAGGAAAGCTCCGGGGATTTGGGTGGGATATTGAGTAAAATGTCAGGCCCCGAGAGATTAGATCTTTGGGCACATTAATAAGACTGCAATTCAGGAACAAATGAGCCAGACTGGGATCTGGTTATCAGTACCCTCTGAATAGTAGGGATGTTATTTTAGAAATAAGCAGGAACGAGCAGTTGTAACAGTTGTACCCCAGACTCAGAGCTAGAGAGACTTGCTGATATCCTCTATTCATGTATTTAACAATCACAAGGATGCTGTTAAGTACCAAATACTGTGTTAAACGATTCTGAGTCCAAGAATGCTGTTATAGGTGCTTAAAAACTCCCTGTATAATGCTAGCATTATTTCTAAAACAGAGCTGAACCTATGACTATTTTTGCAGAGGTAGGAGATGAGAAGGACATGACAAAGGTAGTTACTCGCAGTGCTGAATCTCATGTTAACTATACAAAGAGTTGTATAAACTGGGCCGTAATATAGCGTAAGTGGATGTGTTTCTGTGCATGTGCATGTGTGCTTGTGTAACTATTACATTTTGCACTGAAATTAAAGATACAGCTAGCGTTGCATGTATATAAGATTTCTCAAACTTTAATACTCCTTGACCAGCCAAGCAAAGGATAAATTATTTTATTGCCACAATTGAATCTAACACATTAGAAAACATTTTTATTATGATATCATTCAAGGTCTGGATTTTTTTGTTGTTGTTCTTATGTTAATCCCCATACATTACATTATTAGTTTTAGATGAAGTGTTCCATGATTCATTGTTGAGGTCTGGATTTTTTATTCAGTATATTAAGATATCGTCCATGGGTGAAAGGAATAACCACATATTAAATACATTATTTTCAAAGAATCTATAAAATAGTTGATGGCTGCATATAGGCCAAAGGTGAGTTTGTGGTATAGGAATAGTATTTCTAATCTTCAGGATATCAAGAGACAGGAATTTGTATTTTTTTTGATTATTGGTTGTCATTCATTGACATAAATATTTCTGTGCCTGAACCCTGTCAAATATATTTCCTTGTCATCATATAATCCCTTGTCATCATGAGGCATTACATACACCCGTGACTTCATATACTCCCTTGTCAACGTGTGTGTGTGTGTGTGTGTGTGTGTATGATAAGTCTTTATAAACACAAAGACACTAGGTAGATTCACCTGTAGTTCCAGGAATAATATTTAATCATTATGAGGAACTTGTGCTGTTTTGCAGCAAAGGTTATAAATGTAGTATAATAACTCTATATATCAACCTTCAAAAACTAGCAATCATTTTTGTTCAGCAGTCAAGTGAAGACAGTGATTAGAGCCAAAAGATGATGAATGAAAATGATATGGCATGATTAAAATTAGGTTTTACTAAAATTAGTACTGACTTTGTTCTTTGTGAACTAATCAAGCTTGTCATGTAAGTTGTTGCCTTTTTTTTTTTTTTTTAAAGAATAGATTCTGTGCAAATGAAATAATATGGTGATTTAATTCCAAAAATTTCTCACTGGTCAGTCATCCTATTATACATTTTAGGATATCATTATATGAGTTAAGACACTTACTGATGATATGACCGGGGGTCATTTAATCATTTTTATTATAATTATAGCATTAAAGCATATATAAGTTGTCCATAATCAGTCATAAGAACCTGAAAGTAGAGTTGGTTATAGAGTTAAGAACTTATTCTCCTCTCGAAAAATATTACTCTCACTTATCTTTATAAGTCTGACCTGTATCATTACAGGTTCAGGGGAAAGAGTACAGAAGAGAATGCATTCCTTCAATAGTTTAATGTTGGGTATTTATGTGTAATTTGGGCTGAGAGCTAGGAGCAAAAGACAGGAAATTTGGTCTCATGTCATGAATTTTGATCCCTAGCATTTAGTCCTCCACTGCACATCACAATGCCGACACATTTATAACTCTTTCATTCTGTTCTCCCACTTAGGATTGTGTTTGTCAAGCACTTCTTTCCTGTTCACATGTCTCTACTAGATGTAAAAGATGACATATTAACTGTTCAGAATTTGAAGGATTTACATGCTAGATTTGTTCTATTTTGAACCAGATTGCAGGAGTGTATTCAAGAGGAAAAGGAGATTCTAAACTACCAAGAGTCTAATAATTGGAGTTTCTGAATTTTAGCAGGCTTTAAAAAATAAATCAACCAATTCTCCATCAATAGAATTATGGACGAAATAGTCATAATACGTCAGGAATACTGTAGAAGAAAATTTCTGTGGAGATGGGATTGGGTGACCTGTACTTTTATCTTAAACTTTAATATTATTATTATTTTCAAAAAATCTCTTGTGATTTTTCTTTCATTATCAAAGCAATGTAGACTTAATGGTAGAGCGAGAATTTGGACAAGGTGAAGAAAATACATCATTTCTTTTTGCTCATCACCTTAAGTCCCAGACCTTTATATCCATCCACATCTTGTTCACTAAGCTAGGATTCTACTTGTAAGGAGAAAGTAGGATTCCTTAAACATTTATGTTCTATTTTTATATATGTATTGTTCTCAGATTTCTAGGCAGCAATGCTTTCAGGGCTAGGATTATTCTGATACTCCAGGGATTCTAGAATTTCAGTACTATGTTGGTTTGAATTAATACTTCATTATTGTTTCACAAATCAGTACACTGAGCAATACAAGCAAATGCCCATTTAAACTCTTTACTGAAAGTAGTAACAGTAGCATATATTAATTATTTATTGCTGCATAACAAATTACCCCCAAATTTAACAACTTAGATAGTGGTTCTGGCTAAGAGTATCTAATGATACTGTAGTCAAGATACCAGTCTGGGCTACAACCAGTGGGAGGCTGAGTGGGTCTCGAGGCTCCACTTTCAAGAAGGACCACTCACGTGACTGTTGAGCAAAGGCTCAATTCCTCATTGGCTATTGGCAGCTAGCCTTACTTCCTGGTTATGTGGGCATTACTTTCCCCAGAGTGCGTGTTCCAAAGAGTGCACCAAGGAAGCCACAAAGTCATAGAGATGGCTGTCATGATCTAGTCTCCGCAGTTGCACACTAGCAGTTGCACACATCCATCCACCTTATCCTATTTATCGCTAGAAGCAATGGACTGGACTAAGTCTAACCCGCGCTTGAGGGGAGGGTAAGCAGGCTCTATCTTTTGAAGGGAGAAGTATCAAAGAATTTTTGGACATTGAAAAACTACTATGTAGCAATACAATTAGTAATAGTTGCCATTTAGTGAGAGCTTTTTATAAATTGGACACTGTTCTTTATAAGCACAAAGCTATTTCTCCATAACCTCCCTTCCTACCTCAACTTTGCCTGATGGACACAGATGGCCCCGCCTTAGCATCTTTGAAGCTGTGGTATCCCTCTTCTCTTTCCTCCTTTTATTGTCTCACTTAAATACCAAGTTTTCTTTGTTTATTGTTTTGTTATTATGGGTCTTTTTTCATGTATTACTTTGTCCTCTACTCCTCTCCCTATTAAGACTGGGATTTGGTTTATTAACTCCAGAAACATCTGTTTGTTTTTCCTGATCAAGAAGGTTAATAGATTAATACCCAGTTGTTCACATGAGCCGAAGTTTCTCAAGTAATACTTAGCAAAGGAACTAGAAAATAAAACTGTATCCTCTCTTATTTAATATCTGAAGGCAAGAGAATTCTGGAGGGCCATGAATTTCCTTGGATGTTCTTGTTTTAATAATTTAAAAAAAATAAGAAAAAAGTCAGATATATATTCTGAATTCATTCCTAGTGGGTGGGTGCATCAGGTTAAACCTTAGAGCTTTAACCATCATTCAATGTAGTGCTTCTTTTAGAGTAACTGCCAAGGTATACAAATGGTTCCACAAGCAGATTTACTGCTCAAGAGAACTCTTCAAAGTTAAGGTTATTAATCATAATTAGCTAAGAATTAGGCTATTTATTGTAACATTCCATTTAGCCCAGTTAAGGAAATTCATGTGTTTAATACAATCTATAGTTATTGTCTAATAGATTTAGGGATTTTTAAGCTGATAGGGCCAAATAACTGAAATGTAGTGATAGCAAAGAAAATCCAACCCTCTATCATTAGAGGGTGAGTCTGTGCCTCTAAACCTAGTTAGAATCACTGCAATATCAAGACTGCCCGGTTGGTAAACTGAGTGGGATGCTTACCCCTGTGTGGTTATATTACTGTCATCATCATCATCAACAGTTAACATTCACTGAGAACTTATGTTAGTAATAATTTACAAACATGCTATAATTTAACTGTAAAAACATGTCTATAAATAAGGCCCCTCTAATATATCCACTTTATAGATGAAGACACTGAGGCATAGAGAGCTTAAGTGACTTGTCCAAGATTACATTTCTAGGATGTAGTAAAGGGGGACTCAAATCTAAACAGTAAGGGGGGGGGAGTGAAATCCCCATGCCATATCGTCCCCTGCCTGGATTGTAGCACTTCCACCCCGCGGGACACCGCCTTTACCAGCTCTACTGTCTCTGCCTTCCATCACAGTGTAATAAGGTATTCATGTTATTCTCGGACCCATGGCACAGGGGTTCTGTAATGGGCTGAGGATATAGATACAGCTACTCTTTTTTACTGGCAAACTTGGGTAGGCACAACAGGATGTTGTGGGAAATATCCAAGACTACAAGAGCACTTCTTTTTTTTTTTTTTTAAAGATTTTATTTATTTATTCATGAGAGAGAGAGAGAGGCAGAGCGAGAAGCAGGCTCCCAAGGAGCAGGGAGCACGATGCGGGACTCGATCCCAGGACCCCGAGATCATGACCTGAGCCGAAGGCAGACGCCCAACTATCTGAGCCACCCAGGCGCCCTACAAGAGCACTTCTTTTGTTCTCCTCTTCCACACTATTTTTAAAAGAATTTTTAAGGGACACCTGGATGGCTCAGTCAGTTAAGCATCTGCCTTCGGCTCAGGTCATAATCCCAGGGTCCTGGGATCGAGCCCTACATCGGGCTCCTTGCTCAGCGGGGAGCCTGCTTCTCCCTCTCCCTCTGCTGCTCTCTCTGCTTGTGCTCTCTCACTCTCTCTCTCTGACAAATAAATAAAATCTTAAAAAAAGAAATTTTAAGAAAATCATCCTGAGGTAATAGAGTGGCTTTGGCTGGTTTTAACACATTCATCAATATTGCTGCCTTTGTCCCTACCCCCAGCTTCTAGAATATTCTGTGTGAAGAAGTATTCCTCTCATCAAATATCAGAAAATGCTGTTCTCTTCAAATTCTTTGATGTCATGACATCCTTGACTATAGTTTTTGGTTCACTGTTAACAAATTTGTTATATAGTGCTCCTTATTTGCTACAATGTTTAAGATGTCTTTAAAAATGTTATGGAAGGGACTTCTCCCAGTCTGTTACTGATCCTTACTTTCTGTTTCTCCACTAATTCCTTGGGGGAAAATGGTGGTGTAATAAAACCTGCATTTTAATATTTTAATAATAGACCTCTATGGCTTTTTGGTACACTTTCTGTAAGCTATTATGTATCAAAACTTTTCACCAGAAAGCAAATTAATGTCAGAGAGATGGGGGTGAGGGTTGGGAAGGAGGATATAAAATGCATAGTCATTTGATACGGTCCACAGTTGTTTGAAATGTATTTGAATTCTCTGTACATTAAGTATAGATTCTATGTGTTATGTTCTATTATACAGGTAAAATATGTCTACTGAAACATATATGTGCATTACATATATGCACACATATGTATGTGTATATATACATGTATATATATGTATACACACATATGGATCTATACATATCAGTGTATGTAGATACATAACTGCTGCCTTCATCTCTAGCTGTATATGTATATATGTATGTGTACATATGTATATGTAATGCATATATATGTCTTATTAGACATATTTTGCAATGTCCTATTCTGTCCTTTTTATATCTTGTCTCTTTTCTCCTGCTTTTTATTTGTTTGTGCTTTTGCACTGAATTTTGGGAGAATCTTTTCGGTCAGGCTTCATCTCAGTAATTGATTCACTTGTTTAGCCTACTCATCAATCTATTTTGTTGGTTCATTTACTTGTTTTCCACTTAATTTTATTTTGACAAGCATTTTTTCCCCTGCCAATTCTAATAGCTTCTTTTTTGTCCCCATAACTATCTTCGTTGTTGTTGTTGATGCCTTTCGAATATCTCTAAGAGTATTAATTACATTTACTTAATTTTTTTCTGCTTCCATTATTAACTGTTTTTCAGGACTTTTCCTGCCTGTATAAGAAATTTATAAATAGCTTGGTCAGATTCCTTTCATTCTTAATGCTAATTTTCTTCAAATTTTTGGTGATTTGAGGATATTTATTCATATTTGGTGATTGGAGGATATTTATTCATATTTGTGAACACCCACCTCCCCTCTGGTAACCATCAGTTTGTTCTCTATAGTTAAGAGGCTGTTTCTTGGTTTGCCTTCCTTGCTTTTCTTTCCCTTTGTTTGTTTGTTTTATTTCTTAAATTCCACATATGAGTGAAATCATATGGTATTTGTCTCTCTCTGGCTGGCTTATTTCGTTTAGCATAATATTCTCTAGCTCCATCCACGTTGTTGCAAATGGCAAGATTTCATTCTTTTTTGTGGCTGAGTAATACTATTTTTGTATATATATACCATATCTATCAATTCATCAGTCAATGGACACTTGGGCTATTTCCATAATTTGGCTATTGTAGATAATGCTGCTATAAATATCAGGGTACGTGTATCCCAATGAATTAGTATTTTTTTAAAAAGATCCTATTTATTTATTTGAGGGAGAGAGAGTGAGAGAGAGAGCATGGGATGGAGAGGAGCGGAGGGAGAGGAAGAAGCAGGACCCCTGCCATGCAGGGAGCCCCGCCCTGTGACTTGATCCCAGGACCCTGAGATCATGACCTGAGCTGAAGGCATGTGCTTAACCTACTGAGCCAGCGAGGTGCCCCTGAATTAGTATTTTTGTATTCTTTGGGTAAATACCTAGTAGTGCAATTGCTGGACTGTAGGTTATTTCTATTTTTAACTTTTTGAGGAATCTCCATACTGTTTTTCAGAGTGGCTGCACCAGTTTGTATTCCCCGCCCCCCCCCCACCAACAGTGTAAGAGGATTCCCCTTTCTCCACATTCTGACCAACACGTGTTGTTGACTTTAGCCATTCTGACGGGTGTGACATGATACCTCATTTGTAGTTTTGATTTGCATTTCCTTGCTGATGAGTGATGTTGGGCTTCTTCTCATGTGTTTGTTGGTCTGGATGTCTTCTTTGGAAAAATGTCTGTTCATGTCTTCTGCCCATTTTTTAATTGGATTATTCCTTTTTTGGGTGTTGTGTTTTGTAAGTTCTTTATATACTTTGGATACTACCCCTTTATCAGATATGTCACTTACATATATCTTCTCCCATTCTGTAGGTTGCCTTTTAGTTTTATCGATTGTTTCCTTAGCTGTACAGAAGCTTTTTTTTTTTTCTTTCTTTCTTTCTTTCTTTCTTTCTTTCTTTCTTTCTTTCTTT
>NC_058404.1:63998527-64047078 GCF_002201575.2 Neomonachus schauinslandi
TTTCTTTCTTTCTTTCTTTCTTTCTTTCTTTCTTTCTTTCTTTCTTTCTTTCTTCTTTCAAGATTTCATTTATTTTATTTTATTTTATTTATTTATTTTTTAAAGATTTTATTTATTTATTTGACAGAGAGAGACACAGCGAGAGAGGAAACACAAGCAGGGGGAATGGGAGAGGGAGAAGCAGGCTTCCCGTGGAACAGAGAGCCCGATGCGGGGCTCAATCCCAGAACCCTGGGATCATGACCTGAGCCAAAGGCAGACGCTTAATGACTGAGCCACCCAGGCGCCCCAAGATTTCATTTATTTTAGAGTGAGATTGAGAGAGAGAGCGAGCAGAGGTTCAGGTGGAGGGACAGAAGGAGAGGAAGAGGGAGAAGTAGATTCCCCGCTGAGCCCCGACACGGGGCTTGATCCCAGGACTCTGGGATCATGATCTGAGCTGAAGGCAGACACTTAACTAACTGAGCTACCCAGGTGCCCTGGTGGTTTCTGAAACATAGAGGTGAAAAGTCTATACATTACAATTTTTTGGTTCAGAAGAATCATGGTGGAGCCCAGGTGTTTCTTTTAAAAAATGTCTACCTGTGATTCTGATGGACACCTTGAACTGAGAATCATTGGCTTATGTAGAAGAAGATGGTAAAATGAAGAGAAAAATAAAGAGAATGTAGAAAAAGAAATAAGACAAAAGGTGGAAGGTAATAAAATGGTGAAGGTGAGCTGGTTGTGTAAAATGCATTATGTGATAGTTGATGGTGTAAAACTCCTGTGTTCTTGCCATTTCTTATACCCTAACATTATTGCTGTCAATAACCTCCCTGCAAGACATTGAAATTTACCCAGGATAAGAAAAGATTGAAAGAAGAAAATAATACTGATGCTTAAATTTATGGCATGCATTATAATCAGTGGGAAATATTTCAAATGAGTGCTTAAGTCTGACAGACTTGGGGAAGAATTAGAAGTATGTTTCATTTGTAAGAAACTGCCAAACCGTTTTTCCATGTAGATGTGCCATTTTGTATTCTCACTAGAAACACCTGAGAGTTCCGGTTGTTTCACATTATCACCAGCACTTTTAAAAAAATATTTTTAAGTTGAATTTTTTTAAAAAAAAATTGTAAATGCTAGTACTTATGTAGTGAAAAATATAAGAATATGAGTAACTCACAGAAAGCATGAGTAGTACTTTTTCCTAGTTAGCAAAGGTACCCCCTTTCATCTGGTGTTTATTATACAGTAGGAGACTTAGAAGGAATAATGAAGTCAGAGGCCAAATACCTAAGTAATATGAAGAGAACATATAATTGCAGTTGACATGCTTATTAGTCACAGTGAATTTTTCCATGTTCTTTCCATGTTTATAACCTTCTTAGGAAAAACTTCTGAGGAAGATATTAGTCATGTCTCACAGGGTTTTAGGTAATTTGGGTATCATTGGCAAAGAAAAAGAGGCAATGGCAAAGTTTCTTGAATGCCTATAATTATGTATCAGTTGATTTTATAAAATTTGTTTTAAAAACATACTGACAAAAGAAATAAATTTCAGACAGAAAATAATCTCTGCATTGAACAAATAGTTCCTAAATGTCTACTTTATAAGGGACATTCTTTTAAGCACGGCAGCAGACACAAAATAGAATGTAATTTGGTATAAGCAAGGGTGATACAATTACACAGTTATCTCTGGTTCAAAGTAGATTGTGAAATGTACCATGGGAGATGCACACCACAGCACTCTGGAGTTGGGAAGCAGAAGCAATGACATCTGTTGGAGGGAATTAGAAGAGTCTTGACAACAAAGAAAATCATTTTGGTCCTGAAGAATGCATAAGGGTTTGTCTGTGTTCTCATTTTGTTTTGATTTTTAGTTATAAAATCAATGTTATTGAAGAAAGTTTTTAAAATCCAGATGTTTAGAAGAAAAAATACATCTAAGATTTCATATCCAAATAAAACCATAAAATCCAGATGTTTAGGAAAAAATACATCTAAGATTTCATGTCCAAATAAAACCATAATTAGCACTTGAGTATATTTCACTTTAACCTCTCTCTTTTTACCTCATAAATTTGAGAAAATAGTATGCATATAATTTTATATGCTGCTTTTTGAAGTTAATATTAACTTAAATAATTTAAAGTTGTACCATATTTTAAAACTTGTATATAATTATTATAATGTTAATGGCTGTGTATTTCATCATTTTAAATATTCTAAATATTGAACCAGCCCACTTCTATAGGACATTTAGGTAGTCTTAGGTTTTTCTAATAATGTAGGTTACATATTGAACATCCTTTCATGTAAAGCTATTTTCTACATTTCAGATTTTTATAGGATAGATTATTAGGGGACAGTTTGTGAAAGTTTTTAATGCTAGTGATATGCAGGCAGCTTGGGGAGAGAAGGTAGGTGTGGGGTAGAGATATGCAAAAATGGGAGAAGAGCATAAAATTTTTTTTTGTTTGTTTGTTTGTTTTTTTTTATTCTTATGTTAATCCCCATACATTACATCATTAGTTTTAGATGAAGTGTTCCATGATTCATTGTTTGTGCATAACACCCAGTGCTCCATGCAGAACGTGCCCTCCTCAATACCCACCACCAGGCTAACCCATCCTCCCACCCGGGAGAAGAGCATAAAATTAAACTAACAGGAGAAGTAAGAAATCTAAATATGGAGACTATCTAGTTCTCCACTTTGACTGACGATTAGTATATATGGAAAGATGCTGTGAGAGAATGCTAGAAATGTCCTGAGGCAAGACTAAAATTTCCTAAACTGGAATATTAATTTCTTTGGATGCTAGTGAGTAACATTAGAAAGTGCTCTGGGTGCAAGTAAACTTAGAAATTCAACAACTAAGCAAGTTAATCAAATTAAAAAGTTTTTTTTTTTTGCAGGAATTTTCAGAGCTTTTAGTTTTCTTTTTTAAAGTTTTTATTTATTTATTTGAGAGAGAGAGCACTAGCACAAGCTGGGGGAGTGGGGGGGGGAGTGGCAGGCAGAGGGAGAAGCAGGCTCCCCACTGAGCAGGGAGCCGGATGGGGGGCTCCATCCCAGGATGCTGAGATCATGACCTGAGCAGAAGGCAGCTGCTTAACCAACTGAGCCACCCAGGCACCCCTAAAGCTTTTAATTTTTTAATGTGAGTCACTATTCTCTAAGAGAAGAATATAGTATGTATGTTATAGTTTATATGCTAATAAATATGTTTCCTATATATATTTTATCAAGCAACACTTTCTTTAAGGAGTAGGATCAGTATTTCATGAAACACACTGGTAAGCTATGGCAGAAGGGATTTGACTGCTAAGGAATTTGAACTCGGTTTGAGGGGCACAAAAATCACTAGGCGGAGAGCCTCTTTGCTCACATTTACAATAAATAGTGAAATTTTTATGTTTGAATCTTCTCAAAACATCAGACCGAGGTCCCATAAATATCTGTTGGTTGAAGAATGAATGCAATCAATATTTTTCATCTGCTTTTCCAATAAGTTTATGTTATTGCACTCATTGTGCAATCTTTTGACCTTTTGAAGAAATGCTTAAGTCCTCAAATGTTGCTATGAACAGCCACAATTGTTACCATATATATGTATTTGTGTAATAGCTTCTAGCTTCTCACTTCACTATACTGGTTAATTCAGAATGAAACAATAAAATAATATTTCCTCCCTGTAGATTTACTGTTTTTATTTTGCATTTCTAATACTTCATTATTTGCTCAATTCTACAACATTCCCTCTGAGGTCTTTCCTCAAATTTCTCCACATCCTTTCTTATTCCTCCTGTGTTAACTGATAAGTAGTTCATGCCCTCTATCAAATACTGCCTGCAAGGTAGTATAATGCCTATCAGAAACACTGAGTAGTCATCATTTGTAAAAATGTCATCAAAATCTAGTCTATCCTTATTACTATTTTTGATTAGTCAGACATTTGTTATAGATGATCTTTCCCTCTCTCCTTCCTTCCTCTACCTCTTTTCCTTCTTCCCTCCTTTTCTTTCTCCATTTTTACTATTTGGCAGGTGGTATAAATGGTACCTAGAAAATCTGGGTGACTGGGGTTACCTTGTCTGCAGATGCTAACAGGGCTTATCATTTCTGTTATCTCTTCAAGCCCTTTTTTCTTTTACAAATTATTTTACTTACAATTTAGTCTGTCTTCCTTCCTAATACACATAAATCATATATTTCTTTAACATACCTGAAGACCCACCTTTTTTTGTTTTTTAATTTTTTATTGTTATGTTAATCACCATACATTACATCATTAGTTTTTCATGTAGTGTTCCATGATTCATTGTTTGCGTATAACACCCAGTGCTCCATGCAGAGTGTGCCCTCTTTAATACCCATCACCAGGCTAACCCATCCTCCCAGCTCCCTCCCCTCTAGGACCCCCAGTTTGTTTTTCAGAATCCATTGTCTTTCATGGTTCGTCTCCCCCTCCGATTTCCCCCCCTTCATTCTTCCCCTCCTGCTATCTTCTTCTTTTCTTTTCTTTTTTTTTTAACATACATTGTATTATTTGTTTCAGAGGTACAGATCTGCGATTCAACAGTCTTGCACAATTCACAGCGCTTACCAGAGCACATACCCTCCCCAGTGTCTATCACCCAGTCACCCCATCCCTCCCACCCCACCCCCCACTCCAGCAACCCTCAGTTTGTTTCCTGAGATTAAGAATTCCTCATATCAGTGAGGTCATATGATACATGTCTTTCTCTGATTGTTTTTATTATGTCTTTTTTTAAAGATCTTATTTATTTATTTGAGAGAGAGAGAGACGGAAAGAGCAGGGAGAGGGGCAAAGCAAGAGGGAGAAAGAGTCCCAAGCAGAGTCTTCTCTGAGTGTAGAGTCAACACAGGGCTTGATCCCAGGACTCTAAGATCACGACCTGAGCTGAAACCAAGAATCAGCTGCTTAACCGACTGCACCACCCAGATGCCACTTTTATGATGTCTTTCTGAACAATTTCCCATAAATTAACTTCCTCATACACATAAAACATATAGAACTAATCTAAATGAACAGGAAGGCAGGAGAAAATAAAAACGAATTGTTGATTCACAATCTGAAATGCTAAAAATATCAACTTCTATTCTCAAGAAAAGTGTTGACAGGTGGTATTCAAATACATATTTTTTTTACTAAAATGACAAAACAGCTCACACTTACCTTCTATAGAGAGTGTAATAGTGAAGTGTACCTGCCTAACAGATTGAATTAATTTAAAGATCACCTACATAAAATTTCAACCTTTCTAGCTTATTAAATTATAGTCAATTTCTGGAAGATGTTTGATAGCAGACATCAACTATAATCTTATCATTTTGGCCCATCAAGTTTTTTTCATTGCTGCCTGAATCTTGATTTCTTCAGGTACTGGCATATGTCCCTTGAGCTCAGGCAATGTGATTCAGAGAATTATCACAATTCATCCAAACCAATCCTGATCAATTAATTTTCCTTAACCCATGACTGGTCTGGGAATGGACATATTACCCATTTTTGAGCAATAGAATGTAAACAGTCTGCAGGATAGCATAGCCATTTACCCCTTCCCCTTTCTTTTTGGAACACTGATGTTCAGAAGTAGAACAGCAACTGTTTCATGACCATGAGGTAATATGCACGAGTATAAAAGTCACCAAAGTATTAATGGAGGAGGGGAGGGAGAAAAAAAATCCTGTATTTCTGAAAGCATCACTGAGCATCTGTAATCATCCCTGGGTTTCTGTCTCGGAATGTCTGTTTGTATGAGAAAAATAAACCATTATTTGTTTAATTCACTGTAGGCAGGTTGGTTTTATTTTCAATTAAATAATTTCTATTGGATGAAAATTTGATGCCATATACTTGTTTTTACTTAATTACGGTTACATGAATTTAAGGTACTTTTTGAAAACTAAGTGAATCCTGTGTTTTCATGACTTTTTTTTCTACTCTTCCCTCAGATATCAATTATTCTCTCTGATACTTAGTTCTCCCATAATCACTATCATAGTTTCATGCATTTCTCCTCAGTTATAATTTAATTTGTCTAATTCCTTATGTAATATCTGCTTTATCCATCAGATATCTGCCATCTCAGATGTTTTGAACATTGGAGCACAAGATATCCCACAATGTTGAATCTAACTCTTACATTTAACACAGTAATTCACAGATTTGCTCCTATGTGTCTTCAAGAATGGTTTCAATGTGGAGATGATGTTCTTATTGTCAACAATTCATCAGCAGATTCATAGGCTATTCTAATTATATGTATACTCTAAATGTAGTGCACAAAATTTAATAATGTCCATTAATGTATGTTTAAAATTATGGAGTGCATCTTTTGAAGGATAAAAACAGTTCTGAAATCTTACATTTTTTAATCTTACAGACTCCACTAGGAGAAAGTAGAACAAACAAAAATATTTTGAGGGAGCAAAAGGAAGTTGCCTAAAATGCCTCTCAAAATATATTATCCAATGGCCCTTGTGCTTTATTTTTGTTACAATAGTGGACTTCATTTCTAATAACTTTGACTATGATCTGTAGGGATTGACAAAGTATAATTTCCAAAAAGTTAAAAATGTAACCTTCATACAAGTACAAAATGATAACTATTTTATTCAAATCATTAATTAGATAGGGACAGATAAGATGGTAAATCAGGAACAGCTGGGAAACTGGGATTACTTAGTCCATTTGCAAAAGCATTAAAAATTGTTAAAATAAGATTGCTAGATTATATACACACAAAGATGGTCATTATGACTTCCAAGGCAATAAAACCGTCTTTTTTTTTTTTTTTTTAAGATTTTATGACAGAGAGAGAGAGGCAGCGAAAGAGGGAACACAAGCAGGGGGAGTGGGAGAGGGAGATGCAGGCTTCCCGCAGAGCAGGGAGCCCGATGCGGGCCTTGATCCCAGGACCCTGGGATCATGACCTGAGCCAAAGGCAGACGCTTAACGAGAGCCACCCAGGTGCCCCAAACCATCTTTTCTACTGGACAAAATCTATGAGTTAACAAATAATTTCACAACATTTTTAATTAACTGTAATTAAATAGACATGGCAAAATCAAACACAGGTATATTCTCTTGGAGATGTATGTAATCCTTGAGTGGTTTGCTAAACTATGTACTGGTATAACATTAAAAGAGCATATTGCTCACTATTTTTTTTTTGGTCTTTTTTCTGAGATTTAATTCAATTTTAAGAAGTTAATCAGAGATACTGTACAGTTAATAATTTTTAAAAATGTACAGAGGTACTGAATTTTTAAATAGCTCCCTCTGAGATTTGATAATTCTTGCTTCCTAAGTCATTTTAGTGTTATGAAGGCATACCCAGATACTATCTCCTACTTTGTGTTAACATTTTATCAGTGAGATTGAATTGAAATGTTGCATGATCTGTTTCTCTGAAATTCATAAAATGAAAGACTGGATCAACATAAATGTAAAATACAGTGGAATGTAAAGGTTTATATTGTAATTGATTCTTCATTATTAAGATAAAGTTGATGCCTGTTCCTTATATTACATATGACCATATTGCTTTGAAGAAAACCTATTTGAACATCATTCATTTTAGACTAGAGATAAAAAATATATCCTGAACTTCAAAACTGATTTCAAAAATGGGATAAGAGCAACTGCTCTGGGAAGACAGGTATCATTTTGTTTATTAATGGATCTTTTGTTTTTGAGTCATCTTATTGTTCTTTAGCTACTAATTGTGATGATATAGGACTAAATATTCAATTTTAGTATCATTCTTATATATGATTAGTAATAAAAATATACTTTACGTCTTTATAATCTTCCTCAGTGAAGGCACAGCTGAGACGTCCTAGGAATGCTCATGTAAGGGTTTCTTTGCAAAAATGCAAATCTCATGTGAAACAAAACTTGTACTTCTCAAGAAGGAACTTAATAGTAGAGTATTAGGGAATGAAGTAATATCTATCATAACCCAAAGACTAATGTCTGGATATCCTAAGAATTCTAGTCTTTCGGGGATGCCTTTTACATTAATAGCCATAAAAATGGCTCATGCCCAATTTTCTAGCAAGGATTCCCTACAGGCTGATCGTCTTTGGTCATCTCCTTCTCCTAATCCCATTTCCAGCTCAGTGTTGCACCTCCTGTGGCTCCTGTCCTTTCACCCCTTTCCCTTTATTCTCCATGCTCATTTAATGCAACCCTGAGAACTTAAAAGACTTTTCCTCCCGAAGGTTTGGGAGTGAGACAGAGAGACGACAGCATAGAAAAGAGCAAAAATACCACCTAAATTCAAATACTTAACATTGCAGTTCTCAGACTCTCATGGTCCTTCCTCATTACAAAAAAATATATATGTATTTTTAAGATTTTTATTCATTTAAGAGAGAGAGAGAGCGGAAGGTAGAGGGAAAGAGAATCTGAAGCAGATTCCACACTGACTGCAGAGCCTGACGTGGGGCTCGATCTACAACCGTGAGATCATGACCTGAGCCCAAACCATGAGTCGGATGCTTAACTGATTGAGCTGCCCAGGTACCCCACAAGAGTAATTTCTTAATGGCTATTTCCAGTAAGGTCCCTTCATTGTTTCTAGATATTTCACTATTGTTCTACTCTCATTTGAATGCCAAGTACTTACTTCCCTCTTTATAATTTTGTTTGCTTTATTATAGGGGGAAATTTAGCACATTATCTAAATGTTTTTCATAAATTGTGCGTTGTGATTTTGCATTGAACCTTGCCTTTTTCAAATATCAAAAAACTTCTTAAAATGTGTTTTCAAAGAAAAAGCCCATGACTTCTATGATGGAAATACATTCCCTCCCCTGGGTAGCAGAAGCTAGCCTGTCCTTTTTTGAAAATAGTCAAGTTTATTTTCCCCTTCCAGTTATTGAATTATACCTCCACTAAAAACATTCCTTAACTTGTGAGCCCTGCTTTCACATAGTTTTCTCATGGAATAAAATACCTTTGGGTATCCCTCCACTTTGTGTGAGTCACTGGAGTGAGGGCATTTCCCTAGCCTGCTCTGTGGAATTTTTTTCATTGTATATGTGGAAAGATAGGAATAGTGATGTGTGGGGAGCATGTTTCAGGTTGCAATTTGGCTTCCTGGAGATGTACATGTTCTAGAACTGATGAGTCTGCTCGTCCCCTTTGTGTTGTAACTATTTTAAAAACCCTTATTAATGGTCTGGGCAGGATGTGCTCCTGAGACAGAAGTAGGCCATCACTGCTAACTTCTGGCACAGTCTTTACCACCAAAGGTGTCATTAGTCATTCCTGGCAGGAACTGTTCTTACTTACTTGATTGTGATTATTTAAAAAATGACTGTTTTTTTTTTGAAAAAAATATATTTTTCCTTTGTAATAGGCTATCTTCTATCCTTAATAACACTAGCTGGCACTTTTTCCAAAACTTATATAGAGCTTTTATCCTTTGCTAGACAGATAAATGAATGATAAATTAATATACAGAATCTTTTTATTTTGTTTATAAATGTCTCAAAACTTTTGCCTTTAGCCTTGTTTTATTCCAGGCTAAGTCAATTAAAGCCAATATCAGAATCCCAGCTAGTGGAATATAGGCAAGTGATACTTGTCCCAAAATTGTTTGGGCAAGTTATCTGTTTTGATTGAATGAGGATATCAAGAAAAAACAGACTAATTACAAGGCAGTTGTAATTTAGTACTAATATTTAGTCTGGGGTAATGGAATTCTATTCAACAGCAGAGGACAACCATTGGAAAGCCGTTGAAACATTGACGGATTGTTACCTCTAATAAATGAGAGTGAAAATGTGTTTACTTTAAAGGTTTCCATTTATTTCTAGTAGTTCTAATTCTGCATTTGTATCCAAGCTATATTTATTTTCATGTTATTGATTAAGGTATAAACATCCTGAATATTTCTAGAATATTTATGAAAATAAATTCAATAACTTGTAATTATCTATGTTTTTAAAAATTAACAAAAACTGGGGCACCTGGGTGGCTCAGTCGGTTAAGCATCTGCCTTCGGCTCAGGTCATGATCCCAGGGTCCTGGGATCCAGCCCTGCACTGGGCTCCTGGGTCCTCTGGGAGCCTGCTTCTCCCTCTCCCTCTGCCTGCCGCTCCCGCCTGCTTGTGCTCTCTCTCTCTATCAAATAAATAAATAGATAAATAAATAAATAAATAAATAAGTAAAATCTTTTAAAAAATTAACAAAAATTGATATTATTGGATTCCAATAGTTACTAACATTTGTAGATCGCAAAGGTGGAAGTATTATCACTTAAAAAAATATTATCATCTTTTTAATGTCAGGAATTTTTCCTGCAGTAGCAGAGACCTTTATAAGAGCCCTGCTTTCACATGGTTTTCTCATGGACATAGATCATCTCTTTATTTTTCAAACCCGTAAAAACTTAAAGAGTCTGAGCTCTGTATTTTATCATGAAGCTCAGTATAATTAAAATTTAAATATTTTCCTTCATCAGTAATTAATCTAATCCAAGAAATGACTTCACTTTATTAATAGAAAAATTAACTAAACTTGATCATTCCTTGTTAGCAATTGGGTTCCAGCTAATTAGATTTTCACATAATTATTTTTTCAATCTGTTGCCATGCCTTGTATCACATACCCTTTCACCTTAAATTGGGAGATTTAATGAAATACTAATGAGACTTTCAGATTCAAAAGAATATTAAACAATGTTATTTTCCAAGGCATTTAGAATAAAGAACTGTAATTGCACATCATTTTTTCTTTGGTTACCTGACAGTTTCTCCTAAAAGACATATTTTCATTTCTAAACAAATGAATCAACTGCCAGTGTTAATACTTATGGTGTTTTCTTTGATAAAGGTCAAGGGAGAAAATGGCTAAGCCATAAAGGGAAATACTTTCATATATTCAAATGTTAGCATAATCACAAAAACAGTTTTTTCATTAAGACTTTAAATGCGGTCTGGGTTTGTTCTATCCTTGGGAAACGCATTTCCTGTGTTGCTGACCCCATGCAAAATTGAGTCCTAAGTATCCTCATTAATTATATAGGCCTTAGATAAGAACCAAATTAGTTTTATATTTTTTCACTGTATATTCTTTGATCACTTCTAATTATATTGCAGCAATTTTATTGTATCATTTTTTATAGAATAGAAAGATAGTTCAGAATTTTCTCTAGCATGGTTGATGGACAATTGTTTTTACTGTTGTTACTTTAGAACAGTATATTTCAACTTCAACTTTACAACTCATCACTGGTAACGCTATACAATTCTTTAGGACAGTTATCAGTTCTTCTGATCTTTCTGTTTTAATGTTCTGGCTATTCTTGCTTAGCCTTACCTCTTCCTTCTGAAATCTTTTGAATTTTAGATTCTTTCTCAGTTTCATTTCAATTTGTTGTTTGAAGTTTTTGACTAGATGTAGCACAATCTAACTATTTCAAGAGTCAGATAGTAAGGAGAAAATATGGGAAGGGATTCAGACAAGAGGAATTGGTGGGGACTATGGTGAATCATAGCATGTATGCCCTATCCAAAGGGCAGTAAAGTGTTTTTTTTTTGTGTTTTTTTTTTTAAGATTTTATTTATTTATTTGAGAGAGGAGAGGGAGAGGGATAACAGATTCTGCGCTGAGCGCGGAGCCCCACGTGGGGTTTGATCTCACAACCCTGTGGTCATGTCCTGAGCTGAAATCAAGAGTCGGACACATTACTAAGTTGCCCAGGTGCCCCTAAAAGGTGTTAAAGTTTTAAAAATATACTAAAGCTTGCCAGAAAAAACAGATCCTTGGCTAGAAGTTGCCCAACAATCTACCAATTTGTGACATGTCTTCTAAACTGAGAAAGAAATCTGAAGATCAGAATTTTAAGCACCTCAGCTAATGACATAATCCTGTGGTAGAGCTATGAATGGGATCTGGATCAGTCATTTACAGAATCTTTGATCTGAGCTTGATATTATATTATCATATTAGGCATTTAAAAACTAGAGACGTTTTCTTGAGCATAGTGGGAGTTCAGAGAAGTGAAATGATATAAACAAAGGTATGTTTTCGAAGGAAACTTTGTTTATACTAAAAAATGGATTGTAGACTTGCAAGTACAATATGGTTTCATGTTAACCAGATAGGAAGTTGTTAGGGATTTGTGTAACAAGTTGTAAATATAGTAGCTTAAAAGAACATCCATTTATTATCTTATAGTTCCTAGGTCAGAAATCTGACTGGCCACCACCCAAAACTGCTACAACTTCTATTCTAATAATACTATTTCTTTCTATATTTTAGTGCCTGAACTAAGTACCTTATTTGTATTTGCTTATTTGAATCTCATAAGAACTCTGTGAAACTTTTACTGTTATGCCCATTTTAAAGATGAGGAAACTGAACAGCAGTGGTTATTGGAATTTTTTCCATCAGCAATTGAGCATTTCTCCCATTGTGACCCTTTTCCCACCTCACCTAAAAGTGGAAAGTAGATAGTTTCCTGGGATGTAGATGAAAGTAGAGCTGTCACTGGTGTACTGAGCTATTCTGTACCCCCACTCTAGTGTATTAATGGTGTCTCTTTAATATTTAGCTAAAGTAGTGCTATCCATTCTCCTCCCAAATACACAAAAGTGACCTTTCATAAAAGTCCCCTAGTGTGTCACTCATCATTCATGCCGGAAAACAAGAACTATTCTAAGTATTGCAAACAATTATAGGGAATTTGTTAAAAATGTTTTGGGACGGGTGGAGGAAGAGGGAAGTTGATGTATCCCTGATATTCATAATTCTTAGAGGCTTTTTTTTTTTATCCTGTTTGGATAAAAAAGGAGGGTGTGGGAAACCAGAGTCCAAGAGCAGTTCTGTGTTGGGAGTTCACTGCTGCCTAAACCACTGATCCTGTGGACACTTCAAAGGCTGCTCAAATCTCACGCCACATGCTGCTGACAGCATGACCACAGACACCACTGGAAGCAGAAAGAAGAAGAGAAGTTTCTGCATCCCATTCCTTTTTTCTAGTGTTTTCTACTGGTAGAACCCAAACTAATCCAGCATGAATGAGAGTCTAGAAAATGTAATTTGTGGATTTCCCAGTACCTTGAGATAGAAAGCAGAATAGAAGGGGACTAGAATCATCAATGACTGGCATGCTGTGGACAAATGCTATGGGAAATTGATCAGTTCCTGAAGTTGTTTGTTTCTTCTTCATACCCATCTTCCACTTTTCTCAATCAATCCTGGATTCTCTTCCTCTGTTTTGGAGGTTTTAATGGAAGGAGACGTCCATGTATTTTTTTTTTTTTTTTAAGAGAGAGAGAGTGCATGAGCAGGGGAAGGGCAGTGGGAGAGGGAGAAAGAGAATCCCAAACAGGTTCCACCCTCAGTGGAGCCAGATGTAGAACTCTATCTCAGGACCCCGAGATCATGACCTGAGCTGAAATCAAGAGTCGGATGCTTAACTGACTGAGCCATCCAGGTGCCCTGTCCATATATTTTTGAAGGGTCCTTTCCTTTGCCTGTGTTGAATTTCAACCCTATCTGTAGTTGCTGGATTCTTCTTGCTTCGTAATACAGTCCAGGCATAATTTCTCATTTTATCTGTGATGTCCATCCTAGTCCCACATTACGGTAGGTCTTACTGTTTTTAACTTGGGAGAGAACAGTAAATTCTTGGGATTAGTTTGTTTTCTTAAAATCTGGTCTTCTTATTGAGATTTTGAATGTAAAAATGTTCAGTTATAAAGATATTCTCTTACACTTTGTCCAGAAGCTTTATAATTTTAGCTTTTACACATAAGTCTACAAGCCACCTCAAATTAAATTTTGAGTATGGAATGAGATGAGGGGTCAAGATTAATTTTTTTCCATAAACATATTTCTGTTTTACAGCATCATTTATTACAAAGACATTCTTTTCGTTTCCCTGTTCATTCAACCTCATATTTGAAATATTCCGTTGTTTGCTTTTGAAAGTCTTTTAGGTATATTTATCTTTGTTTTTATGCTTGTAGTATTTAACAAGTATTTAAAAAAATGTCTGTTTTGTGTTTGCCAACCATGGAAAATTAAATATGTTCAAGGCATGTCAGGGCAGTAAGGACAGTATCTTTGTTTCTGAATAAGAACAAGCTTATGCTTGTAAATTTATTTCAAAAGAGCTCTGCTTGAGGTCTAGTTGATCTTTTATAGTGGCCCAATATACTCAACTGGATAGGAAAAATAAGGTGTCCCTAGTAAGTGAAACAAAACTCTCATTTTAATTTTTATCAAGTTTTAATAATCATGGAAAAATATCCAGAAAGTTATGTTAGACATTTTAATTTATCCATTGTTTGTGCCAAAATGGTACCATTTCTCCCCAACAATTCTAAATCTTCAGGGTGCTGGCTGTTACCTACAGCTAACTCTCTCTCAAAAAATATACAGAGGAATGAACAGGAAAGTACTAAATCTGACATGCAGAGTCATTCTGGATTGCTTAAGGCCCTATTATGTCTCAATATTTCTGTTCATCTATTGATTTTTAATACATACATCACATTTCTTCTCATTATATATGTCACTGCTCCTTTAGTTTTTGTGTTCCATTTTTAATTTAGTTTTATTTATTTATTTATTTTTAAGCAATTCTTTTTTTTTTTTAAAGATTTTATTTATTTATTTGAGAGAGAGAGAATGAGAGAGAGCACATGAGAGGGGGGAGAGTCAGAGGGAGAAGCAGGGAGCCCGATGCGGGACTCAATCCAGGGACTCCAGGATCATGACCTGAGCCGAAGGCAGTCGCTTAACCAACTGAGCCACCCAGGCGACCCTTTAATTTAGTTTTAATTCACACATTTTTTAAAGTAACAATGCCATGAAGTTATGATAACTAATGAATATCATTCTCTGGCTTAGTCATATATTTATTTTTATGAGAACATTCTGATTAGAGTATATTTATTAGTACTGACAATGTAAAATATACAATGTTTCTTTTAAGTTTTAATTTCAGTATAATTAACAGTACGGTATTATATTAGTTTCAGGTGTACAATACAGTGATTCAACAATTCTGTACATTATTCAGTGCTCATCACAAGTGTACTCTTAATCCCCTTCACCTATTCCACCCATCCCCCACCTACCTCCCCTCTTGTAACCATTAGTCTGTTCTCTATAGTTAAGAGTCTCTTTCTTGGTTTGCCTCTCTCTCTCTTTTTCCCTTTACTTTCTTGTTTCTTAAATTCCACATATGAGTGAAATCATATGGTATCTGTGTTTCTCTAACTGATTCATTTCACTTAGCATTATACTCTCTAGGTTCATCCATGTTGTTGCAAATATGAAGATTTCATTCTTTTTTGTGGCTGAGTAATATTCCACTATGTATATATATTTGTGTACACACACACACACACACACATATATATACATGTATACACACACATATACACACCATATCTTTATCCATTCATTTATTGATAGACAAGTAGGCTGTTCCCATAATTTGGCTATTGTAAATAATGCTGCAATAAACATAGGAGTGCATGTATCTTTTCAAATTAGTGTTTCTCTATTCTTTGGGGAAATAGCCAGTAGTGAAATTACTGGATCTTAGGGTAGTTCTATTTTTAAATTTTTTTTCTATTTTCAATTTTTTGAGAAACCTCCGTACTATTTTCCACAATGGCTGCACCACTTTGTTTTCCCACCAACAGTATACAAAGGTTATTTTTTTCTCCACATCCTTACCAACACTTGTTTTTTGTGGTTTTGATTTTAGACATTCTGAACAGGAGTGAAGTAATATCTCATTGTGGTTTTGATTTACATTTCCCTGCTTCTTTGGAGAAATGTCTGTTCATGTCTTCTGCCCATTTTTAATTGGACTATTTGTGTGTGTGTGGTTTTTTTTTTTGGTGTTGAGTTGTGTAAGTTCTTTATATATTTTGGATTCTAACCCCTCATCCAGTATGTCATTTGCAAATATCTCTTATTCAGTTGGTTGTCTTTAAGTTTTGTTGATTGTTTCCTTTGCTGTGCAGAAGCTTTTTATTTTGATGTAATCCCAATAGTTTATTTTTGCTTTTATTTCCCATCCTTGCCTCAGGAGACATCTAGAAAAATGTTGCTACAGCCAGTGTCAGAGACATTATTGCCTGTGCTCTTTTCTCAGATTTTTATGGTTTTAGGTCTCATATTTAGGTCTTTAACACATTTTGAGTTTCTTTTTGTATATGGTGTAAGAAAGTGGTCCAGGTTCATTCTTTTGCATGTAGCTATTCAGTTTTCCCAACACCATTTGTTGAAGAGACTGTCTTTTTCCCAGTGCATATTCTTTTTTTCCTCTCTTTTTAAAAAGATTTTATTTATTTATTTGTCAGAGAGAGAGAGCACAGAAGCAGGGGGAGCGGCAGGCAGAGGGAGAAGCAGACTCTCTGCTGAGCAAGGAGCCCAATGCAGGACTCCATCCCAGGACCCTTAACTGACTGAGCCACTCAGCCGTCCCCCAGTGCATATTCTTACCTCCTTTGTCAAACATTAATTGACCATGTAATCATGGGTTTATTTCTGAACCCTCTAGTCTGTTTTATTGATCTGCATGTCTCTTTTTGTGCCAGAACTATATTGTTTTGATTACTCCAGCTTTGTAGTATATCTGGAATCTGGGATTGTGATATCTCCAGTTTTCTTGTTCTTCTTCAAGATTGCTTTGGCTATTTGCAGTCTTTTGTGGTTTCATTCAAATTTTAGGATTATTTGTTCTAGTTCTGTGAAAAACGCTATTGGTATTTTGATAAGGATTGCATTAAATTTGTAGATTGCTTCGGGTAGTAAGAACATTTTAACAATATTTGTTCTCCAATTCATGAACATGGAATATCTTTCCATTTGTTTGTGTCTTCAATTTCTTTCATCAAGATTTGATAGTTTTCTGGGGTGCTGGGTGGCATGGTTGGTTAAGCATCTGCCTTCAGCTCAGGTCATGATTCCAGGGTCCTGGGATTGAGCCCTGTGTTGGGCTCCCTGCTCAGTGGGAGTCTGTTTCTGCCTCTCTGTCTAACCTTCCCCCTGCTCATGCTCTCTCTCTCTCCCTCAAATAAATAAATAAAATCTTAAAAAAAAGATTTTATAGTTTTCAGAGCACAGGTGTTTTTCCTCCTTGGTTAAGTTTATTCCTAGGCATTTTATTCTTTTTGGTGCAATTGTAAATGGGATTGTTTTCTTAATTTCTCTTTTTGCTACTTCATTATTAGTAGAAATGCAGTGGGTTTCTGTATATTGATTTTGTATTTTGTGACCTTACTGAATTCATTTATCAGTTCTAGTAGTTTTTTTTTGGTGGAGTCTTTAAGGTTTTCTATACATAGTATCATGTCATCTGCAAATAGTGAGAGTTTTACTTCTTCCTGACCAATTTGGATGCCGTGTGTGTGTGTGTGTGTGTCTGATTGTTGTGGCTAGGACTTCTAGTACTGTGTTGAATAAAAGTGGTGAGATTGAACATTCTTGTCTTGTTCCTGATCTTAGGGGAAAAGCTCTCAGGTTTTCACCATTGAGTATGATGTTGGCTGTGAGTTTTTCATAGATGGCCTTTGTTACGTTGAGGTATGTTCCCTCTAAACCTATTTTGTTGAGTGTTTTATCATGAATAGATGTTGTACTTTGTCAAATACTTTTTGTGCATCTATTGAAAGGATCATATGGTTTTTATTCTTTCTCTTGTTGATGTGATGTATCATGTTGATTATTTTGTGAATATTGAACCACGCTTGTATCCTGAAAATAAATCCCACTTGATTGTGGTGGAGGATATATTTTTTTAATGTGTTGTTGGATTTGGTTTGCTCATAATTTGTTGAAGATTTTGCATCGATGTTCATCAGAGCTGTTGGCCTGTAGTTGTCTTTTTTTGTAGTATCTTTATCTGGTTTTGGTATCAGGGTAATGCTCGCCTCAGGATGAATTTGGAAGCTTTTCTTTCTTTTTGATTTTAGGAATAATTTGAGCATAATTGGTATTAACTCTTCTTTAAATGTTTGGTAGAATTTACCCATGAAGCTGTCTGGGCCTGGAGTTTTGTTTGTTAGGAGTTCTGTGATTACTGATTCAAAATCATTACTCGTAATCCCACTATTCAAATTTTTTATTTCTTCTTTTTTTTTTTTAAAGATTTTATTTATTTATTTGAGACAGAGAGAATGAGAGACAGAGAGCATGAGAGGGAGGAGGGTCAGAGGGAGAAGCAGACTCCCTGCCGAGCAGAGAGTCCGATGTGGGACTCGATCCTGGGACTCCAGGATCATGACCTGAGCTGAAGGCAGTCGCTTAACCAACTGAGCCACCCAGGCGCCCCTTTTTATTTCTTCTTGATTCAGTTTGAGAGGTTGTATGTGTCTAGGAATCTATCCTTTTCTTCTAGGTTGTCCAATTTGTTGGCATATAATTTTTCATAATATTCTGTTATAATCCTTTGTATTTCTGTGGTGTTGGTTATTTCTCCCCTGTCATTTCTGATTTTGTTTGAATCTTCCCTCTCTTTCTCTTGCTCATTTTTCTTCTTATGTGCCTGGCTAAAGGTTTACCAATTTTATTGATCTTTTCAAAGAACCAGCTTCTGGTTTCATTGATCTGTTCTATTGTTTTTTTGGTTTTTTTTTTAAGTTTCTATCTTGTTTATTTTCACTCTAATCTTTATTATTTTCTTCATTCTACTTGTTTGGGGTTTTGTCTGTTCTAATTTTTATAGCTCCTTTAGGTGTAAGCTTAGTTTGCTTATTTGAGATTTCTCTTCTTGAGGTAGACCTGTATTGCTATAGACTTCCTTCTTAGAATAGTTTTGCTGCATCCCAAAGATTTGGACGGTTGTATTTTCATTTTCATATATCTCCATATATTTTTGGATTTCCTCTTTGATTTCTTGGTTTCCCATTCATTGCTTAATAGCATGTTATTTAACTTTCATGTGTTTGTGTTCTTTCCATATTTTTTTCCTTGTGATTGATTTCTAGTTTCATAGTGTTGTGGTTAGAAAAGATGCATGGTATGACTTTAGTCTTTTTGAAATTATTGATTTGTTGAAACTTGTTTTATGGCCTAACATGTGCTCTATTCTGGAGAATGTTTCATGTGCACTTGAAAAGAAAGTGTATTCCATTCTTTTAGGCTGGAATGTTCTGAATATATCTGGTAAATCCATCTGGTCCATTGTGTCATTTAAAGCCATTGTTTCCTCACTGATTTTCTGTTTGGATGATCTATGCATTGATGTAAGTGAGGTGTTAAAATCCCCTACCTTTACTGTATTACTATTGATAACTTCCCTTATGTTTGTGTTTAGTTACCTTATGTATTTGGGTGCTCCCACATTACTTGATTTATGGTTGTTTTTGTAGTTCTTCTCTGTTCCTTTCTTCTCTTTGTCTCTTCTCTCAAAGTTTGCTGGCTTTCTTTAGTGATATATGTGGATTCTTTTCTCTTTATTTTTTGCATATCTATTACTGGTTTTTGATTTGTGGTTACTGTTAGGTTTATATATAACATCTTGTGCATAGATCAGTCCATATTCAGTTGCTGGTTGCTTAACTTTGTACCCATTCTAAAAACAGTAAATTTTTACTCTTTGCCCTCCCTGCTCCATGTTTTAGGTAAATGGTGTCATTCTTTACATCTTTTTATTTTGTGAATCCCTTGACCAATTTTTATAGATATACTTAATTTTACTGCTTTTATGCCTCCAACTTTTCTTTCTCTTGTTTAGGGTCTTTCCTTTCCACACAAAGAGTCCCTTTTAACATTACTTGTAGGGCTGGATTATTGGTCACTAATTCCTTAACTTTTCTTTGTCTTGAGATACTCTTTTATCTCTCTATTCTAAATGATAACATTGCTGGGTAGAGTATTCTTGGCTGCTGTGGCTGAGCTTTGTTTTGCTTTCAGTCCAGTAGTCTTCAGTGCTTCTCTTTGCCTGTTGTTGGCAGGGTTTGGTCCCTGTGTTGTTTTTGGCCATTCTGGATCTACTTCAGGTTTGAGTTGGGTCAGGCCAGGCATTTGCAGAGTTTTGCAAGAGCATGGAACTGCAGGGCAGCCTCCATGTGTTGTCCCTTGACAATCTTTTGTTGGTAGGTGGGGCCTATAGTCAGATCAGATATCTGTCCCCAGCTGGGGCATGGCAAAACTGTTATGTGTGTTTTTCTTCCACTCTTTCCAGGGCAGGAGTTACTTTGGGTTGCTGCTCACCCCTTTCAGGGCTGCTTGCATATCACCATGCTTGTGGCACCAATTTGGATGGATTCTTGCAGAGGTCATGTTGGTGGGGGGTGGGTTTGCAGGAGAGTGTAGGGTGAGTTGTGTGGTGTCAGCAATTTTTGTGTGGGTCTGCTGTTGAGGAGCCTATAGCTACTTTGGTAAACTCCTGCCCGGGGTGTGTTGCAGGGGATATTCCTGAGGAGAATGTGGGGGGCAGAGTACACTGTTAGCAAGGTAGGTAGTGACTATTGGCATTGTGCTGGTTCCTTCAGGTGTCTTTGTGTCTAAGCAGGGGATGGGGAAGGGAAATGATACCTGCCAGCTATTTTGTTCCCAGAAAAGTCTCCCAGAGATCCCTGCCTCTCCAGCACATGCTCTAAGATTAATAAACAATCCCTTTCTTGTATAACCCAGGCATTTTTCAAACTGCTGTTTCTATGCTGTTTCTCAGCTAGGTTGTTATACTGTCTCTGTAGTGGGGAGTACCCCATTTCCTATTGCCCTCCAACTTTCCCAGAATTGAGCCCACTGATTTCTAAAGCTCTAGGTGTTCCACTGATTGATTGTAAGAACTTGAGAATTTAAGCTCCTCTGGTTTTCAAAGCCAAATGTTATTGGGGTTCATCTTCCCAGTGTGGTCCCCCGTGTCTGGGATGACTGGTGTGGGGTCTGCTCTTTTCCCCTCTCCGAGCCACAGCATCCCTTTCTAAGACAGACATTCTCACGTGTCAGTTTGCCTCCCAACTGCATCTCTGCTCTTCCTGTTCTCTTTTATGTGGCCTCTTCTCTACATTTAGCTGTGGAGAGTCTATTCTGCCAGGCTTTGGGTTGTTTTCTGGGTTATTTATACAAATGTGGGTATTATCTAGGTGTAACTGTGGGATGAAGTGAACTAAGGATCCTCCTACTCTACTGTCTTCCCTGGAGGTCTAACGTATATGATTTTTTATCAGGATGAAGACTTAGAACATTTCATTTGAAAGTTCAATCTCAAAAACCCTTAACTACATTTTTTTTTACTTAAGGTATTTATTAAAATTTCCCTTTCCTGATGTCCAAAAGTTGTTCTTGCAGACTAGTTGGTATAAGTTATATTTTTCAAAATTTTATTTAAAATTGATATAATTGGCATATAACATTATATTAATTTCAGGTGTACAACATAATACGGTATCTGTATATATTGCAAAATGATCACCACAGTTAAGTCTAGTTAGCATCCATCAACACACACATTACAAATTTTTATTTGTTACGATGAAAAGTTTTAAGATCTCTTTTAGCAACTTTCAAATACACAATATAGTATTATTAACTATACTCACAATGTTTTACATCTCCAGGAATTATTTATTTTATAGCTTGAAGTTTACCTTTTGATCATTTTCACACATTTCCTTCACTCACTATTCTTGCCTCTGGCAGCCACCAGTCTGTTCTGTGTTTCTATGAGTTCAGGGTTTTTTTTTGTTGTTTTTGTTTTTTTTTTTTTAGATTCTGACATATAGGTGAGATCATATGGGATTTGTCTTTTTTGTGTGATCTATTTCACTTAGCATAATGCTCTCAATATCCATCCATGTTGTCATGAATGATAAGAGTCTTTTCTTATGCCTGGGTAATATTCCATTTTATATGTATATGTGTGTGTTTTTATGTGTGTGTGTATATATATATCACATCCTCTTATGCATTTATCTACTGATGGAGACTTAGGTTGCTTCCTAACCTTATTTAGTGTTTTCATTTTCTTTGAGTAAATGCCCAGCAGTGGAATTATTGAGTCATATGGTATTTCTATTTTTAGTATTTTGAGAAGCCTCCATAGTGGCTGCATGAATTTACATTCCTACCAACAGTGCACAAAGGTTCACTTTTTCCTCATCCTTGCTGGCACTTGTTATTTCTTGTCTTTGATAATAGCTATTCTGTTTTGTGTGAGGTGATATCTCAATTTGGTGTGATTTTCATTTTCCTGATGATTATTGATGTTTAGCACTTTTTCGTATACCTGTTGACCACCTGAATGTCCTCTTTGGAAATATGTTTATTTAGATCCTTTGACCATTTTTAAGCTTTTTTTTTTTCTACTTTTGAGTTGTACACATTCTTTATATATTTTGGAAATTAACCCCTTATCAGATATATGATTTGCCAATATTTTCTCCCATTTGGTAGGTTGCCTTTTCATTTTGTTGATGGTTTCCTTTGCTGTACAGAACCAAATTACATTTAAATTCATAAGGTTTTTGTTATTTATCATATACATATTAAATTTCTAATTATACTAATTATACTTTCATAGAGCAGAAGATTAACATTTTAAGATAATGTGATTTATTAGGCCCAAAAGACATCTCATATTTGATATGTACTCTAAATTGTTCTGAAGTTAGTTTCTAGTTTTAATTTCTAAGGATATTAATGACATAATTTTATTAGCATATATTTATATTACTTATATACTTTTTTGTTGTCTATGGTCTATGTGTTATTTATAAGTTTTAAAAATAAAATTTTGGAGAAAAGTGATTAAAGGTATTTTGACAATTTACCTGAGTTAGGAAATGATTTATTTATGATAATAATTTTTATGTGAAATAAAAATAAACAGTATACACACACACACAGGCTTCTTATTTGCCTTCAGTTACGTTTTTGACCTTTGCTGTTTTGCCCTCCCCCCATATATATGTGTGTATTTATATATGTGTGAATATATATGTATATATTTATACAGATATATATTATGTATATATATATATATGTATGTATATATATGGGAGTCTGAAATAAGATGATGAAACAAACACACGTGTGTCTTTCCCCAAACTCAGGAAAGAACAGAAAATTTAAAAAAAATACGTCTGTTAACATCTCTGGAAAGATGGGAAAGAAAACGTTCCATTGTTCAGTGATTTTTTACACTAATTCCTTGATCTCTCCCTTTCTAGTTTTTTTTTTTTTAAAGATTTTATTTATTTATTTGAGAGAGAGAATGAGATAGAGAACATGAGAGGGGGGAGGGTCAGAGGGAGAAGCAGACTCCCTGCTGAGCAGGGAGCCCGATGCGGGACTCGATCCAGGGACTCGATCCAGGGACTCCAGGATCATGACCTGAGCCGAAGGCAGTCGCTTAACCAACTGAGCCACCCAGGCACCCTCTCCCTTTCTAGTTTTTCCTTCCTATAAGTATTCAAACATGTTGTAGTGTCCTCCATCTTTAAAAAAATACTCATTTAAATCTCTCTCTGCCTTATAACTCTGTTTCTTCAAAGCAAAATTTATCAAAAGAATTGTCCAAACGTGTCATCTTCACTTTCTTCCTTCCACTTCTGATTTCAGCCATTACCATATGGCTAATGAGTTGGACAAATTCTACTGCTGTGTTTCTCCTTTACTCACACACCCAGTACTTCTGACACCATATGTGTGGGTTTTTCCCACACACCAAGCAATTCCCTGTGATACGAGCTCGGTGTCCTATAATTCAATTCAGTTCTGACACTAACAGGACTTAGTGCAGACCCCACAGGTTAAGGTCTCAGTTCCCCTCTTCAGATGTCAGTCACAAGTAAGTCCCCAGGTTATCCACAACTTTTGTCCAACTTGGTTATAAATTGGAGGTTCCCATGACATGCTCCTTGGATTTGATCATTTGTTAGAATAGCTCACAGAACTCAGGGAAATGCTTATGCTTAGTTTACTTGTTTATTATATGATAAAGATTATGATCAGGGATATGGATGAACAGCTAGGTGAAGAGATACATGGGGTGAAGTTCTGAAGGTCCCAAGCAAAGCAACTTTTGTCCCCATGGAGTTGGAAAGTGCCACACTCTGGACAGATGGATGAATGTCCCTGAACCCCATACTACTGAGATTTTTATGGAAGCTTCATCATGTAGGCATGATTGATTTATAACTCTATTTCTAGCCCTCCTCCCCTCTCTGGATGGGGAAGTAGGACTGAAGTTTGTAAGCTTCCAAGCATGGCTTGGTCTTTTTGGTGACCAGTCCCATCCAGGAGCTACCAAGAGTCCTCTTATTAGAACAAAAGTCATTCCTATCACCCAGGAAATTCCAAGGGATGTAGGAGCTTGGTGTCAGATGCTCCTATCACTCAGGAAATTACAAAAATCTTAGGAGCTCTGTATCAAGAACCAGAGTCAAAGACTAAATGTTAGAACAAAAGATTCTTCTAACACTCTTTATTTACAAATGTTTTATGAGCTCTGTCTTGGGAACCAGGGGCAGAGAACAGTATACATATTTGATTTTCCTTCTGCCTTTCTGACTGTATTTTGTCCACATTGCTGGGTCCTGTTTCTTAATATACTCCTAAATACTGAAGTCCTTCAGGCTCAGTACTGGGTATATCTGCTTATTTCTTAGCTTTGTTCATCTAATCTCATAGTATTAAACACTATCTATATGCTATGCCAAAGTATGCTAATATTTATATCTCCAAATGATTTGAATCTTCAGAGCTCCAACCCATACCTACAACTGTCTACCTGACTTTCCCAATTAGGTGACACACAGTTATCTCAAACTTAATATGCCCCAAACTGAACTCTTGATCTTTCTTCCATATCTGTCCTCTAATTTTCTTCATTTTAGTTTATGGAATCTACATTCACTCAATTGCTCCTGCTAGAAACTGAGGTTAGCCTTGATCTTTCTTTCCTTCATCTTCCCTAAGTAATCTGCCATGAAACTCTATCAATTCTGCTTCAAAAATGTTCTGTGGTTTTAAGCCATCAACATCTCTATATCAGTATCTCAGAGATGCTGATAAATGATCCAAGCCCTCTCACACTTAGGCAAATGTAATCAATCATTTTCTTATCCATCATTCTTTTTCTACTTTTGCCTCTTTCTAATCAATACTCCTTATTGCGATCAGAGTGGTATATCAGTTTTTCATCACGTATTCTTTAATTTATACCAAAAACTGAAATAGTATAACAAAACTTTCTTTTGCACTACTAGTGGAAGAATAATTTTCAAGGAAAAAGTAGAAAACATTTAATTATATATAACTTGCCTAATCAAGATGTTTATTCAAGTAACTTATTTCAGAGCCAATAAGGTCTAATTATTTATTCTTTTTTACTGTGTTTTTTAATACTTTTTTTTCTTTTAGTGGTTGAGAGTGTTCTCATCATTAATTCTAAATTATACATGCTTTTTATTAAACCTAAAATTTCTTCTAGAGGCCACTCAGTAAAATTAATTAAGAGATTTTTCATATCAGTAAAATATTCCAATTACAGATACATGTTAAATGAAGAGGATTGATTTTAGGAGAAGATGCAGTGATTCATGAAAGAAAAAGGCAATTTGTAACGCTGTATTTATACAATGGGGACAATTAAAAACACTGATATGATGAAAATATTTCTAAAGAAGACACACTAAGCTGCTTCTTTCTTGCATTTGTCTACATAACATTAGTCTGAGGGAAAATGCCATTCCTTACAAGTTGGACAAATGATCAAGCAAGAGAGAAAAGATAAGACTCCTTACAGGTGATATTGGGTAAGAACAGTGCTACCAAGTAGAACAAGACAGTTCTTGTTTTGTTTAATTTTGGTCTTGGCCATTCCTTGTTCTCCATACATCTGAATCTCTTTGCCTTGATGTTGGTTGCTTTGCACCACATGGTTTCCAGAAATATGAATCCTAAGTCAGGCTTGCAGTTTCAGAGACTGTCTAGCTCCCAGTCCAACTCACCTCCTCTTCTTCCTGGGTACACAGCCAGACTCTCTGTACCAGACTTCCATGATGTTAGGAATGACCAAGTTCCTGCCAGTGAACTATGAACTCTGAACTGTGAGAAGATCCCAGCCCTGGGCTTTTAAGTTCCTTTGTGTGACACTCTATACTCCTGAGACTTGATACATAGGTGAGCATGGAGATCTTAGAAACCTCATTTGGAGGTGAACATTCCTGAATTACCATTTAGAGGAGATCATCTGATCAAGAACATTTTGTCTTTTACTTGAACAACTAATATATTAGGCCACTGAGATTTTTGTTGTATCCATCAAAAGAGCCTTACCTTAACTTATGTTAATGCCATAAAATGGCAACCTGAGTCTCTTGCTTTTTTAATTAAAGTTAAGAGTACAAAGAAGCTTTTAAATGCCCAGTTTTCATTATCCAGAACATTCACCCATTCCCTTCTTTTGAAATAACACTGTTTTTATATGATACTACCTGTATGGTTCATGTCTTTTCTCTCTTGCTTGATCATTTGTCCAGCTTATGAGGAATGGCAGTTAATCTCCAGACTGATGTGATGTAGGCATATCCAAGTGAGGAAGCAGAGATTACCGTGTCTTCTTGACAGATATCTTTAGATGGCATCTGGGAAGACTCAGATTTAACTAAAGTTAAACCTCCGCAGTTGGTCCATGGAGGTTCAGGTTCAGGTTAAACTCCTTTCTGGATACTTAGGGCTGGGGATTAAGTAAAACTCATATTTCCCAGTTTGCAATGGGAACTCAAGGAGATAAAAAGAATCGAAGCCCAGGGGTATCAGAAGAAGCCATCTTTTGTAGATGTAAAATAAGTTCTGTGACTTTCCTTCAGGGAACCCTTTAAATACTTTCCCATTGCATTGAATCAAATTCTACAGTATTCATGTGACCTACTAGGCCCTGGCACCTGCCTGCCTTTTCATCCTCTTCTCAAAATTACTTTGTTCCACCCACACAGATTATTTCATTCCTTAGAGAGCCCTTTAATACCAGGGATTCCAGTATGCGGTCATTCCCCCCCTGCCTAGAGTGCTCCTCCCTGAGACCTTTGTCCGGAAGTTCCTATCTTCAAGGCTTTTTGCTTAAATATCACTTATTTAGTGAGGCTTTATCTATTCCTATCCCAGTCAAAAAAATTTTTTTTGTAAGTTTTCTTAATAAAGTGTGGTTTTCCTTTATTGAAGCTATCACAGTTTGTATTTATAAATTGACTTTTGTTGTTATTTGCTGCCTATTTTATTCCCATATGCATTTGCTCCCATTGCCTATAACATAGTGGTAGGAAATACTTGTCAAAATGAATAAATGAATGAAATTAAAACAGAAAATTGAAAAATCTATTAAATTTACTGGCCCACAATTGACTAAACATTGCCAAATTGGCAATGCTATACCAGTGTGATCATATTATGCAGATGTATTAAGAAATAATGTTATTATGCATTCTAAAATGAAAAAAATGTTGACTTTATTTTGGCATATGTATTACTGTTCTTCAGTTTTGTTAAGAATGGCCTTCATTTTCCCTTCAAAAAAAATCAAGGGGAAGTACTTTTTGTTGTTACATGAGTTTATGCAATAAATACTTAGTGCTTTCATACAGTAAGTTCTTGGTAAATGTTAGCTATTATTATATCATTATAAAAATTTTTCTTTCGTATATATGCTACAATTTAATGAAGTTATTATAAATTTTCATTTGGTAAAATACTTATAATTTTAAATTTGTTTTTTTCTTTACTGTGTTTTACAGGGTAATTTTTGTACTTGTTATTGATTTAAACTTTTAGTTCAAACAATTACTATATATGATTGTTACATATAGTGATTATATTCCAATTAAATGTATGAAGAGCCTATGTTTACTTATATAAAAAAGTATAGCCTAATTGTTAGTAATAATTAATTTTAAAGGGAGTGAGGCACTGATTCAAAAGTCATTTTATGGATCTTTGAAAACTAAATAATCTTTCCTTATTTCAATCAAAGATGAATGTAGAGTTGGATGTTATAAGTTAATGAGCCAGCAGTTTTTCTTTGTTTACCTTTCTAATTCTTTCTTTGATGTCTGGTATAACAATGCACTGTGTTTTAAAATTTTAGTCCTTTTGCTTTTAGTTTCGGTTTTAATGAATAAGTTTTTGACTCCATTTAACAGAAACAGAACAAAGAGTATAAAGGTTTACCTTGGTCCATGTATTATGAAATAAAAAATTTATTGTTTCTCATTTTCACTTGTTGCCAGAGGTAATTTGGGAGCGAGGGTGTTATGCTACTTTTAGTGTTTATAAGCAGAAATCTAAGAATACAGAATAAAATAAAGTGAGTCATTTAAGTTTTAGTCCTGAGCTTAATTTTTATGTTTACATTATTAAAGCTGAGCTTATTTTTAATGGTCATTGCTGACGTATGAATTTAGTTGTATACCTCAGAAGATAATTACTGTTAAATATATCATTCTGAAAAGTTCTGCCAAATTATATAGTGTGGTTGGATTTTTAGTTTTCTTTGGTTACCTTACAATTTATTTCTACTATCTTTTTATAGTTGTAGAGATATCTTTCAGTATTTCAGGCTAATTGAGTTTCAAGAATAATTAGAAAGATTTTTTTTTTTTTAAGTAGTAAATTCTGGCTCACTGTATCAGTTGGATAGCTAGAGCAGAGAGATCACAGAAACATTTCAAATTCTTAGCAAGTATTTTAGAGAAAACAGACAAACAAAAATGATCCCTTCATACCATCAAGTCCCCAGTGGTCTGAGTAGAACCTATGTGATTGCTCGTTTAAAACACTTTTGGTTATTTTAAATTAAGGAGAAACTTAAAATTTTCTTATTACATAAATCTTAGGGCGCCTGGGTGGCTCAGTTGGTTAAGCGACTGCCTTCGGCTCAGGTCATGATCCTGGAGTGCCGGGATCGAGTCCCGCATCGGGCTCCCTGCTCAGCAGGGGGTCTGCTTCTCCCTCTGCCCTCTTCCTTCTCATGCTCTCTGTCTCTCATTCTCTCTCTCAAATAAATAAATAAAATCTTTAAAAAAAAATCTTAATCCAAGAAAATGGACAATGCTTGTTTGTTTCATGTCAGTTCATTCTCTGAGAGGAAGAAACAGCAAAATGATTTTAGAGCAAGTACTTAGCTACTGTACAGACCAGGTTTCAAGTCTAGGTTCTTCTGTGTGGTTCTCAAGAACTTATCCTGCATAAACCTTATTTTTGTTTTTCAAATGCAGATGACAGTAGTACCCCTATCACTGAATTTTTATAAATAGTAAATAAAATAAAAGTTCTTTGTACCATTTGGGGACATATTGACTGCTTAAAGCTCTCATCATTACTAAGTGGTAAAATGTAGCCATTTTTTTTTTTTTAAAGATTTTATTTATTTATTTGAGAGAGAGAGAGAATGAGAGACAGAGAGCACGAGAGGGAAGAGGGTCAGAGGGAGAAGCAGACCCCCCGCCGAGCAGGGAGCCCGATGCGGGACTCGATCACGGGACTCCAGGATCATGACCTGAGCCGAAGGCAGTCGCCCAACCAACTGAGCCACCCAGGCGCCCCAAAATGTAGCCATTTTTATACACAAATTGTCTCTCCTTCTGTCAATGACTAACAGTGAAATTAATTCTTAGGTATCAGTTTCTTATGCAGGATTAAGAATAAGGTTTTCATTCAGGATTAAATAAGAATACAGGATTTTAAGGCATGAAATCGAAGGAAGGGATACAGTAAAACACTAGATAAAATTAAAACATGTCCTCAAAGAAAATGTTCACTACATTTGGTTAATTTTACTTTTAAAATTATTCAATACTATTTTATTCAACTTTGTTTATACTAAGAGAAATTAGGTTCCTTGATTTTACAGAGACATCTAATACCGGAATGGTAGGAGAGAATTTCATGTTGTAAATGTAAAATTAAATATTTAATGCTCCCATTTAAATTTACAAGTCCGTGAAGAAATTACCTTCTGATGAAACTGAATGAGGCTGGAAGTGTTGCTGCAGAGAAAATCCTTAGTACTCTGCTCCGAATGTCTTTTGACACCTTCAACATTACCTTTGACATTCTTTTCACAGCCTACACCATTACTGGCTTTCTGATGCCTGTCATAGAATGCATTTTCAGGCTTCCAAGCTTTCTGAATCAGACAAGCTACTTGCATATTTTATTAAGCACAAAGTTTTTAACACAGAATGGTTAGGTATAACTGGGTCATTGCTACTGAACAGTGAATGGCACATTTAATGTCATTTTTCACTAGCAAAATCTGCTCTGTACTTACAGTGAAATGTGACTCACACAAAGTGAAAGGCTCATATTATTTTCCCCTTGCCAGGTTGTCTCAAGGAGTGAAAGGTAAAATCGTGATTTTTAAAAACAGGTCCCTTTATGGAGGTACATGTCTAAAGTCAGGAGGAAAACATTACTCATCCCAAACAATTTCTGTAAGTGAAAGACAGGTTTTTTTTATTTGAGTACTGTTATACATTGATTTTTAATGTTTATTCTTTTAACTGTGTTCAAATGGTGAACAATCAAGATGTATCATCTTTTGCTTTGAGGGAATGACATAAAATCTGAGGAATTTTTGACGTATAATGAGACCTCATGCAGCAAGCTCTTATGTAGCATCTGTCTGGGCACATAAAAAATAATAGAGCCTATTCCTCATATTTAGTGGGGAAAAAACGTCACGTTAAAACAATTACAGTAGAGAGGATAGGTGCTAGAGCAGTTATGTTCAAAGCACTATAATGAAGTAATCATTTTGGAATTATAACAGATCTGTAAACATAATTATTTTATTGCTTATAATTGAAAGAAAAGCAAATAAAACAAAAGTCAGAAACTCAGTCCACTCCTTTGTTCCGTGTGTGTGTGTGTTGCTGGTTTGGTTTAATGGTGGATGGAATTAGGTCAAAAGGAAGTAAGAGAATAAAAATTACATTGACTATATCAAAATATTGTCCCATTACAGTTACTGTAGGTTGGCCAAGGAAATTCAAAGGAAGAAACATGCAATTTAGTTTCAAGCATTCTGAAGAATACTTTTATGTTTTGCAAATGACATAAGCAAACAGTTGGAAGTATTTGGGGACTATGATTATTATTATGTGGATATAGCAGAAAGAGGTAACAGGACAAAGTACCAAGGTGTGGTAGAAGAGTATGGATTTTAATCACACAAAATTGGGTTTTTAAATGCTGGTTCTAATCCTAGGTATGTGGCTTGGGCAGTTTTTTTTTTTTGTTTCTTTTGTTTTTTACATAAGATTTTTTCATATATATAATAGAGATCACCATAAATAGCTGTCTGATAAACATTTTTGGAAAATCAATTTTTACTCATTCTAGTCTTTTAAAAATGCTTATCAAGTTATACCATCTTTCTGCTTTGTTTTATTTCCTTAATGAAGGTTAGGAAACCTTATTTCCTATAACCATAACCCATAACCCCTTCCTGCCTCTGCAGTGAAATTTCACCCTACTTTTACCCCTTGCCGTCTGTGATTCTGCCATATGGACCCATCTTAGTTCATGAAATCCCCTGGCATTCTCTCACCTTTGGATTTTGGTATAGATTGTGTCTTCTTCCTGTAATGCTCATTCAGCTGTGTCCTTAGTTTAGATAACTCCTGTTCATCTTTCAGATCATCTAAATATAATGCCATTCCCTTGGATAGCTTTTTAAATGCCCTAATCAGGTCAACTTTCCAAACTGTAGGCTCCCGTACTTAGCCTTATGTAACCCTCATAACACATGAAATTATTTGTTGCATATTTTTCTTCTCTACAAGTTGCAAACTCCAGTACAGCTAAAATATTTTTGTTTTGTTCACCACGATATCCCAGGACGTAATGTAGTCTCTGACTATGAATTCTCAGTAAGTATTTAATTGAGTAGAAACATAAAGTACCTAGTTCAGGGGATGAAATAATCCTTAGTTATATTTTCCCTTCTCTCCCTAATATTTTGAGAAATAGAATATATACTTCATTTATACCAAAAAGAATTAAGGCCTTCTACATTATACTAAGGAATTTGGATATTAAATTCAAAGTATTCTTTCCACAAACAAAATCCTTAATTTCAGTCCCCAAATTTGTTCTTTCCCTGTTCTTCCCCATTGAGATGACACCACCATCCCTCTGGTTGCTCAAATCAATAATCAAGATGCTGTTCTTAATTATTTCTTTCCCTTCCCTCTTATATGCAATTTATTACCAATTCTTTGTCACTCTGCCTTTTAGTGTATCATTAGTCCCCTTTTCCAAGCCACTAACAGGTCTTGATGGCACAGCTACAATAGCCTCCCAACTCTTATCCTATTAAAAATCCGTTTTCTCAAATGGATTTAAGAAATTTTTGAGAATTTATGTTTGAGAAAATTTTGAGAATTTATGTTGTGAAAGATAAATCAGCTTTCTGAACTGAGAACACCAACATCTTCTTATCATTTTAAGATAAAATCCTTATGCTTTTTTTGGATCTGTAGGGCCAATGAGTTACTCTTTATCTCCTCCCTGACTCTTTCTCTGTATCACACTTTTTAGCCAACCTGAGCTGGCTTTATTTTTGTTTCCATATAATCCAGTCTTTTCTGTCTTGTGCCTTAGCACTTGCTGTTCACTCTGCTTGGAATGCTTTCTGCCCTGGGTATTAGCTTGGTCATAACCTTCACGGGACACTCTTCCAACAAGTCTTCCATCTACATGAAGCTCCAGTTGCTCCCTGTAACATCATTCTGTTTTCTTCTCTTCCTAGCACTTATTACTATCTGAAATTATCTATTTTGGTTGCTTATTTATTTTTTCTTTATTCTTACTGGCATATATAAGATCCATTAAAGCATGGCTCTTTCTGGGTTGTTTACTGCTGTAAACTCAGTGCTGAGGTTGTAGAAGACATTTGGTTTTTGTAGAATGAGTTATTGAGGAAATACATACCATTTTTATAGAGAGATAATCACGGAAGCAATTTAATTTGCAAACATTTGTTAAATTATCTGTGTATCTGATAAGAGACTGTGAGGACTTGCAGAACAAAGAAATGTGTTGCAGAACTGTACCTTGAAAGATACATAGAATTGAACTAGTTAGGGAAGAGGTACATGCACAGGACAGAACAGGAAACAAACACAAGATATATTTAGAAAATGGTAAGTTACCATCTGAGTATAACTCAGAGCACCACACATTAGAGGGTGGAGAGGCAAAGTGCACCTTGTTTTCTTCTTTATTTTAATCTTGTTAGGACTTATGCCATCCTTGATATGTCTTTTGGAAAGCATCTCAAAATGACTGTTTAGTGTTCACAATAATATTTTACAGATATAAAATCAATAAATAATATGACAGGCATAGGAACCCAAAATAATATGATGAATAAATCATTGTAGAGGGAAAGCCAGATACACAGCAAATAATACAATGTCGTAACTGCGGTGGTACAAACATACATACCATGTTGTACGCAGAGAGAAGGGGCACTTCTTGGAATCCAGAATCACCCAGGAAGGCACCCTATAGAAGTGATATCTTAACTGATTTTAATAGGAGAAGTGACCAAAAGCAGCTGGGGAGTACAAGGAGGTCTCAGGTAACAAACACAAGAGTAAAGGCACATAGGTACAAAACTACAGTGCTTTTGAGCACCGTTTCAGCACTTTGTTTCTTCTGGAGCATATAGCTTGGGGTACCATGTAGTGGGAGGGGACTGAACACATACACAGCCCCACAGAACAGAGGACCATATACATCATGATAAGATGACTAGGAAGACATTGGGAAGCCGCTAAAACTTCAAGCAGGGGAGAAGCATGGTTATATCTATATTTTAGAAGTAACATTTTTGTGTTGGCATGGTAGATGGATTTGTGGGAAGGGATTTATTGGATAGCTGTATACAAAATAATGTTGAAGGTCTGAAACACAGTAGTGAAAATGAGGATGTACAAAATGGAAATATTTGGGAGTAAACTAGGTGAATTTTTAAATGTTCATTTTCAAGACAGTTTATTTATGCTCATTAGGATTATTTCAATGTTCTCTTGCTATGTGTGGGTTATAGGATTTGGAACACATGATAAATTTATGCACACGTAAGTCAGCAATCTGAATAGGATTGTTAAAATCTATGAACATTTTACTGCTGGGATTTGAGATAATTTCTAGTTGCTATTTCTCATTTTATTTGAATCTATTACTTTATATCTTTATAGTACAGGTTTTAGGAAATGTATTTCTATTTTCCTAGAGTTGTAAACATTTAGTTCTGTGCTTCTCCTTTTTGTTATGGCACCTATTATGAGATGGGACAAAATGATCCTTCTCAATTCACTGATTGGAAAATGAAACAAACAAACAAACAAAAAAACCAGAAAACCCACCACATTATTTACTCAAGGCTTTGGAGGTATTTACTGGTGGAATTATGGCTCAGACACAAATTTCCTAATGCCTGTTCTAACTCTTCTCAATAGACCACTGATTGAGTTATCTTCTTCCTGAATATTTTTCCCTTAAACTCTCTACACCTGTGAAAAAGTTATTTTAGAGAAATAATCTTTTTTGATAAAGTATAGTTAGTAAACATAGAACACATGCCTAGTAACTGCTGAAAAAGATCTCATGATCCTTGTGTAAGAGTTAATTAAAACCAGTAATATTATTTGTTTTGCTTACTAAAAACAAAGAAGTCTCAGAAAGGAGAAAATTATTTCTCTGTAAAGGGATATGTATGGTTTTGTAATTTTATTCCTGTATCATTTGCCATATGTAAATTTGTTAAATGTTTTGGTTTTAGTTATAATTTGACAGAGCAAATACAACTGAGATCACATTATGAGTGAGAAGTGGAAAATTCATGATATTTTATAACACTTTAATTAACAATTAAGTTATCAAGTTCTTTATTTGTGAGCTTTTTGAAATCTTTTCAGCCAAAAACAGCCTACATTATATTTTAGAAAATACCAATAAAGGATAGATTTAGCTTTTTTAAAGGATTATTTTAGCATTTTACTTGTTCTTTCATTTGAGAGGAACTCTCACCAAAAATATGTCTTTTTCGGGTGCCTGGGTGGCTCAGTTGGTTAGGCGACTGCCTTCAGCTCAGGTCATGATCCTGGAGTCCTGGGATCGAGTCCCATATCGGGCTCCCTGCTCAGCGGGAAGTCTGCTTCTCCCTCTGACCCTCCCCCCTCTCATGCTCTCTCTCTCTATCTCATTCTCTCTCTCAAATAAATAAATAAAAAATCTTTAAAAAAATATGTCTTTTTCTTCTCTCTGAGTTATTAATTAATGACTTTATTTTTTAAAGATTTTATTTATTCATTTTAGAAAGACAGAGAGAGGGAGAGTACATGGGGGAGGGGAAGAGGCAGAGGGAGAGAGAGAATCCCAGGCAGACTCTGTGCTGAGTGCTGAGCTTGGAGCTCTGCACTGGGCCCGATCCCACAACCCTGAGATCATGACCTGAGCCAAAACCAAGAGTCAGACACTCAACAAATTGAGCCACCCAGGTGCCCCTCTCTGTGTTATTTATTGTCTGCTACGCATATTCTTAGGTTTCTTTTAATCTAGTGTATAGATTCAAAGATAGTATCATCCTGTTCCAGGTCTCTAAAATTGAAAAACCAAATGAGTGATTGTGCAGAGTGATTCACTGACGATAAAGTAGAGAGGAGTTCCTTGTGCTTTTACAGATTATCATCAGTGTAGGCATCAGATAAGATTTCTTTTCATCCTTAGTCACACAGAGCTTCTTACAAGGAGGATAATAGATGCCAGAATAATTTGTTTGCTTGACCCATGTTACCTGTCAATTCTTTCACATATGAGATTGATGAATATTAACTAGGACAACAATTTTCTAGAACATTTCTCAATTATCCTTTTTCTCTCACTCATTCTCATCTTTTTAAAAATTATAACCCTTGTAGAGGAAAAGACACTACAACCCAGTTAGGAATTCTTGCTCCTGTGTTCAAATGAAATAAGCTCTGTGATGAAAAGGAAAAGTGGAAAGAAAAAAATTTACAATGAAAGTGTTGCTGAAAAGATAAAACAAATTACATTGAATTTATTGCTAAAACAAGTTCTATGTAATTTTTTTGGAAAAAGAATATTTTGCTTTATATCTCATTTTATATTTTATTTTGTTGTTTTTAAAGATTTTATTTATTTTAGAGAGAGATAGGGAGAGAGAGTGTGTGTGCAGGGGGAGGGGCAGAGGGAGAGGGAGAATCTCAAGCAGACTTCTCCCTGAGCACGGAGTCTGATGTGGGGCTCTATCTCATGACCCTAAGATCATAACCTGTGAGCCAAAATTAAGAGTTAGACATTTAACTCACTGAGCCACCTAGGCACCCCTCATTTTATATTTTAATTAAGACTTTGATTTACAAATCTAGGGAAACTCAGTACAATTATTATTTTAATAGTATCTTGGAAATTATTTAATGGTGCAGAATCATTGATGAAGCATCCCTGGGAACATTATGCATATATCTACTTTAGTAGAAGAGATTGGAAAAGAGATATCCTAGAGAGTAATAATAACTAGCAATAATCAATAGCAATAAGTAGCAGTAATTAAACAGTATGATCTAAATCAGGGCATCATCAATGATACCTTTATTAATCAAGACACTTACCAGTGTATCAATTGCTGGAAAATTGCAGCATTACAACTATATTAAAGTTGAATTTTTAGCATTGATATCTTTATTGTTAGTATAATGCAGAATCATAGATCTCAATAAATTCTAGTCATAAGTTAGTTTTAGTTACTAATATCAGATTTCAGTTGTCCCTAATAACTCAAAGTTACACTGTGCATAAAAATAAAGGTCTATATAGAACTTCAGTAAAGACTCAGAAAAGATTTATAATTTTTTATTGGTTTAAAACCCGTAAGAGGAAACTCTAAGGTGACCATAAAGCTTAGAAACCATATTTGAAGTGTCATTGGTCTATATTTATAGGAATTTATTACTGGTCTAGTCTGTCAGATTCACTTTACTTCTGAAATTATCTCATTTTTTAAATGATGAAAACAAGACCATACGCGTTTGAATTCTGGATCCAGGGAACAGGCCAGAGAGTTCAAGAGCCAGGATGAAGCCACAGATTGTAGTCTGGGTCCCTTGTGCTGCACAACAAGATAATAAGTTTGTTTTCATTTTCATGGAAATTGTTGGGATAAAAAGATTTTGGAGATCTTAAGATTTGTACTTTACTATAGTTTCACTATTTTTGCCTTATTAAGGTGGTTAAAATATTTCTGATATCCTAAATATATCACATTTTCCATGAAACATAAATATAAAAAGTCCATTTCTCTTTTTACTTTTTTATTCTTCTTCTTTATAGTAGCATAAGACTCATGAAATTTTACATTTAAAATTTTCTTTGGAAAAACATTTTCCTTTTTACTCAATAAACATATGAGTGCTTGTTACATGAAAAACAATTAGCTAGATATCGGGGTTGGTGGCACAAAGATTAGTAAAACATGAATAGTGTTCTCAAAGAACTTAGTGGAATGAGTATAAGGAAAATATGTTTTCTTTTTATAGTCAGCAGAATTTTCAGATGTGTATATTGATGCATTAGAGTTTACTATAACAACTTATTTTAGAATTTCTGAAATACTAAATTTTGAATTTTATTATTTGATATCAAATGGTTGAAACCATGCTTTTCTCCTTTCTTATGAAAGCCTATTAAATGTTCATAGAACATGGCCTTAACATTTTGATATTAATTAATAGTATCCTGCTAAATTTTATTATAGAATGACAGCATATAATTAAGAGATGTAGACTGTGAGTGTGAAAAGTTAATTAACTGCAAGATTTTGACAGACACCAGGTAATTAAAAATTAAAATGAAAATAGTTTTTTTAAAAAAATTAATTATGCTTTATTTCATATTATGATGCTAAGAAAAGTGAAAGGGGATGTTTTCCATTAGCTAGATTTGTTCATCCATCATGGTAGTTCTCACATTATGCTCCCAATGAAGTCGTAATGCACTTCCCACCTGCAGTGCCCTTAATCTGTTTCTGAAAGCAATTTTAGAAATTAGAATACTGCTGTGGCATTAAAGTTTAATACTTTGTTGGCACCATAGGCAGAAACCGCTGAAAGAAAAAAAAAAACCCTACAAAATTGAAACTAAAATTACGTTTCTTACCCTCTTACCCTTTTCTCTTTTCACAAAGAAATGGAACTTGTGTGTAATATAGTCATGAGGACAGTTTAATTTATGATGCACTATAATGCTCTGGGAGCATTAGCTATTCCTTATTATGTCTTGATCTCAGTTTCCTGATATTTTAATTTTGTTGATGATTCTGATTGATGTTGCCTAATTTTGAAGGAGCTCATTCTTGCACATCATGGACCATGATCATTAGGATCTTTAAAATGGGCTTTTGTCTAGTGCATACTGAAATTTTTAGATGACTAACACTACTTCTTTAGAACTTCTGACCACAAAAATAAGATTTCTTTGGGTATGTGAACAAGAGCCGGTTGCTCTTTAAAGGCAGCTTGTTTATTACAAAGCTCTCAGTTTAGGGAGTGAGATGATAAGCACTGGACTGTTGTCCTGAATGTTACTGGTCTCCTTATAGGACTTTAGTTGACAAGTGCTGGAAGATTCATGACAGCATTTATTTTTTCACCAAATATTTACTGAGTGTTTACTTTGTCATGATTATTATCTTAACACTGAGGAAACATGGTAACTGCCCTTGTAGAACATCCATTAGATTGTCAGCACTTCGTGGACAGAAGCCATCTTGATACATGAAGTGAAATTCATTCATTCTATTGAAGAAAAGCATGTTAAGAGGTATCTTCCCTTTATTTTTCTCAGAAACTCAAATTTTGTCTAGAAACCTTTCATAAAGAAAGTGTCAAGTGGAAGATAAAAATCATTGGCATAGTAGCTGAATGCCCCTAGAGTGGGCCAATGTTCTGAGTAATTTCTTAGGGGGAGATGGAGGAACTCTTAATATGCCTAGAGTTGAATCTACCTTTACCAACTTTATTAAATGTTTTGTGTTTTAAAATTCTAAAATTTATTATATTTTAAAGCATTAGTTGGTTTTAGAGAAAAGGAAATCTATTTGCCTCAACTTTCTAATACATTATGTATTATAAGTCTATTATCAAATAGTGATTTTCAGAACAAGTACAAAATCCCATTTTTAGTATAAACTTGATTAATTCTGTAATTGTATATAAAGAAGGGACAGACGTTAGAGTCATTGCCCAAAATTGCACTTCTCAAAGCAAAAATAAAATAAATAACACTATTTCCAACAAATATGTAGAAACAGTTGCAGAAGTAATTACAAATATTATGCTCAGAAAGTAGAACATGTTATTGGTGAAGTTTCTTTGTTAAATAATACTGCTCAGTGGAACATTACATTAGTGATACACATTGTAGAAAAGTAATTACTTTTTAATATGTATTTTAACAGACATTTGGTTTTATAGCTGGATTAATCAACTGATATGCAGATTAAGAATCAGCTCTTTTTGTAAAGATTTATTTATTTATTTGAGAGAAAGAGAGTGAATGAGCAGGGGGAGGGTCAAAGTGAGAGGGAAAGAATCTCAAACAGACTCCCCACTGAGCACAGAGCCCAACACAGGGCTCAAGCTCTGAGATCACAACCTGAGCCTGAGATCACGACCTGAGCCTGAGTCAGATGCTTAACTGTCTGAGCCACCCAGGTGCCCCAAGAATCAGCTCTTGACATATGTGAAACAGAGTATGAGGGAGAAGTGTTCAATGGTGATTCAGCTCTATCTATATGAGGATTAAGGAAGGACATACTTAACTGTGACATGAAAAGATTTTGCACAGAATTTTAATCCATACTCTGAGTCTTGATTATATTGCATATTGAAGGAAATAGTGAAAATCACTATTAGGATCTAATCACTACCACCAAATATAATTCTTTTCAGTATGCTAAGAGAACTATATAACTTTGCTTGTCAACCCTGAGGTCAGCAGACCATTGAGGATAAAGACAATTTGCCAAGTGTTGGAAAGAAAACAAACAAAGTAAGAACAATAAAAAACTGTTGCTTCTTGATACTAAAAACACGACAAGTTCTGTGATTCCAAGGGACATGCCCAAGTAACCATCTCAGTAAATAATGAACCCCAAGCCCTTAAAAGCCTAAACCTATGCTGCAAAACTGAAGGAGAAAGATTTCTTATTATTTTGATATATCAGGATTTCATATGAAGATGAAGCTCAGTAATCAGGAATTTGACACCTTCCTGATATTCATTCTAAAAATTTTTCCTTTGAGAAAGTATTTTCTACATATACTTGGACATATGTAAGAAGCACAACAAAATGTAGCAACAGCAGGGAGAAATAATTTCCAGGGCGGTAGGCATTCAAAAGTCAGATTTGAATTCTGTACAGTGCCCTTTTTCCTAAAATAAAACTCTCAGCCTCCTAGTTTTGAGTGTGCCTTGTTCACTGACTTTGCTTCTGGAGTGCTGAAAATGGCCCTTAATGAGAAAACATTCATACTTTTTGAATCCATACTCAATCTGAGTATTCTGAAGGGATTTATAGTGCTAAAAATGATTGTCATTTACAGTAATTTATGTTAGATTAGATATTTTCTATTTCTAGAATCAGAGTCAGAAAAGATACGGAAACTGACAGGCAGTACAAGCTCTTGGCCATCAAGAAGGTTGACTACATCTACGTTGGTGAAAATAATCATAACGTAATTCCTTTTATTATATGAAAGAATTGTGCTAGTAATTTTAAAAGACTGTGCTTTATTTTTATTGCTTAATTTTGTATTAATTTCTTTTGACTTGCCTATAATTAAGATCTACACTGTCAAGCACTTAGGCAGGTCTTAACATTAGCAACCATTGCCGCTGCTAGGTAGGACTGTCAGGTTTCCATCAATTAACCAGTAAGGAGACAAGAAGTGCAAATGGTATAGACGGTTTACTCCTCACAGAACAGCAGGCAGCATGGGCTTCCTGTCCATATCGATTCCTGATGGGGAGGAGGCACAGGTAGGTAGTGTATACACAGTGGTTCTGTGTCACAGTTGAGGAGCTCAGGAAGTCCCTGACTAATAACGGAACTGCTCCTAAACCTGCTCATGCTCCACTTCTGAGAGGGACATTATCTATATCCTGCCCTAGAAACCAGTCTGCCCTCCGGCCCAGAGGAGATACTTTTTTATTAACCTGGAATAGCCCCAGGAGCGGAGGGAGAACTTTATTACCCTAGTATGGAAGCAGACTTGTACCCTGACCCACAGCAGGTTTGCAAATGTCCTGGAACAAAACTGTAAAGCCCTTTGCTCCGGCGTATGGAAATACCAGAACTATGGGGCATATTTTCCAATGCACATATACATCCAGTACCCATAAATGATGGTCAGATGCTGGGAGTTTAAGATTAGAAGGGGGTATAACATGCATTTACACTCAAATGATGATTGCTTCAGTCATAGTTTAAGGCAATTTGAAACCATTTCCAATCATTTTTAATAAAAACTTCTTTATATATTGTTTTTTTCCTAATGAGGTTATTTAATATAGTAATTGCAATATTTTTATTTAAATAAAAGCTAAATTCAATAAAATAAGCATTCACCCAAATGCCTTATGTGTGCCATATGTTTATCATATAATATCAGCATTAGAGCCTTAATCAAACTAATTTAGTATGCTAATGAAACATAAAGCAAATCCAAACAGAAATAAGCCTCAAAGTAAAGATTTATCTGGTATTTTTGCTTGTTCTTAACACTCATCCTGGTTATCTAAATATAATTCTTAAAGAATTTATGAGGGCAACAAAATTTGTTTAGAATGACTTATACTGGTTTATAATCTATACTGGTTTAAAACTCAGTATAGAATGATATCCTTAAGCTCAGACATAATCAAACATTACTCTTTTGGCAGTATGGCTCTGGAATTATTTTATTTTTTTTTAAAGATTTTATTTATTTTTTTAAATTTTTTTAAAGATTTTATTTTTTTTAAAGATTTTATTTATTTATTTGACAGAGAGAGACACAGCGAGAGAGGGAACAAAAGCAGGGGGAGCGAGAGAGGGAGAAGCAGGCTTCCTGCCGAGCAGGGAGCCCCATGAGGGACTCGATCCCAGGACCCTGGGATCATGACCTGAGCCGAAGGCAGACGCTTAATGACTGAGCCACCCAGGCGCCCCAAGAATGACTTATACTGTTTAATACCAATATGATTTTTAAATTTTATTTTGCTTTTTAATTTAATTTGTATTTTTTAAAAATTGTGGTAAAATACACATAAAATTTCCCATTCTTCTCATTTTTATGTATCCAGTTCAGTGGCATTGAGTACTCTCAGTAGTGCTACCATCACTGCATCCATGCACAGAACTTTTATCATCTTGCTATGCTAACATTTTTATACAACACACTCTATACTGGTTTGGGTATTAGTGTCCAGTTCATAATTACTAAGAAGCTTGGGCTGTCTCCCAGGAATTGTGGCTAGCTTAAGACAAAAGGGACAGTTTGGTTCAGGCTCAGTTCTCTTTTGTGTATGCCAGATGGTCAGCTCAACATCAAAAGTCCATTGTTGCTTCCCGAGCCATACTACCAAAAGAGTAATGTTTGATTATGTCTGAGCTTAAGGATATCATTCTATACTGAGTTTTAAACCAACTAATTTCTGTGGAAGGTTTTGCTTTCTGTCAGTAGGCTAGGCAAACTTCTGGCTGCTGTTTAGCTTTGGTATAACCTTTTTCATTGCTTTCTTCAGAGCAGATTGTATCCTTTTGTGTATGTAACTTAACAATGGTGATGTAACGCTTGGTAGAAAGGAAGAGTGACTTCCTCTTTGTTGTGGAAGCTAAGAGTTGATTCCCAATCAGCAAATAGGTAACAGGGAAAGGTTGAAGTATAATGTGTAGTAAAAGTATATAGATAATATTTGCTGGAGATGTTATTTTTCTCAGTTTATTTCAAATCAAATCTTGCAAGCTTATACAATCAGTGGGTGGTGGGAAGAGACAGAAACTGTAAATGGAAACTAAAGAGCAGTTTATGAGAAAATTGGAAACTATAGAGAAATTTGTTTCTGGAGACACTATTGTATTGTTGAATAAACCAGCTTTATATTTTAGTGAGTCTCTGCCCTTATTGTTACTGAGCAAACATCTATATCTGAACCGGTTTTTCCATTCCTAACAGTTTCCCATTACTCTCAGAAAAAGTCCGGACTCCATACCTGACTTTCAAAAGTCCCCACAACTGGTTGGAACCTTCTACAAAGGAACTTCTTGGAGCACTCTTCCTTCCCGCTTCTTTCTTTCTCTTTCAGTTGGCTAATAAGCAGTAATTTTCTTTCCTGCCTCTGTTTAAATGTCACTTTTTTGTGAAAGTATTTTTACCCCTCCTCCACACTTGATTAAATTCTCCTGGTGTATGCTCTCATAAAACCATGAACTTTATTTCTCATGAAGATCGTTGCACTTTATTTAAATCAGGGTTATGATTGACTTTCTTCTCTGCTATATATTATATTCTGTGATGATAGTTATCTGTAATCTTGTCAGTGCTCCATCACCCAGCACAGTGTCTGGCTTATGACATCAGCCTGGAATACTGTTAAAGATATATATGTAAAAAAAATGTGACAGTAAAAATGTTGAAAGAAAACATAGTGTATTTCCTTTATAACCTTGGAGTGAGAGGCTTTTCTAACTCTGATTCAAAATGGAGAAGACTGAAAGAAAAGATTGATGGTTTTGACCACATAAAAATTAGAAACTTGTACATAGCAAGAAATCTCATAAACAAAGCAAAAAGGCAGATAACAAACTGGGGAAAATTTTTCTACTCTTATTACAGACAAAAGGTTGTAAAGAAATAGAACAATATCTCAGTGGATCAAAGAACAAAGCATTTGAACAAAGAGTTCTTTGACATATTTTTCATACATAGCATTGGGAGAGCTCAAAGGTTGATAATACACTCTTTTGGTGAAGCTGTGGAGAAACAGACGTTCTCCTGTCTTCATGATGGAATATATGTTTGAACATTCCCTATAGAGGATAACATGTCAATAACTCTTAAGGTTGTAAATTGACTCAGTAATCTTACTCTTTTGAGTATTTAACTTAGAGATAAATTATACAATTGAAGAATGGCATGGCACTAAGTTTTCATTTTAACATGTTTTTAATAACAAAAGATTTGAAATAAATCAACTGTCCATCAATAGGTCACAGGTTAAATAAATTATGGTTCATCCCTATAATAAAACACTATGGATGAGGGAATGGAGTAGTGGTCTTTGTTTTAAAATGGACAGGATTCCAAGTTTTATTGTTTCAAATAAAGTTTTAAAATTGTATGAACAGTATAGCGTGTTATCTTAGGTATCAAAAGGGGTAACTCTATACTTTCATATTTGACTATTTTGTGTATAGCATCTCATGAAGAATATAAGAAAATAAGGTGTGATTACCTAGAGTGAATGGGGAAACACTGGGTGGATGAGAACAGGGATGTGAGGTGAGATTTTCAATGTATACTGCTTTTTAACTTTTTAGTTGTTTTTTTTTTTTAATTTTATCATGTTATGTTAATCACCATACATTACATCATTAGTTTTTGATGTAATGTTCCAAGATTCATTGTTTGCATATAACACCCAGTGCTCAATTCAATACATGCCCTTTTTAATACTCATCACCAGGCTAACCCATCCCCCCACTCACCTCCCCTCTAGAACCCTCAGTTTCTTTCTCAGACTCCATAGTCTTTCATGGTTCATCTCCTCCTCTGATTTCCCCCCCTTCATTTTTCCCTTCCTACTATCCTTTTTTTTTTTTAACATATAATGTATTATTTGTTTCAGAAGTACAGGTCTGTGATTCAACAGTCTTACACAATTCACAGCACTCACCATAGCACATACCCTCCCCAATGTCTATCACCCAACGACCCCATTCCTCCCACCCCCCCCCACTCCAGCAACCCTCAGTTTGTTTCCTGAGATTAAGAATTCCTCATATCAGTGAGGTCATATGATACATGTCTTTTTCTGATTGACTTATTTAGCTTAGCATAATACCCTCTAGTTCCATCCACGTCATTGCAAATGGCAAGATTTCGGGTTTTTTTTTTTTTATGGCTGCATAATATTCCATGGTGTATATATATATACCACATCTTCTTTATCCATTCATCTGTCGATGGACATCTTGGCTCTTTCCATGTTTGGCTATTGTGGACATTGCTGCTATAAACATTGGGGTGCATGTACCCCATTGGATCACTACATTTGTTTCTTTGTGGTAAATACCCAGTAGTGCAATTGCTGGGTCGTATGGTAGCTCTATTTCCAACTTTTTGAGGAACCGCCATACTGTTTTCCAGAGTGGCTGCCCCAGCTTGCATTCCCACCAACAGTGTGGGAGGGTTCCCCTTTCTCCACATCTCCACCAACATCTGTTGTTTCCTGACTTGTTAATTTTAGCCATTTTGACTGGTGTGAGGTGGTACCTCATTGAGGTTTTGATTTGGATTTCCCTGATGCCGAACGATGTTGAGCACTTTTTCATGTGTCTATTGGCCATTTGGACGTCTTCTTTGGAAAAATGTCTGTTCATGTCTTCTGCCCATTTCTTGATTGGATTCTTTGTTCTTTGGGTGTTGAGTTTGATAAGTTCTTTATAGATTTTGGATACTAGCCCTTTATCTGATATGTCATTTGCCAATATTTTCTCCCATTCTGTCGGCTGTCTTTTGGTTTTGTTGACTGTTTCCTTTGCTGTGCAAAAGCTTTTGATCTTGATGAAGTCCCAATAGTTGATTTTTGCCCTTGCTTCCCTTGCCTTTGGTGATGTTTCTAGGAAGAAGTTGCTGTGGCTGAGGTCGAACAGGTTGCTGCCTCTGTTCTTCACTAGGATTTTGAGGGACTCCTGTCTCACATTTAGGTCTTTCAACCATTTTGAGTCTATTTTTGTGTGTGGTGTAAGGAATTGGTCCAGTTTCATTCTTCTGCATGTGGCTGTCCAGTTTTCCCAACACCATTTGTTGAAGAGACTGTCTTTTTTCCATTGGACATTCTTTCTTGCTTTGTTGAAGATTAGTTGACCCTAGAGTTGAGGGTCCATTTCTGGGCTCTCTATTCTGTTTCGTTGATCTAAGTGTCTGTTTTTGCACCAGTACCATATTTTCTTGATGATTACAGCTTTGTAATAGAGCTTGAAGTCTGGAATTGTGATGCCACCAGCTTTGCTTTTCTTTTTCAACACTCCTCTGGCTATTCGGGGTCTTTTCTGGTCTCATAAAAATTTTAGGATTATTTGTTTCATTTCTTTGAAAAAAGTGGATGGTATTTTGATAAGGATTGCACTGAATGTGTAGATTGCTCTAGGTAGCATTGACATCTTCCCAATATTTGTTCTTCCAATCCATGTGCATGGAATGCTTTTCCATTTCTTTGTGTCTTCCTCAATTTCTTTCATGAGTATTCTATAGTTTTCTGAGTACAGATTCTTTGCCTCTTTGGTTAGATTGTTTCCTAGGTATCTCATTGTTTTTGGTACAACTGTAAATGGGATTGATTCCTTAATTTCTCTTTCTTCTGTCTTGTTGGTGTATAGAAATGCCACTGATTTCTGTGCATTGATTTTATATCCTGCCATGAATTCTATGTGCTGTATTTCCCTAGTGTTGTAGTTCTGCCGTTCTCATTGTTTGGGAAACTTTGTCTTGGCTGGCTGTTCTTGCTGATCTTCTACGGGAGGGGCCTGTTGCCGTAGTTCTCAGATGTCTTTGCCAAAGGCGGAATTGCCCCGCCCTTGCCAGGCCTGGGCTAAGTAATCTGCTCGGGTTTGCTCTCGGGAGCTTTTGTTCCCTGCAAGCTTTCTGTCTAGCTTTGGAGGACGAGAGTGAAAATGGTGGCCTCCCAATCTCTGCCTGGAGGAGCCGAGAACTCAGGGCCCCACTCCTCAGTGTGCCCCCAGAGAAAAGCAGTCAATCACTCCCATCTCCCCGGTCTTCAGCCACATTCCGTGCTCACCCAGCCTGTGACTGAGTGTTTCTATCTCTGGCACCTGACTCGGTGTGGAGTCTCCAAACCCAGCAGATCCCTGTGGTGCGCTCCTGCACTGCTCCTCCTGGGGGAGGAAGGGGAGTCTCTCCAGATCTGCCACTTGTTGGGTCCCTGCTGCAGGAGCAGTGGCTCGACTGTGCCGCGGATCACGGCTTATGGCAACCCCAAGCTGAGAGCCCACTCATGGCTTCGTCTCTGCAGCCGGCTTCCCCACTCGGATACCTGGGAGCTCTGCCGCACTCAGGCACCCCTGGTCTTTCTGTGACCCTGATGGTCCTGAGACCATACTGTCCCAGTGAGGGTTCCACCCCCCGCTTAGCCGCTGGAGCGACGTCCCTCAGTGGAGTGGACTTCTAAAAGTTCCGATTTTGTGCTCTGTGGCTCTGTCACTTGCCAGAAGCTGCTGGCAGAGGCCCCCTCCCCTGCCATCTATCTTCCTGAATATCTCCTCGGATTCACTTCTGCGCATGTCTTACCTTCCAGAAAATGGTCACTTTTCTGTTCATAGAGTTACTGCTATTCTTTTCTTTGATCTCCTGTTGAGTTCATAGGTGTTCAGAATGGTTTGATCCCTATCTAGCTGAATTCCTGGGACCAGACGAAATTTAGATCTCCTACTCCTCCGCCATCTTGCTCCTCCTCCCCCTTAACTTTTTAGTTTTTGAACTTTATAGTCATATTACCTATTAAAATTCAGTAATAAAACAATTGGAGAAAGGTAGATGTTAGAAGTTTTAAAAATATTAAATACAAAGAAAGTAGAGGAAGTATGCTTGTTTATATCAGACAGGGAAGTTAAAGCTAAATGGGCAATAGTCTTCAAGCTTAAATTCTTTGGCTCAAAAATGGGGGATTTAGACCTTGATCTTTTGGTCACTTCAAAATCTTAGACCTTATCATTTGTCATGAAGGGTTTTTATAAGAGCCCTTTAGAAATGTTATATCCCAATATTTTCTATCTCCATTAAGAATAACATGAAGCAGTGTGGACTTAAATTTTCAAAGGAAAAATATGATGCTGGATTTGGGAGAATTTCAAATTACCCATTTCTGATAGCAAGTCTTGACCTACACATATTGGACATTACTATGTGGTTGACTTTGAGAGCTTCCTCTTTGTTTAATTTAAGATTAATTTAATTATAAATAACATATGATTATTGTAAAGCCTATAGTAGTATAAGAGTATATAAAGTTAGAAAAATGACTCCAACTTCTTCAGTCCTACTCTGCAAAGGTAATTATGGTATTGTAACTTTTTTCATGCAGCAGGCATTTTTATAAATCTACGTGTATGTACTAAAAATATGTGCATATTGTATATTATGGAAATACAGAAAAGAAAGGAAGGAAGAAAGAAAGAAAGAAGAAAGAAAGAAAGAAAGAAAGAAAGAAAGAAAGAAAGAAAGAAAG
>NC_058404.1:64047088-64180928 GCF_002201575.2 Neomonachus schauinslandi
AAGAAAGAAAGAAAGAAAGAAAGAAAGAAAGAAAGAAAGAAAGAAAGAAGAAGGAAAGTAAGTAAAAAAAGGAAGGAAAGAAAGGAAAAGAAAAGAAAAGAAAAAAGAAAGGGAGGGAGAGAAAGAGAAAGGTTTTCTTTGCAGAAGAAATGAGCTTATTATACAATTCTTTGCAGATTGCTTTTTTCAGTTATACATATGGCTTGTTTAACCTTCCTGTACATCTACTTCAGAAGATTTTTGCTTTTTGAAATTTATTAATGTATTACTCATACCTTAAGGTGATTTTATTTTTGTAAATATTGTGTGGGAACATTAATGGGATAAAATTTTGCTATACATCTATTAGTAAAATTAATATTTATATGTATTATATTTATATATTAATATATATACATATTGTGTGAAATTAAGTTTGATGAATATAAATCTACTTGTGTAGACTGGAAGCCCCATGAAGGCAGATTGTATGTTTTTTGCTCATCATTTTATCTCTACCTCTGAGCCTAATTTTTGGTATGTACTAAGGTCCAAAAGTATACCGATTATGTGCACGAGCTACAACTAATTCCATGGTAGGGAGTACATGGGCAAATGAATGAACTTCAGTTTGAGGGCACAGAAGAGGCATCATAATGTAATTCTGAGATTTTACAAAATAGAATCCCCAAGTAAAATCACTTCAAAGTTATTTATTTCCATGGTAGTTTTTAAATGAAGTTCCTATAATGAACAGTGCTAAATTATGATAATTCTTTGGGAAGGTGATTAGATTTTTTGCACCATCAAATGTGCTAAGTGCTGCTGAGAACATGACAATATAGTCTTAAAGATTTTCTATAAATAAAATAGATTGTTGTTCCTTAGATTTGTCAGCTTCTTTATATATTGCTACAACACAATTCATGAAATACTATTATTTTTAAGTCTTGTGTCAAGTTAATGTATTTTAGCTAAGGACTATGTCACAGCTTCTTGAAATTCTATTTCTAGTATCACATTACAAATTCCCTGAATGTAAACAGAATTAAATCATTTGCCACTTCAGTTTTCTCTCTTGGGACTCAATCATGCATACCACCTATAAAAGATGATATGTGTTGTGTAATTAGGACTTTAGATAAAACGTATGTTTTCTCTTCTTTTTCTATGAAGCTCATTAAAATGGACCCAAGAACAAGTCACAGATAAACATTCCATTGGCAATGAAATGCTTAATAGCTACAGAATGCTAGGAAGGTAATCCTAAAGGCATTAAAATCTCTACTAAATCATGGTCTCTTTAGATATCTGTTCATTTCCCTAGAGAGCATTGTGCAGTGGAAGATGGGCACAGATTAACAAAATGAATAAAGGAAAGGTAGAGAGGATTATAAAATATAATATGTACAGTTATATATACCCTAGTATTGTGTGTGTGGGGGTGTGTGTGTGTGTGTGTGTGTGTACGATATACACATCAATGTGTATAACAAAGTGATACAAATGAGATACACAAGACCATGCTGGGAGCTAACATTGAAGTTGAATAGGAGTTAATTAGTCAAAGAAGGAGGGTAATGTATTCTAGGCCGAGGAAGTACCCAAGCAAATACATTGTGTAGATGAAAAGTTGGTGGGTATGAGGACTTAAGGAAAGCCGAGGTGGCTGACATGGGAGAGAAGCGGACTCAGCCTTATGGGAGCTTGCAGGCCATACTAAAATTTTGCTTTTATCATAAGAGTAATGGGACTCTAATAAAGGATTTTAAATACAAAAATGAAATGATGAAAATTTTACTTTGAGAAGATTTCTTTGGCTGCAGAATTAAAAACAGGTTTTGGGAGGCAAGTGTTGCCTAGAATGGTTGCAAGTAGCCCAGGGAGAAGACTCTTACATGGTTCAGGTGAGAGACATGACAGGTCGGACCAGTACAGTAGAGATAGAGATGGTAAATGGACATTGCAATTCTAATCGCATTTGTCCCTTAAACACTAAATTCTATGTTAGTCTAAATTTTATTACTTACTAAATTTTACTTTAAAATTGGTACCTGGGTGGCTCGGTCAGCTAAGTGTCCGACTCTTAGGCTCAGGTCATGATCTCAGGGTCGTGAGATCTAGTGCCGCATTGGGCTCAACTTCCAGTGTTGAGTCAGTTTGAAAGTCTCCTTCTCCCTCTACTTCTCCCTCCACTCGTGTGCTCACGCTATCTCTCTCTCAAATAAATCCATAAAATCTTAAAAAAAATAGTAAGATTTAGAGTGATTTGTAAGCCTAACTTATTCCTGAGGATTAGGGTGAACTAAGCATACCTGCATATTTGTTGTCTTGATGTAAATAAAATGTTTTGTATCTGCTTAAAGATGATACATCACTGTCTCTTTTGCTACAAAAACCCCCTTGTAAAATGAAGAAGAATCGTGCCAGATACTGTATTTTAATAAACCTTAAGCCTCAAACTATTCTGTTGTTACTAGACGCTGTATAATTTTCAGAGTCTGTGCAGCCCTAAGTTATAATTTAACAATTATTAGATGGACAGTAAATAGACATCAGATTGCAATTTCATATGATTGACCTTCTTGAAAGATTAGTTCAGCTAATCTTCAGTTTTACAAACTCTAATGTAAAAGTTCAAATGACAAAAAATTCTTCATCTTTTCTTCAAATTAAACACATGCTGAATCTATCTAATAAATCTGTATTTAGTACATCTAATAAAATTCTTACCAGAGCAGAGCCATAATTCCACATAAGTTCTTAAGTTAAAAAATGTATATATATGCCTAATCATGAAATTTTTGACAACATATTTCAGAAAAATTTCATTTGTCTTTTTATTTCAGTGCTCTCATTACTAAAAGATGTGACCTTTTTCAGCATTCTGTGATTTCAGTCAAGAAGTGGTTATTCAGCACTTATGATGTATAAATACTAGTCATTGTTGGAGATTCAGTGGTGAATGAAGCAAAACATCCAACGTTGAGAGTTTTGCCATCTAGTATGGAGTTATGTTTTGCTGGTCTGTTCTTGCTGTAAACAATCAGCCAGTATTCAAATTTTCCTTCCACTGGAAATATTTCCTTCCATATTACTGAAATATTCTTAGGCTGAACAAAACTTTCTTCTCAGTACTTTTCCCATCCTTTTCAGTCTTTTTATAGGTTATAGACCATCTAATTGTTTTTATGCAAATCAAAATTTTCATTTGAGAGAAAAAAAATCTCCTAGAGATTTTACCAGATGGAGAGTAATTAACTACAAATGAGGAGACATATTAATAGTATCTTATAAAAAGGACCTTTGTCATAATAGCCTTTCAGAATACATGTGTAAAGTTTTCTCATTAAGTGTCCTTTACAGCATGTATATATGTGTGCCTGTGTGCATGTGCGTGTGTGTGTGTTTTAATTCCAGGTGATTAATTCTTGTAGTTGACTTTTATGTTACCCCCTAACAATAATTAGGAAAATCGCATTTTTCAATGGTTTCTGTACCATTTTGGGGACATTTTGTGACTTTGAAGCTATTCAGTATTATTATACAGTATACTATTTTGTAATCCATATAAACTTACTACTTTTTTCCTTTATTTGTTCAAGTATAACATATTTTGCCATGCAAACATGGCTATGAGAAATTGATATTCAAATTACAATACAGGGCTATGGGCGCCTGGGTGGCTCAGTTGGTTGGGCAACTGCCTTCGGCTCAGGTCATGATCCTGGAGTCCCGGGATCGAGCTCCACATCGGGCTCCCTGCTCAGCGGGGAGTCTGCTTCTCCCTCTCCCGCTCCCCCTTCTTGTGCTCTCTCTCTCTCTCACTCTCTCTCTCAAATAAATAAATAAAATCTAAAAAAAAAAAAAACAAAAACAAAAGCAAATTACAATACAGGGCTAATGAAAAGGATTGCTTATTAATTCTTAATAATTTTAGCTTAGGTTTAACAAGAGTTTACTATGTACAGAACCCTGTGCTAAGTTATTTGCTTAAAAATCAGCTTTATTGAATCTTAGAAGGAAGAGGCCGTGACTTTATCCTTACCCCATCACCTGCTGCTTCCACTCCCTGGGGTTATGCACCTGGTATCCAGTGGTTGAAACTGCTTGTGCAGCCAAGAGTCTTCTAGGGGTAGTGCCAGAAGGAGAATGTGTTCTCTTCCTAAACCGCACCACCAGCCAGTATAGGGAAAGTTGGTCCTCTGTGCTTTTCTTCTCTGTGAACTCAGGCCCTGAACTTATTTTCTTATTCTTATCATCATTTTGCCTTGAAAAAAGTAAAAAGCCAACAAACAACTGTGATGCCAAATTTTTCAACTCACGGGAGAAATGGTTCTTTATTTCTTTGTAATTTTCATTTTCCCTAGGCTTGTAGTATGATTATTGTTTTATGGCATTTTTCCCACCTAGAGCCAACTTTAACTCCTGTAATTAAATGTACCACTTTTTTTTGAAATGTCAAAATTTCATTATTATTTGGCATAAATCTTTATTTTAAAGGAGAAAACACTAACCCCTCCAAACATGATATAGTATTTAAAATTGTAGCAATGTTTAAATTTTCATATACAAAATGGTACCACCAGTAATCAATGGGAGGCACAGCACACATCACTTACTGCTTGAGCTCCTTAGGTCTGTCTGATGGGAAGTACATAAATAATTATGATTGTTTTTCTGTTATCTCATTAATTCAAATTGTTAAATCAATGGGGATAAGGAAACCTCACTGACATTGTATATCCATCTTGAACTCCTTCCTGCAGCTACACTGGCTTATCTACTTTTCTTCAGAGGACCCTGATCTCTCCTGGACCCATAACTGCTTTTGCTCTTTGACCTTTCCTTTATGTATCCCTGGGTTCGACCTCTGTGTAAGTGTTCCTTTTTTTCCCCCAGAGGCTTTGCTATCTACTCTGGCTATATCAGTGGGGGGCTAGGGCACCTCCAAGCCAAAAGCACCTTGTGTAAAGACTTTCTCCCTTTGCTAACAAGACTCCACCCAATAATTACAAGCAAGATGATGCAACTTTATTATATTATAGTGGAGCATCTTAATTTAGAGACATGTTCTGTATTTAAATTATGAATGTAATTGGGTTCAAGGACGTATTTTCAGAAAACTGAAGTCTTTTTAAGTCATACTAATACCTCTTGGTATTAAAAAGTGTCCTAAAACTTGGTCTTGAGGGAGTTGGCAAAGACGTCTTTTAAAAAATGTCTTATCAGCAGATTGGTATTTTAAATCATTTTTAATCCTATTTCCCAGCAAGTGTAGGTTCCTTTTGGTGATCAGCTTGAGAAAGAATGATTGGTAATTTTAGGAATAGTACTGGGTTATTGAAGACCACATGAAAATAATTTAGAAAAGGTTTATATGGCCATATTGGTCAGAGTTCTCCAGAGAAACAGAACCCATAGAGTTGATGTTGCAGTCATGAGTCTGAAGGCAGTATGGAAGCACAATTCCTTCCTTTTCTGGGGACCTCAGTCTTTTCACTTTAAAGCCTTCAATTTATTGAGTGAAGCACACCGACATTATGGATGGTATCTCTACTCATTCTACTGATTTAAATGTTAATCACATCTAAAAAATACCTTTGTGGCCACAGCAAGACTGGTGCTTGACTAAACACCTGGGTACCATCACGTAGCCAAATTGACACATATAATTAACCATTACAGTGGGATCTTATGAAAAATGAATTATAAACCTTATATTGCTTAGAAAAAGAGAAGTGAAGTAAATAAATACTATGGAGAAGACCTAAATTTTATGATTAGAACTACTAATGTGGGTACATATGGGAAAATAGGGGACAAGGTTGTAGGAAACTATATCTAGATTTATACCTTGAAGGTTTACATTTTTTTTTTAGTTTTTTTTCCTTTTATTATTGAAGTACAGTTGACATAAACTTTCTTAGCTTTTATAAACATAAATTATGTAGAAATTTGTAATAACAGTATAGTGATTGCAGTGATATTAATTGCTAGTCACATATTCCACATTGATTATCTCATTTCATTTTTACAAGTCTAAAGTAGACACTAATATTATCTCTACTATAAAGATGCGAAAATTGATGCCCAATTAGGTTGAGACTTGTGCTAGCTTACAGAGACAGTAAAAAGTGGAGCTAGGTTAATTAATGCATGAGTTCAGTATTTTCTGCACCTATCACTGTTGAAAACAATCCTAGATGAAAAGCTCTATAGTTTTTAGTCCTTATATACACCATCTAGATGGACCCAGAGTACATTATAGCCAATTTTTATAAGGAGAACCCCCTTTGCTCCAAATTACAAACAATTAGCTAGCTATTAATGCTTTTTAAAAATATGTGATTCTTTCTTCTTCCTTAATAATTGCCAGAATTTGTTTTTCAGCCAGTATTTTCTATGAAGACTGTGGGGTATTAAGCACAGCTAGACAACTAGTTACTCTTGTTAAGTAGTGTATCTATTTTTAAAGAAATATATTAGAACAACATAAGATCACTTTCAGTTTGACCTCTAACTCATGGAAAAAAGTTAAGCCTTATAAGCTTCATAAAAAAGCTTAGCTACTGATATTTCATACCACCTTGGGAGTGAATGCTTAGAGAAACAATCTCAACAGATACAGTAATAAGGTTGAGTTTGCTCTGCCAGCCTTTCTAATACTTAACCATTCCTCACCTTATGCTCTTGGCTGCAGTCACTCTTTTCTGAACACCATCACAGTTGGATTTCTAATGCCTAACACAGTATCTGGTGCACAGTGCTTAATAAATAATTCTAGAAAAGAAGGAAGGAAGTTAGGAAGGAAAGCATATTCTATAGAAATATTCACTTTTTGGCTCTGTATTTTCTTCACTTCAGTCTATTCCCTTATTTATTATATACCACTCTTTTACTTGTGTAACTGGAAACGGAGAAGCTAAAAGCCTATAGAAAATGTATTAGTGTTCATGCAGGTGATTATGTAGTCATTTCAGCCCTCCTCCTGTATTATCTTTCTGCATCTCTTGCTGTGGGTTTGTCACACATTTTAAGGCCCAAGATTGCACATTTGGATCTCAGCATGTGCCAAGCCATGGTGAGAAATGCTTATCTTTGAACTTTTATTTTAACGCAAAAAGTAATATTGACTAGCATTTTCTAATGGACAGTTTTAGAAAGTTGGTTGACACTGTAATGTCAAATAATTTCTGCAGAGTAATTACCTTTTTAAAAATCTCTCCAGAAATATTCCCTAGCCATAGAAGGATATTTGGTATAAACTTGGGAAACATGTGTTAAGGATAAAAAAAGGTAGACATTGCATATGTTATTTTAATCTAATAATTTGTCTGATCTGCTTTGTAAATATAATCTATATTGATGATATTCAGCTCAGAAGGTCAACCACATTCAGCTTTAGTTTGAAACTAAGAACCAGAGGAATCAGTCCTAATAAAATGCATTTTGGTCCAAGTAAAATTGGGTAGCCAATATTATAGCCAAAAGTAAATTTTATTTGTTCTCATTTAAATCCAATCATATTTGTCATTAATTTTTTTTTTTAATATAGACTTCAAGAACAAATTACTTTTCAGGTGAAAAAATTAATCTTTTATTAAAACTTTAATTAGAACTTTTATTAAAATTGCTCCCAGAATTCTAAATGGAGATTTTAATGCAAAACCTAAATATTTGGAAATAAATATTTGGTTTATTTTTCACTCATAACTTGCACATTGTACTTCATCAGTTTCCACTCCATTAGATTTCAATTTTAAGAATTCACTGGAATATCTATTACAGTGACATTTAAAAAAATTGTCCTTTGTATAATAGTCAAACACACAAAAATAATGGAACTTTAAGAAAATCATATTGAGATATTTTTACCTTAATTTTTGTCCTTTAATTTTCTTTAAAAAGTTCTTGGTGGAGACGGAGATAGTGAAATTGTGCTTCCTGTGTATATGGTGAAGAATGAGGGAAAATATGGTAAATTTCTTTTTTTTTTTTAAGATTTTATTTATTTATTTGAGACAGAGTGTATGTGGGTGCATGGGTGGGGAGGAGCAGAGGAGGAGGGAGAGAGAGAGAGAGAGAAAGAGAGAGAGGGGGAAAGAATCTGAAGCAGAATTGGCATTGAGCATGGAGCCCAGGCTGGGGCTTGATCCCATGACTGTGAGATCATGACCTGAGCCAAAACCAAGAGTCTGACGCTTAACCTACTGAACCACCCAGGTGTTCCAATATCACTTTCTATGGAATTTGTAACTTGCAAAGTTCTTTCTTCTATGGTCTAATATCCTAATGGATATAAATTACCGACTTGGAGGAGGTAAATTGACTTTTAACTCAGAAATTGTTTTATGTGCTCAATTGGAGATTCATGATTTTTTCAAAATAACTTGTCAAGGCTTATTTTGTATATTGGGAGACACTGGTGAAGAATAAATTTCTAGTCAGCTCACTGAGCTTTCAATATTATGGGAAGCACAAAGCAAGGCTTAGGGTTTTACACTAATTCCTTCTAAGAGAAAAGTTAACTTAGGCCTTTAGTGCTCAGAAAATATTACTTTCTAATATTCATCCTGACTCAACAAGCATTTAAGTGGTTACTAGAAGACATATACTGTTTTTACTGCCCATAAAGTGTTAATACATTATAAACAAGAATGTGGTTTTCTTACAGGTTTTTACTTTATTATATTTGACTAATTTACTCATCCTCTCTGTTCTAAGGCACTAGGTAAAAGAATGAAGCCACACAGAGGAAAAGTTCCTGCTCCAAGAGATTAGAGAGAATGAGGAGTAATGGGTGAACATGAGGTAGACAAGAAAGGAGTCACTGAGTATGGGGAAATAGAAGTGATTAGTATAAAGGTTTCATATTGGACCGTGGTGTTTATATTTGACCTCATAATTCTACCCCATGGGTACTGATGCGTGGTGGAGAGACTTGTGATGAAAGACCATGGAACAGGCCAGATGGATGGAACCAACAGTAAATTCTACTGAATGGAATGGAATATTCCCTGCTCAAGTCAGAATGTCATTCTTAATCAGAGTAAACTAGGAAAAAAAAAAAAACTAGAGAAATATGGGATTCATTATATCACCATTGTTTTCTTAAACTTACATTTGCATTCGGTTGAGAAATCTAAACAGCAAAGTTTAAAGGGCCTAATGCATTTTTATTTTCTTAGCACTCATTTGCAATATAATGAGACATATGAGTGACAGGAAAAGTTGGTACACTGAGGAACTTCATAATGAGTTTTATTTTTAAACTTACTATTATTTAAAAATATACATAAATTCCAGTTAGGCTTTGGATTCTAGTATTTGCTTTCTTCATAAGGCTTGGGAAAAACTAATGTACCCTTACTTTTTTTCTTTTAATGGCATGATAGTATATTTTGATAATATTTCTTATTTTTTAACTATTATTTGAAAACTATTCCTGGAATCTTCTAATCACTTAATTCACTTAATATGATATAGTATAATAAACGTTGTGATCATATGTGGCCACTGGGCAATACATTTTCAAAGCAAGTAGGTGGACATAAATAGACACATACATATTTATTATATTATTACTCTATTGTGAGTTTTGTTAATGTTGCTTCATTATATAGTTATTTTTCTAAGTGAAGAGTAAATTACAATAATGGAAACATTCAACTTCATAATCACTCTCTCTTTGTACTACTTATGATGGAATTTACAAGCTTTTCAGTATTCTCATTGGAAAGAAATTATTGAAATAAATGGAAAATGATAAATGTTTACTGAAAGGGCAAAAGTACTGTGAATTGCAAATTCATGCATAAGACAATAGGGCATTTTTTTTCCTGGTAGGCTAATTATACTTACCATTCAATTAATTGCAATATTTATTGAATGAAAGAATAAGCATTTTAAAACATTGGTTACATTAAAGGATAAACATTTTTTTTTCAATTTGGGATCTATATTAGAAACCAACAATAACTAGTTATATAAGTCTAAGTTGATGTCATCATATTTTCTTTGATATCTTTATGAAAGTCCATACGAGCTATCATAATTACCCATGAACATTTGTAGCCTGTGAACAGGAATAAATTTTTCATGCTAATCTGCACATTATAATGGCTTCCCTCCTGTTCTAGATCACATTTCCTCTTATCTTTATAGGGATTTTGTTCCATCAATTTTGAATAAATTTCTTCCTGCCATTTAGGTAACTTTTACATGTCCTTCAAAATTCGTTATAAGGTAATCTCTTCTAATATTCTTAGTTTTTTTTTTAAGGTTTTATTTATTTATTTGAGAGAGAGAGAGAGAGTGCGTGAGTGCATGAGCAGTGGGGAGAGGCAGAGGGAGCTGGAGAAGCAGACTCCCCATTGAGCAGGCAGCCTGATGCAGGGCTCAATCCCAGGATCCTGAGATCATGACTTGAGCAGAAGGCAGATGCCTACCGACAAAACCACCCAGGCACCTTAGTATTCTTAGGTTTAAATGGCTCTGGCTTGCTCTGCTCCTGTAGTACCACTGAGCATGGTTCTCCCATCACAACCATAAAAAAAAAAAATACACTATGGTTAGTGATTGACTGGGCAACCCTAATAGAATATAAGCTTTTCCAGGACAGGAACCATAAATAAGCCAATATTCATCAAACACTTATTAAGTGCTAGACATGGTCATATATCTTATCTCACTTAATCTTCACGAAGTAGTGATTATGCAAGAAGATATTGCTGTCCCTGCCCCAAACTCAATAAACACTAGATGATAATATTATTAATGACAATAATAATGTCCCTGGTGAGCCTGGGAGTATACAGGCTAAACAATAATAAAGTTATAAACTGTATCACCCATTTAATAGGTACCATTGACATTTATAACAGACTCTAAAGGTATTTTTATTAAAGTCAATTAATTCCTGCTAAGCTTCATGAGGAAACATACCTTTGCACATATGCTAAGGCTTTTTATGGCCAGTACAAAGTAGTTTATTTTATTTTATTTTTTTATTTTTTTTTTAAGATTTTATTTATTTATTTGAGAGAGAGAGAGAGAGCACATGAGAGGGGTGAGGGTCAGAGGGAGAAGCAGACTCCCTGCCGAGCAGGGAGCCCGATGCGGGACTCGATCCCGGGACTCCAGGATCATGACCTGAGCCGAAGGCAGTCGCTCAACCAACTGAGCCACCCAGGCGCCCCAAAGTAGTTTAATTTATTATGCTTCTCGAATGACACAGTGAAATTTTCTGCAAAATGAGTTTACTGTTTCCATCAAAATATGAGAATTTAAATTTTCATGATAAGAGCTGGTTCATGTTCATATGACCTAAAGTGCTATCCTTTCCGTTTTTCCTTTTGTTTGTTTTCCTGGACACCTGCCTTTATGGGAAGATAGCTGAGAATTTTGGCTTTCAAAATACACCTGAGTCCAATTAAGCAGGCAAGGAACACAGGGAGCAGTATGAGTAGGAAATACTAGCCAGGCACTGTTGCTAAATGAAGGGTAAATGCATATTTGTGGAGGTGATAGATTTTTATTTCTCCAAGTGGTTTTAAATTGCTTGGCTGTGCCCTCTGGCTGAAAATGATGTGTGAGTTACTAAGTGAGTGAGTCATTCTCATAAGTACAGATGGTAAGAGAGCAAGGTTGGGTCACTGAACCAAATTACCCATGGTACAGCAACACAAAACCCAGTGTCCAGCAGTCTTGGGTGGTCATGTTTGCACAATTTTCTTTTTAATAAATACTTTCTTTTAAATATATTGAAAACTCTTTGCTTCTAAAACTATTTATGTGATATCCGTTTAATGTTGCATCCATAAGTTACAATTCTCGTTTTGGGGTTTATGAATTATCACTATCCCAACAGAATACATTTTAAAATTAAGAACAAATTTAGAGACTAGTTATTTTCTTTGTAATCTATGGTCTGTCTTTTTAAAACACTCAGCATTTTGATACAAGATTTTTGGATAACTTGATTATATACATGAGGAAATAATGAAAAGCCTTAAACTAGATTCACACTTCATTTGGACTTCGATGGGATTTTATTAAAGTGAACAAGCTCACCAAAAACATGCATATATATTTATCATCTTGTGCATGAAATAAGGGTGCCAGAGGAAAAGGCATGAAAAAACAAAAGGAACACTTCAAAGGCAAGACTCCTGCTTAGGCTGATGGAATTCTATCCCCAGGTTGATTTTTGATAGGCATAAAATTCTTTGAAATTCTTATCCCAAATTCCAGTGAGAGTGTGTCTTGTTAAGAGCTGCGCCTACCAGTCTCTGTTCCTTGCGTGAATTGGTTTCTAAAAATTCTCTGCAAATGAGTGGCTTCATTATTTGCTGGGTATATTGAGCCTGTGTACTTTCATATGTGAGTCAAGCAGACATGAAAGACCAAAAGCTACTGGAATGACGTTTCACTCCTCTGGTGATGTGGTAGCTACTTGATGTGTTGGGATTGGAAAGACAGTAGAAAGAAGGGAATTGAAGGGAGGAGCACTTGGGCTTAGCTGACAATCTCAAAGGATGAAGGAAGAAGTGGAATTTAAGGTCATCAGGGAAAATGGAATTTGAGTCATCTCACCTCCCCTCATGCCCACCCAAGTGGTGATCTAAATAAAGTACAGGATCTTTCAGCCCATACATATTTTGTATTTTTGTTCTACAAAAGTTTCTCTAAAATGGAACCTACTTTCACCAGGCACAAACTCCTTAATGGAGTGAAAATAAAAACTATAGATGTTTTAGTTCAGCCTGCCATAGCAAAATGCAATAGACTGGGTGGCTTAAAAACCAGATTTATTTTCTCACAGTTTTGGGGATTGGGTGTTTGAGATCAGGGTGCCAGCATGATTGAGTTCTTCCTGCCTTACAAGACTACTCCTTTCTCCCTGTGTTCTCACATGGCGGGGGTGGGGGTGGGGGGTTGGGGTGCAGAGAAAGAGAATGGGGATGGGATGAGAGAGAGTGCTCTCTCCTGTCTCATCTTATAAGGATACTCATCCTATCAGATCAGGGTCCCACTCTTATGATATCACTTAAGCATAAGCACTTCCTAAAGGCCCTGTCTCCAAATACAATCATGTTGGGGTTTGGGGCTCCAATGTATGGATTTTGGGGCAAGACACAAACATTCAGTCCATAACAATCTATATATAGTAGTAATTGTCTCTGACTCAAAGCCTTTACCAGAAAAATAGCCAGAACTATAGCTTGAAGATTCTATCTCCCTTGTTCATAGAATTGTTGGGTCATCTGACATGTGCTCTTTGCATTTCTAGGCATCTGATTCCCTTCTCTTGCTTATTTCCTCCCTTGCTGCATTGCACTGACATTGGTGAATTCAATTCTGGCCATAGCCAAGGATCTTTCTCTTATATTGACGTTACCATTCTAGATGCTTCCTTCTAATGGTTGAGTGGGTCAGGGAAGGAGGAATGCAGGGAAGATCCTCCTTTCTCCACTGCTGTTTTTTTATTATTAAAGTTAAGAGAAATAACTTCTATTTTAAAAATGTTACTCATTATAGCATATATTGTTTCATTTTATCTTTACATAAACACTATATGATAGAGTTACCTATAAATGAGATTAATGACTTCTGGGTCATGCAGTTAGAAACTAGTGGATTCATGATTCAAATCCATGTTCACATGCATTCAGAGCCTTTGTTAGTCTCACAATCCACACAGGTATTTAACAGCAGATCAAGGAATCATTGAAACATTATTTTCTTACAACACTATAGCAGTATACACTTGGATCACAAATTATTTGTCTGTATAATTTCACGTATACAACTCACCTATTTCAGTCACTAAATGGATGTAAGTATTGGGAACTTCTTTTTTGTGTATATTACCGTTTTATATCATCTCTGAATAAGGATGAAATTCATCAGAAATTTTTCCTAGCCAGATCTGAATGTTTATCAGAATGTCTTAAGACATTTCAAAATGTTGTTTGTGAAATGCTCTTATCTTTTAATATATGCAGGGTCTGAGTTATGTCACTCTTGTCATTCCTGATATTGATAATTTGTGTCCTCTATTTTTTCTGATCAATCTGGGTAGAGGTTTATGTATATTATACATATTTCAAGGTACCAGGTTTTTTTTTGTTCATTGATTTTCTCTAGTTTTTAAATCTATTTTCTATTTCATTGATTTCTTTAGTATTTATTTTCTTTGTTCTGTTTACTTTGGATTTACTTGCTCTTGTTTTTCGTGTTCTTAAAGAAGTGAGCTCTTTGAACTGAGAACTTTTTTCCCTTTTCTATATCAGGCATTTAGTGTATATTTTGCTTTCACTTTCTTTTTTTTATTTAAGATTTATTCATTTTAGAGAGAGAGAGAGAGTTGGGGGGAGGGGCAGAGGGAGAGAGAGTTTAAAGCAGACTCAGCACTGAGCATGGAGCCTGACGTGATCCCACCACCCTGAGATACGACCTGAGCCGAAACCAAGAGTCGGACACTTAAACCAAAGGCACTACCCAGGCGCTCCTGTTTCCATTTTCTTCCTCCCTCCCCTCCTCCCCTCCATTTTCCTTCCTTCCTTCCTACCTTCCTTCCCTCCTTCTTTCTTTCTCTCGGTTCCTTCTCTTTCTTTCTTTCTTTCTTTTTCTTTCTTTCTTTCTTTTCTTCTTTCTTCTTTCTTTCTTCTTTCCCTTTCTCTTTCTTTCTTTCTCTTTTTCATGCTGTTTTTCTTTCTTTCTTATATGTTTTGATTTTTTTGACTTTTTCTTTGACTCAAGGATTATTCAGAAATGTGATTTAATTTCCAGTGCTTATGAATTTCCCAGTACCTTTGTGCTGTTGACTTCTAATTTAATTTCACTATAGTCTGAGAACATACTTTGTATTACAGGGAAACTTTTATGTTGAAACTTATTTTGTGGGGTGCCTGGGTGGCTCAGTCTGTTAATAGTCTGCCTTCAGCTCAGGCCATGATCCCAGGGTCCTGGGATTGAGCCTGAGTTGGGCTCCCAGCTCAGTGGGGAGCCTGCCTCTCCCCTGCCCTCTGCCACTCCCTTTGCTTGTGCTCTCTCACTCTTTCGCTCTATCACTCAAATAAATAAATAAATAAATAAATAAATAAAATCTTTGAAAACAAAAGAAACTTATTTTGTGATATAGTCTATGTTGGTAAATGTTCAATGTTATCTTGCAAATAGTGTGTATTTTGCTGTGTTCTTTACTGGAGTTTTCGATAAATGTCAACTAGGTCAAGTTGGTTGATAGTGTTAAGAATTCCATGTGCTCACTGATATTCTGATTATTTTTTCTGCTATTTATTCAAAGAGGGTATTAAATCTTCCCTGTAATTTTTGGTTTGTCTCTTTTTATTCTTCCAGTTATATACATTTTTGCATTCTGTATTTTAAAGCTTCAATTTGTCCTATCTCATATTTTTATTTTCTCTCCTTTCTTGACTCCTTTTGGATTGACTGAATGTTTTCTTTTATTCCAGTGTTTTCCTCTACTAGTTTGAAAATTGTACACACTGGTATTGTTCTTTCAGCATTTACACTTCTAACATGCACATTTTAAAGTCAGATATCAATCAGGATCTCAACCTTCCTTACAAACACTGCAGGGGAATTTCCATCACTTTATTTCCAATTACTCTTTGCCTCATTTGTATGTTATTCTGGTTTTGTATTTTAGCTTTATCTCCATTTTTAATTCCCTCAATATTATTATGACAATTTTTATAAAGTCTTTTTTTTTCTTTTCAAATATTACCACATATTTATCACTTTGCTTCCTTTTCATTTCTTCCTGTACCTAAGACCGTTTACGTGGGATAACTTAATTTTTGCTTGAAGAACATTCTTAACAGTTTTCATTGAATAATTCCGTTGGTGGCAAAATCTCTCAGTTTTTCTAAGATTTTCTTAATTTATCCTCATTTATGAATGATATTTTCATTAAGTATAGAATTCTAGCTTGACATTTATTTTATTGCAACACTTGGGAAATAGTATCGTGCTGTTTTCTGGCTACTGTTGTTGCTCTTGAGAAGTTAGCTGTCAGTAAAATTGTTGCTTTTTTAAGATGTGTTTTTTTTTCTGTCCAGTTGCCTTTAAATTGGTGCCTTTTGTGTGTGCATTCTGCTCTCTCCTCATGATTTTGCTAAATACTGTCCTTTTTTTTTTTTTATTTGTCCTGCTTTGAATTTTCTGGGCTTTTGAATTTGTTAATTAGGTTTTTCATCCATTTTGGAAAGCTCTCAGCCATTGTCTTTTTCAATTTTACCTTTGCTTCATTTTCTCTCTTTTTTTCACCTGGGACCTGTTATATATTGTTCTGAATATTTTTTTGAGCTAAACTCCTTTTCTCTTTCCCTTAGAGGCTGACTAATATGGACCACATTAATTCTCTCTTTTGCCCTCTGGTTTCCAGATATGTTCAAATAAAGTTAGGCAGAAATAGCAGATCAGAAGGAGGGAGGAAAGTGAATTTGGCCACTTACTGCTATTGTTCCCTCATTGCTCAGTTGAATAACCATTTACTAAAGGTCAAAGCTCCTGTCAGGCAGCCATCCTCATAGCTGTCCTCTCTGGGTTCCATTATCATTTCCTTCTTTTCCTTCTCTAGGCCTAGAGTAGTGGTGCTCCCCATAGTCTAACCTTTGAATACTAATGTAGTTCCCTTAAACTGGCCAAAAATTTGTAAATAGTCACTCTTAACCTCTCCTCAGATGACCCAGCTTGTACTGTTTTCCAATCAGACTGTGACTCATAAGGATATTTATGACATCTTCTCATTGTATGCATCCTGGCACTTAACCTGCTTTTCATAATTGGTACCTCTGTGTCTGTGTTAGATTCGATGTAATTTCTTCCAGGTGAAGCCTTATTTATTTAGTTGTTCTAATGATGAATTTTTCTTTTTTCTTTCTTTATTTTATTTTTATTTTTAAGATTTTATTTATTTATTTGACAGAGAGAGACAGAGCCAGAGAGGGAACACAAGCAGGGGGAGTGGGAGAGGTTGAAGCAGACTCCCCACTGAGCAGGGAGCCCGATGCAGGGCTCCATCCCAGGACCCTGAGATCATTCCCCGAGCTGAAGGCAGATACCTAATGACTGAGCCACCCAGGTGTCCCTAATGATGATTTAAAAAAAAGATTTATTTATTTATTTTAGAGAGAGAGAGTGTGTGCACACGTGCGCACATGTGAGGGGGTTGGGCAGCAGAGGGAAAGGGAGAGAATCTCATGCAGACTCCCTGCTGAGCACAGAGTGTGATGACTCAGGGCTGGATCTCACAACCCGAGATTCATGACCTGAGCCAAAATCAAAAGTTGGACACTTAACTGACTGAGCCACCCAAGCGACCCCTATTGATGATTTTAGATTAAATGATTATACTTTTAATTTCTTAAAGTTCTGTTTGATTCCTTATCAAATTTGTTTGATAATTTATTATAGTCTGGTTTTCATTCATGTTTTATCTTCTTGTTTTATGTCTTGGCATGTACAAAACCTATTTCTTTTACATGCTGTCTGATTACTCCTGTATTTGAAGTCTTCATGAGTCTGATTTGCTGATAGTTGTTTCTTGCCTCTTGCTTATGCTTTGTTTCTTTTAGTGTTTTGTGGTTTTTTGAATGTGAGTTCATATATCATAGAATTTAATTTATGGAAATTTTCTGAGTCCTGGGAATAAGATAGTTTCCAACAAAGGATTGATTTTTTTCTCCACCACATCCTTTAGTGAATCAAGGGTCACTATAAATTAAAACATTATTGGAATTTGGGCCATGTGAGGGATAATTCATGATTATTACTAATTATGAGCAGCCAGGTAGGTATATCTAATTCATCTTTATAAAACCCTGTTTTTAATCATTTGGTGTTCTGGATCTGTAGAGTGGATTTCTTTTTTTAAATAATCTACCTGGGAGAGGCTCTAGGCTTTGTCTCTTAGGCTTTAAGTTAGGCTAACATCAGGTCAAGTTTATGAGGCCTAATAATTATCCTCAAGGTGAAAGCTGTCATCAGTGTTTCACTCTTACTTCTACCTTCACTTAGGTGTTGGCCTTAGTAATATTTATTATTATGATTATGATTATTATTGTTACTTTAACATCTTGTGGAGAGATTTAAGAATGTGCTTCCCTAAATCTTATATAGCATTCATAATTATTTTAGTTGAATAGTCATTTAGTGCATCTTGTTAGTGAAACTGCTAGAAACAGTAGGCATCATCTTATTCTTATCCTTTTATCATTTTGTATTAGGTGTTTTTTTTTTTTAAGAGCACAGAGTCAATTTTGCTTTTATTAAATCTGAGATTTCATGCCTTTATTTGCATGGTCTGTCTTTTCTCTTGTTACATGCTCTCAGATCTTTAAAATTCTTTACTTGGGTTATTCTTTAAAAGTTCTATGGAGAAGGTAACCCTTAAGCTTAATTGTGATGAAGACATACCTGTCAGTTGGGGTTCTATAATGAGAGAAGGAAAGAACATGAGCTGTCACGGGCTGAATTCATATGTTCATTTTGGGTCACACTATTTCCTTTATTTTAAAAGCATATAAAAATTATATCTAAAGCTTTTTTTTTATGTTAGTTATCTTCCTAAGAAATGTATTTTTTCTGATAATGGATATTTTATGGTTAATTGTAAAACATTTTCTAATTCTAATATTTTCATCAGAAATTTAAAGTCAGATTATAATAATGAAATTTTAATATGTACTTCTAGTAAAATATGAGATTTGAAAACTAATGAAGTCTTTAGAATTCATTTGTAGTTAGGATAGCTGATAAAATCATTATTTTATTCCACTTAATAATAATAAAAATAATGGTAGTGGCTATCTTTAACAATAATAATAAAACTAATGGTAGTAGCTATCTTGGGTATAATACTAAGAAGGATACTAGGATTAAGTCCTGACTAAGTAGAAAGGTGTCATGAGGGGTAAATAGTATGTTTCAAAGGCATTTTACAGTCCAAAACAATGAATGTCACATATCTACTCAGAATCAGTTCAATGCGTTCATGTTACAGATGAAGAATAAGATCTAGAGAAGAGACACAGTATCCTAGAGTCAGACAACTCTTAAGAGGCAGATATAGGGTTTAGCTCCAGCTCTGACTCTCGAAGTTCAATTCTTTTTCTACTTTATCTCTTGTTAGCTTATATATTTTTTCTATCTCTAATCATTTTCCCCAGAAATATTTCATAATTATTTCATTTACGGATTTTTCATACCAATGTTACATACTTTTCTGCACACCTATAAAGTATCATGTGGGCTGGTGTAGAAGTTAATATGTAAATCTGTAATGATCTGCAGCATACAAAAGCCCTCTTGATTGCCTGAGGTGAGGAAAGTCTCTATTAACTACTTTACTCATCATTTCCAATACAGGTTTTTAAAAAATCATTGTTCAGGGTCACCTGGGTAGCTCGTGGGTTAAGAGTTCAACTTTTGATTTAGGCTCCGGTCATGACCTCAGGGTCGTGAGCTTGAGCCCTGTGTTGGGCTCAGCATGGAGTCTACTTGGGATTCTCTCTCTAAAATAAAAAAAAGCCATTGTTCAGAGTAAAGTACAGTAACAAAGTCCTAATGAATTTATTTATTTTCCAATTCTTCCTTATTTGTGTCTTTTATCTATATTGTCTATTAAAGAAAGAAGCTCTTAGAGAGAAGTCAAAGCAAAAAATAAATTAGATATATATATATATTTTTTAAATAGGAGTTTTTTTTATGGTGGCAAAAACTATCTGTGACCATTTATGCAATTTATTTAACAGAGATATGATATATGTTTGTACCATTGCACATAATCCCTAATTCCCAGCAGTTTTAAGTTAATATTTTTTAGCATCACTTATATGTGCAGTATTAATCCTTATAGTAGCTCTGTGAGGTTAATATTTTATTATCTCCATTTTGTATAAGAGCAAACCAAGATTTGGAGAGATTAAATAATTAAGTCATAGTCACACAAATTAGTAGTGAAATGGATTCTAAGTTTATCTGATTGCAGCACTTGAGTTCTTGTCCACAGCCCTATATTGAAAACTGAAGGGTACTAAAACTAGGCATTGAAGATGCCTAAATATTTCAGATATCTAGATATAATATTTCTGAGTACTATGATTCTTGTTGAGACTCAGGTTTATGAGAAATATCTAATTATTACATAAATTGGCTGCTGAGTTGATGAATCTTTTCAGAATTCAACTTCATAAACATATGTGAAACAAATCATTAGGTGGTTTCAAAACAATTATCTTTAAAAATAAGATCCACAGTGAAAAGGAAATATTACTGGAGTAGTACATGGCAAGCAGTAGAAGAAAATAAAGGAAGAAATATTGGACAGATTGAAAAAAAAATCAGAAAACAGCTTATTAGAGTTTGAGTAAAAAAAAACAAAAACAAAAACAAAAACAAAACCCCAAATTAGAAAATCTAGAAGTCTCAGAAAGCAACTATTTATTTAGTATTTTCTATGTGTCAGGCCCTGCACTAGATGGTGAGAATATATGTATCAATAGCATATATTTCCTTCTCTGAAGGAACTGACAAATTAGTGCATAAACTCATCAACAGCTAACAATAATAGAATGCAATCAAAGTATTAAAACAATTCCCGGGGAATAGAGAAGTGATTAATTCCATGTGTAGTGGGAGAGGGTGGGGCAGGGCAGAGTGTGGGCAGGGAATGGGGAAGTGTCTGGACAGGTTTAAGGACTGATTTGGGATCTGATCCTTTAAGGATGACAGGATTTTACCAGGTGGCGATAGGGAGGAACATTTGAAATTGACTGTAAGAAAAAGACACAGAAGTAGTATTTCATGTTTCAGGGAGCGGTATGATAGGAACAAGGAATGTTTATTATTGGAAAGAGTGTGTATTAGTTTTCTATTACTGTGTAACAAACTGTCAAAAATTTAGCAGTTGAAAACAACATTCCTTTTTTTCACAATTTTTTAAAAAATTTTAATTCCAGTGTAGTTAACATAGAGTGTTGTATTAATTTCAAGTGTACAATACAGTGATTTAACAATTCTGTACATTGCTCAGAGTTCATCACAAAAAGTGTCCTCTTAATACCCTTCATCTATTTCACCCATTCCCCCCACTCACCTCCCTTATGGTAACTCAATTTATTCTCTATAATTAAGAGTCGGTTTTTTTGGTTTGTCTCTTTTTTCCTTTGTTTTATTTCTTAAATTCCACATATTAGTGAAATCATATTGTATTTGTCTTTCACTGACAGACTTATTTCACTTAGCATTATACCCTCTAGGTCCATCCTTGTTGCAAATGGCAGGCTTTCATTCTTCTTTATGGCTGAGTAATATTCCATTGTGTATGTATACCACATCTTCTTTATCTGTTCATCTATTGATGGATGCTTGGGCTGCTTCCATAATTTAGCTACTGTAAATAGTGTAGCAGTAAACATAGGGGTGCATATATCTTTCCAAATTATTGTTTTTGTATTCTTTGGGTAATAATCCGATAGTGGAATTACTAGATCATATGGAGGTTTTATTTTTTTTTTAAGGAACCTCCATACTGTTGTTCACAGGGACTATACTAGTTTGCATTACCACCAACAGTGTATGAGGGTTCCTTTTTTTTCCACATCCTTTCCAGCTCTTGTTGTTTCTTGTGTTTTTGATTTTAGCCATTCTGACAGGTATGAGGTAATATCTTGTTGTAGTTTTGATTTATATTTCCCTGATGATGAGTGATGTTAACCATCTTTTCATGTATATTTTGGTCATCTGTATGTCTCCTTTGGAAAAATGTGCCTGTTCATGTCTTCTGCCCATTTTTTAATTGGATTATTTGGTTTTTTGGTCTTGAGTTATATAAATTCTTTATAGATTTTGGATATGGATCCTTTATCAAATATGTTATTTCCAAATATCCTCTCCTACTCAATAGGTTGTCTTTTAGTTTTCTTGATTGTTTCATTTGCTGTGCTATGCGTTTTTTTTTTTATGTAATCCCAATAGTTTATTTTTGCTTTTGTTTCCATTGCCTCAGGAGACATATCTAGAAAAATGTTGCTGCGGCTGAGCCAATGTGAGAGACATTACTACCTATACTCTTTTCTAGGATTTTTATGGTTTTAAGTCTCATATTTAGATCCTTAATTCATTTTGAGTTTATTTTTGTGTATAGTGTAAGAAAGTGGTCCAGTTTCATTCTTTTGCATGTAGCTGTTCAGTTTTCCCAACACCATTTGTGGAAGAGACTATTTTTCCCAGTGCATATTCATGCCTCATTGTCAAACATTAATTGACATATGATCATGGGTTTATTTCTGGACTCTCTATTCTGTTCTGTTAATCTACATGTCTTTTTTTGTGCCAGTACCATACTATTTTGGTTACTACTGTTTTGTAGTATATCTTGAAATCTGGGATTGAGATATCTCCAGTTCTGTTCTCTTTCAAGATTGCTTTGGCTGTTTGGGGTCTTTTGTGGTTTCATACAAATTTAAGATTGTTTGTTATAGTTCTGTGAAAACTGCTGTTGGGTATTTTGATAGGGATTGCATTAAATCTGTAGATTGCTTTGGGGAGCATGGACGTTTTAACAGTATTTGTTCTCCCAATCCATAAGCATGGAATATTTTTCCATTTGTTTGTGTCTTCAACCACTTTCATCAGTTTTTCTTTTCATCAATGTTTTACAGTTTTCAGAGTACAGGTCTTTCATCTCTTTGGTTAAGTTTATTCCCAGGTATTTTATTCTTTTGGGGGCATTTGTAAATGAGACTGTTTTCTTAACTTCACTTTCTGCTTCTTCATTATTAGTGTATAGAAGTGCAGTGGATTTCTGTATATTGATTTTCTATCCTGTGGCCTTACTGAATTCATTTATTAGTTCAAGTAGTTTTTGGTGGAGTCTTTAGGGTTTTCTATGTGTAGTATCATGTCATCTGCAAATAGTGAAAATTTTAGTTCTTCCTTACCTATTTGGATACCTTTTATTCCTTTTTTGTGTCTGATTGCTGTGGCTAGGACTTCCAGTACTATGTTGAATAAAAGTGGTAAGAATGGACATCCTTGATTTGTTCCTGATCTTAGGTGAAAAGCTGTTTTACACCATTGAGTATGGTGTTAACTGTGGGTTTTTCATATCTGGCCTTCATTATGTTGTGGTATGTTTCTTCTAAACCACTTTGTTGAGGTTGTTTTGTTTTATTATCATGAATGGATGTTGGACTTTGTCAGATGGGTTTTGTTTTGTTTTTTTTCGGCATCTGTTGAAATGATCCTATGGTTTTTATCCTTTCTCTTGTTGATGTGGAATATCATGTTGATGGATTTGTGAATACTGAACCATGCATGCATCCCAGGAAAAATCCCACTTGATTGTGGTGAATGATTTTTTTAAATGTATTGTTGGATTCACTTTGCTAATATATTTTTCAGGGTTTTTGCATCTATATTCATCAGAGATATTGGCCCATAGTTCTCTCTCTTTCTCTCTCTTTTTTTTTTTATAGTGTCTTTATCTGGTTTTGGTATCAGGGTAATGCTGGCTTCATAGAATGAATTTGGAAGCTTTCCTTTCTCTTCTATTTTTTGGAATAGTTTGAGCAGAATAGGCATTAACTCTTCTTTAAATGATTGGTAGCATTCACCTGTGAAGCTGGTCCTGGACTTTTGTTCTTTGGGAGTTTTTTGATTACTGAATCAATTTCATTGCTGGTAATCTGTTCAAATTTTCTATTTCTTCCTGGTTCAGTTTTGGGAGATTATATGTTTCTAGGAATTCATCCATTTCTTCTAGGTTGTCCAATTTCTTGGCATATAATTTTTCATAATATTCTCTTATAATCATTTGCATCTCCATGGTGTCAGTTGTTATTTTTCTTTTTTCATTTCTGATTTTGTTTATTTGGATCCTCTCTCTGTCTCTCTCTTTTTAATCAGCCTGGGTGAAGGTTTATCAATTTTATTGATCTTTTCAAAGAACCGGTTCCTAGTTTCATTGATCTGTTTTATTATTTTAGTTTCTATTTCATTTATTCCTTCTCTAATCCATATTATTTACTTTCTTCTACTGGTTTTGGATTTTGTTTGTTCTTCTTCTAGCTTCTCTACGTGTGTACAGTTAGGTTGTGTATTTGAGATTTTTCTTGCTTCTTGAGGTAGACCTATATTGCTAAAAACTTCCCTGTTAGAACAGCTCTTGATACATCCAAAATTTTGGATTATTGTGTTTTCATTTTCATATGTGTCTATGTATTTTTGCATTTCCTCTTTGGTTTTTGGTTAACCCATTCTTTGTTTAGTAACATGTTCTTTAACTTCCATGTATTTGTGCTCTTTCCATATTTTTTTTCTTGTGGTTGATTTCTAGCCTCATAGCATTGTAGTCAGAAAAGAGGCATGGTATGATTTTGATCTTTTTGAATTTGTCGGGAGTTGTTTTGTGGCCTAACATGTGATCTATTCTGGAGAATGTTCCACGTGCCCTTGAAAGAAATGGTATTCTGCTGTTTTAGGTTGGAATGTTCTGAATATATCTGTTAGATCAATCTTGTCCAATGTGTTATTTTAAGCCATTGTATTGGGGTACCTGAGTGGTTTAGTCAGTTAAGCATTGACTCTTGATTTAAGCTCAGGTCATGATCTCAGGGTTGTGAGATCAAGCCCCACATTAGGCTCCACCCTGGGCACAGAGCCTGCTTAAGATTCTCTCTCTCCCTCTGTCCCTCCACCTCCCCCTCAAAAAAAAAAAAATCCACTGTTTCCTTGTTGATTTTCTGTTTGAATGATCTATGCAATGATATAAGTGGGGTATTAAAATCCCCTACTACTATTGCATTACTATCTATGATTTCCTTTATGTTTCTGTTTAGCTGCCTTATGTATTTGAGTGCTCACATGTTAGGTGCATAAATATTTACAATTGTTACATATTCTTGTTGAATTGTTCCATTTTATGCTTATCTTGTTTGTCTCTTTTTACAGTCTTTGTTTTAAAATCTATTTTTTCTGATACAGGTATTGCTACCCTGGCTTTCTTTTCACTTCCATTTGCATGATAAATGCTTTTCCATCCATTCATTAGGTCTGAAATTAGTCTCCTGTAGGCAGCATATAGTTGGGTCTTGCTTTTTTATCCATTCTGTCACCCTGTCTGTTTTGATTAGAGGATTTAATCCATTTACATTTAAAGTAATTATTGATAGGTATGTACTTACTGCTATTTTGTTACTTGTTTTATGGTTGTTTTTGTAGTTCTTCTGTGTTGCTTTCTTCTCTTGCTCCCTTCTCTCATGATTTGTTGGTTTTCTTTAGTGACATATTTGGGTTCATTTCTCTTTAATTTCTGTTACTGGTTTTTGAATCATGATTACCATTAACTTTGTATATAGCATTTTATGCATATAGCAGTGTATATTCAGAAGCTTTTGTTGGTGGGTGGGGCCTATAGTCCACTGTTGGGGTTGCAGTTGGACTGGTGTGTGTGGTTTTCTTCTCCTCTCCATGGGCCAGGAGTCACTTTGGAGTGGAGTGGCCCCTGTCAGGACTGGTTACACAGTCAGGTTTGTGGCATTGCTTTGGATAGGCTCCGGGTAAGAGCATATGGGGGTGGGGGGCAAGTCAACAGAACATGATGGTGGGGTGTGTGGTGTTAGCAAGGTTTGTGCAGTTCTGCTGTGAGAGGTGATCTGAAATTACTTTAGAAAACTCCTGCCACAAGGCTGAATGGGGGGGGTGTCCATGGGGTAGGGGCACATGGTGCCAACAAGGTTCTCTTGTTCTCCCTGAGGGGATGCCTGATTGGAGGGGGCATGTCCACAGGAGAATATATGGGTGGGGCATATTGGTACCTAGTTAGGTAGTGAGTGTTGGCACTTTTGCTGGTTGCCCGCAGGCATCCATGTGTCTAAGTTGAGGGGGTGGGAAAGGGAAATGGTGCCTGCTAGCTCCCTTGTTTCTGGAGAAGTCTCCCAATAATCTGTGCCCCTTCAGCACAGCTCTGAGATTAGTAAAAAAATCTTCCTCCCATATTTTTCAAGCTGCTGCCTCTATGCTGTATCTCAGTGGGGCTGTTTTTAGTGCTTTCTCTTGAAGGGCAGGAACGTCACCCTCTTGGCCTTTACAGAGTCTAGCCCACTGATTTTTTTATTTTTATTTTTTTTCCTTTTTATTAACATATAATGCATTATTTGTTTCAGGGGTACAGGTGTGTGATTCATCAGTCTTACACAATTCACAGTGCTCACCATAGCACATACCCTTCCCAATGTTCATCACCCAGCCATCCCATCCCTCCCAGCCCCCTCCACTCCAGCAACCCTCAGTTTGTTTCCTGAGATTAAGAGTCTCTTATGGTTTGTCTCCCTCTCTGGTTTCGTCTTGTTTCATTTTCCCCTCCCTTCCCCTATGATCCTCTGCCTTGTTTCTCAAATTCCACATATCAGTGAGATCATATGATAATTTCCTTCTCTGATGGACTTATTTTGCTTAGCATAACACCTTCTAGTTCCATCCACGTTGTTGCAAATGACAAGATTTCATTTTTTTTGATGGCTACATAATATTCCATTGTATATATACACCACATCTTCTTTATCCATTCATATGTCAATGGGCATCTAGGCTCTTTCCGTAGTTTGGCTATTGTGGACATTGCTGCTATAAACATTGGGGTGCTGGTGCCCCTTCGGATAACTACATTTGTATCTTTGAGGTAAATACCCAGTAGTGCAATTGCTGGGTTGTAGGGTAGCTCTATTTGCAACTTTTTGAGGAACCGCCATACTGTTTTCCATAGTGACTGCACCAGCTTGCATTCCCACCAACAGTGTAGGAGGGTTCCCCTTTCTCCAAATCCTCGCCAATATCTGTCATTTCCTGCCTTGTTAATTTTAGCCATTCTGGCTGGTGTGAGGTGGTATGTCACTGAGGTTTCGATTTGTATTTCCCTGATGCCGAGTGATATTGAACACTTTTTCATGTGTCTGTTGGCCATTTGGATGTCTTCTTTGCAGAAATGTCTGTTCATGTCTTCTGCCCATTTCTGGATTGGATTATTTGTTCTCTGGGTGTTGAGTTTGGTAAGTTCTTTATAGATTTTGGATACTAACCCTTTATCTGATATGTCATTTGCAAATATCTTCTCCCATTCTGTCGGTTGTCTTTTGGTTTTGTTTCCTTTGCTGTGCAAAGGCTTTTGATCTTGATGAAGTCCCAATAGTTGATTTTTGCCCTTGCTTCCCTTGCCTTTGGCAATGTGTCTAGGAAGAAGTTGCGGCAGCTGAGGTCAAAGAGGTTGCTGCCTGTGTTCTCCTCAAGGATTTTGATGGATTCCTGTCCCGCATTTAGGTCTTTCATCCATTTTGAGTCTTATTTTTGTATGTGGCATGAGGAAATGGTCCAGTTTCATTCTTCTGCATGTGGCTGTCCAATTTTCCCAACACCGTTTGTTGAAGAGATTTTTTTTCCATTGGACACTGATTTTTAAAATTGCTAGATGTTAAGCTCCACTGAATGTAAGAACTCACAAAATCTGGCTTCTGGTTTTCAAAGCCAAATGTTATGGGGATTCATCTTCCCTGTGTGGTCCCTCATGCCTAGGTTGCCTCCTCTACCCTCTACTATCTGTGGTGCTCCTTCTTCTTGCTAGCAGTGCCACAGGTCCTTTTAGCTCTGGACTGGGTCTCTGCCCTCCCTACCTTCTTTGATGTGGACTCTTCTCTACATTTAGCCTTAGAGAGTCTTTTCTGCCAGTCTTTGTATTGCTGTCTGGGTTATTTACACTGATGTGTGTGTTATCTAGTTGTACACATGGGACAAGGTGAACTTGGGGTCCTCCTACTCCACTGTCTTCCCTGAAAGTCTGAAAACAGCATTCCTTTTTTGCCTTACACTTTTTGTGGCACAGAAGGCCAGGCATGGTTTAGCGGGTTTTTTCCCCTAAGAGTCAAGGGCTTAAATTAAGGTGTCAGCTAGCCTACATTCTTGTCTAGAGTCTTTGACTAAAGAAAGATCTGCTTCAGAACGCCCTCAGGTTTTAGGGAAAATTTATTTCCTTGAGGCTTTAGCTTTGGTGGTAGCTTGCTTCTTCAAAGCCAGAAACAGAGATAGGGTCTCTGCTTCTTCTAGTCTATGATTTCTGGACTGTCATAAGGGAGTCATCAGTTTAGGTCAGTCTTACCCAGGATAATCTTCCTTTCAATAAAATGATTAGGGATTTTAATTACATTGGCAAAATCTCTTCACCTTTGCTATGTAAAGTATCCTGAGGAAGGTAATGGCATCCTGTCACTTTTGCCATATTCTCTTGGTTAGAAGTAAGTCAAGGCTCTGCTCTCATGCAGGGTGAAGGGGTTATAAAAGGTGGGATTCATTGGGAATCACCTAAGGATATGCCTGTCTTTGAGTGGAATGATGTACAAGTAGACAATCTCAGATAGGAAGTTGTGATCTTATAAGTTACAGCCATTCAGACGAAGACTAAAATCTTTTCATATAGCATCCATACTATTTTTCCTTCATAGCATTTAAAACCAGAATGAATATATGTATGTATAAAGGATGATTATTTAACTAATGCTATTAATTCCTTTCTTCTGCCATAAACTGTGAGCTCTGTGAGGGCTGTGTTTTTTTTTTATCCCCTTAATCATTATTTTTTAGGCCTAACACAATGCCTAACACATAGCATTTGTTCAATAAGTATTCATTGAATGTACCAAATTATACTAGAATTTTGGACTTTTAGCCCTATTAGCATACAGAACCAGAAGTTTTTGAAACAACTGAGTGACAAAGTCAGACTGTTGCTTTATACATATTAAGTATAGTCAAACTGTGGAGATAGATTGAATGGATAAGGTACGTTATTGTTAAGACTATTTGACAAGCTAGGCCAACCTTGTTAACAAATACCAAATTTCAGGGGCTTAAACCAACTTCAGTGTTTTGTTTTATTTTTGTTTGATTTGTTTTTTTAGGTTTTTTTCTCACTAACATCACAGTTCAATGAGGAACAGCAGGGGTGTCTCTTCCATTCAGTGACTCAGGGACCCAAAATATTTCAGGTATTAAATTCATACACACAAATATGTATATACAAACACATGTGGACAAACGCACACACAAACATTCACACACAGACTCTGAGGTTAAGGCTTTAGAGTTAATTAACAGAGTCTCTGAAGCCAGCCAGTATACCAAGGAATAAAATCCTTGCATGGATGATGATGCAGAAGAGTTTGTGAGCTTACACCAGAGGTAGTACACATTAAACCAGAAGTAGTACACATCATTTCCTTCCATGTCATTTTGCCTGGAACTTGGCCATATGACAACCTAACTGAAAGAATTGTTTGGGTAATGTGTTTTGGGTATGTGGCCAGGAGAAAAAGGCAAATGAATTGGTGAATAACTGGTCAGTCTCTGCCACAGTTGGTCTTCCTGGTTGCTATATACCTATTGTATTTTCTTTTCTCCCACAACTAGAACACATTTACCCAATCCCCAAGTAATAAATAACGCAGAATCCCATCCAGTTATAGCAACTGCTGAAAATCCAATCTCTTTAAGTAATGTGCAGTCCTTCTTATTGGTTACAAATGTGATTATTGGTGTTCAGGGTGATTTCTAACTAGAATAAAAATACAAGTTGTTTGCTTTCCATTTCCTCCTCTTTATCCCCAGCCAGTATACAATGGTAGGGCAATACAGAATAACATCAATAAAATGTCTCATTCAGAAAATATGAGAATGGGAGATACAAAGCAATCACAGCAATGCTGAGATCCTGCTGGGCAAGCATTTGATAGACTCTCTACCTTGGAGATGGGGAAAACTAGATTTTGGTTCTCCTTTCTAACAGAAATGCTTTTATTCACTTTTCTCTGTGGATTCTGTCTCTTTTCCTGGGAAGATATTCCCTGTCACTTATCCTTTTTGGCCATATCTCAGCTGGGTATTGGAAAGAATGCACTCCCCAGAGGCTGTGCAGTCTTTACAGTCCATCTTTTGCTAGAGAAAGCTTATAGTCCTGAAAGGTGTTTTATAGCTCAAACCATAAAAGGCTCTTTTATTCTGGGTTTGCTATTTCTTTGGCGTATGGTTCCTGTAAAACTTAGTAGTAAGTTGGAGACAATTACATGTGCCTGTATTTTCCTAGACATAATCCTGAAGTCCAATTTATATCTTTATTTCTTTTTCCTCATATATCTCTCTCACCTTAAAGGAGGATACTTTGAGGTCACAAAAGATGAAAAGGGCACACGACATTTGGCAGATTGAATCTTGTTCAAAAGAAGTTTGCTGGGCATTTGTTGCTCACGGCCTTTTAAAATTCTCTCTCATACAGTTGCAGGCATAGAAGCAAATGGATTTTCCAACCTTAAATGCTCCAGATTTCTGGGTTTCTTTTCAGCTTGTACACTTTTTTTTTTTTTTCCCAAGCTGTACACTGGCCTGTTCTTTGTTGAGCTAATTCTTTTTTTTTTTTTTTAATATCTTGCCAAAGACAGTCAAAGAATTAAATTGCACAATGCTATAATTCTTTCCAACCAATGCCCCTGAAGCTCCAGATTCACTGACATGTGTCTTCTGAGTGATCTCAGGTGACAGCTTTAACAAATATTTTGCTATCACATAACATGGGTCACCATTTTTTCAGCTTCTGATAACAATTTTATCTTCTGACAATTGACAATTAAATTAATGTTAAGAGTTTTTGTTTGTGTTGGTTTGTTTTTTTTTTTTTTACTAAAACCAAACCCTTCTTTGAGGTAACAATTTTGTACTAGTTATGATATGTCCACTACTGTAACTAACAATCCAAAATTTCGGTCTCCTAATACTGAAAGTTTCATTTTCACAGCATAGTCCATAGTAGGTTGGCCAGGGTATGGGGGGTCAGACTCTATCCATGAAAATACTTGAGTCTTATGTTCCTTTCTTCCAAAAGCTCCTTATTATCTAGGGTCTTGAAGGTCTCTTCTGATTCTTCTGGATCTGACCAGAGATGCAGAGAGGGAACATGGCAGATTTTGTGGGAAGTTGTATTTTATTTATTTATTTATTTATTTATTTATTTTATTTATCTATTTTTATTATGTTAGTCACCATACAGTACATCATTAGTTTTTGATGTAGTGTTCCATGATTCATTGTTTGCATATAACACCCAGTGCTCCATACAATATGTGCCATCCTTAATACCCATCACCAGGCTAAACCATCACCCCACGCCCCTCCCCTCTAAAACCCTCAGTTTGTTTCTCAGAGTCCATAGTCTCTCATGGTTAGTCTCCACCTCTGATTTCCCCCACTTAATTTTTTCCTTCCTTCTTCTAATGTCCTCCATGCTATTCCTTATGTTCCACAAATAAGTGAAACCGTATGATAATTGTCTTTCTCTGCTTGACTTATTTCACTTAGCATAATCTCCTCCAGTCCCATCCATGTCGATGCAAATGTTGGGTGTTCATCCTTTCTGATGGCTGAGTGAAGTTTTATAGTCCAGACAGTATATGTCACAGACCAGGTGATATACATCACTTCTGCTCAAGTTCTGTTGGCCCAAAACTGTCAGATGGCCACATCTAACTGCAGGAGAATCTAGAAGAGGATATCTAGCTATATGCTTGGGAGAATATGGGAAATAGTTTTGTGAATATTTAGCCAAGGTCTTCCATTCCATTAGAAAGCTCCGGTAACAGGATTAGGCAAGATATGACAAAGATTAAATTAGGCACTGAAAATAGAAAAGAAGTGATTATTTATTCACTCATCAAATGTGTACAGAAAGTCAACTCTGATCCAGGCAATGTACTTAGGATCTGGGGATTCATTCCATGGTGAATTAGACAGCCCAAATCACTGGCCTCATAGAACTTACATTGCAGTAAGTTTAAAAGGCATCTTGGTGGTTTTATTCTGTGCCATATACGCATGTCACATTTAAATAATTTAATAGGGTGTGTAAATTTAATATTAGTATTAAAAAGCATGTAGTACATGGTATCTATCTATGTATCCATCATCTGTCTATCTATCATGTATTTGGTTTTGTAGAATATTCTTCTGGGTGTGAGGAATGGAGTTAACCTAAATCAGTGTGTGTCTTTACCCTGTTGTCCCTATGTAACTAGCATATATTCCCAGTGGGTTGGTGTCCAAACCATCTTGAAGCCAGGTGGGTGATAAAGTTGTAGGACCTCAGTGGAGGGGGAGGGATTCTTAGACGCAGAAATTTCATGGAGACCATGTCATTTAAACTGGGCCTTGAAGGAAAGGGAAGAATGGAAGGATGCAAGCTGAAAAGAGCATTCATGGTGGAGGATGGTTGGGAATAATTGTAGGAATAGGAATGGGAATAGTGAGTATGGAAACAAATAGGTCAGTTTGGCTGAGGAAAGGTTGCTTGTGGGACAGTTAGATGAGGTAATTTTGGAATTAGACACTTTTGCTTTTTATATTCCATGTATTTGGTTTAAATTTCCTTAGAAGAGGCAAGTACAAAATTTACAGTCATTATTGATTTTAAGCAAATTTGTCCTCATCAAATTGTACTTGTTTTCTGCCACAAGGGCAGCACCCATCTGATAAGGTGTTGAAATTTGGTAGGAATAGTCTTTTTTAGCCAATTAAAACACTGACTTATTTCTATGCATGCCACTGATTAAACATAAGTTATAAAGTCAAGATCTTGCCATTTCTTTTGGGTTTTGAATACAATACCACATGCATGTAGATACCAAATGAATGTAGAAACAACTACAAAGAATGACTAAAACATTTTTCTGAAGAATCATCAAAAAAGATTGGAAAACCTTACAGAATTACTATTGAAGTTGAATTTTTTTCATATTTGTTATGGATTGAATTGTATTCCCCACCCCCATACACTGCATTTCTAACCCATTGTATCTCAGAATGTTACTATTGAAAGTTGAATTTTTTTTCATATTTGTTATGGATTGAATTGTATTCCCCACCGCCATAGACTGCATTTCTAACCCATCGTATCTCAGAATGTTATATTATTAGGAAATAGGGTCGTTGCAGATTGTAATTAGTTAAGATGAGATCATACTGGACTAGGGTGGACTCCTGATCCAAAGTGACTTTTGTCCTTATACAATGGACATGTGAAAACACAAACACACATGGAGAACGTCACGTGAAGATGAAGGCAGAGATTGGCGTTATATGAATGCAAGCCAAGGGATGCTAAAAATTTCTGATAGTCCAGACACTAGGAGGAGGCAAGGAAGGACTCCTTTACAGGTTTTATGGGAGCATGGCCTGGCTGGCACCTTGATTCTGGGTTTCTAGAGTTGTGAGACTTTAAGTTTCTATTGTTTTAAGCTACCCCATTCATGGTATTTTATTATTGCATCCTTAGGAAACTAATACACTGTGCAATGGAATATATCAGATGTACAGAGCAGTTTTTGACACAGAGTAGTTTGCATTGTTTTATAAATTGTGAAGTATCCTTCTTCAATTCTTAAGGAAAATATTTCGTGTTCTCCTGCATAAGGTATGCCCAGAAGTTATCTTTTAAAAATATTAATATAATTACCTTAACATCAGTTTAAAGAACTATTATTTTCCAGTTTTTTTTTTTTTTTTGATGATTCTTCAGACGCATGTTTCAGTAATTTCTATTCTTAGTATTTTAATATTGCTTTAATTTTAGATTTGGTTAAAATATAAATAAAATACATAAATATATAATATGTAAACATATACCATAATATCATTTTAACTATTTGCATTTCTAGAATTATATTCTAGTTCTGAAGATTTTCCATCCATGGAAAAATGAATAAATTTATATGTGGGTATAAATCAGGGAAGTAAAAAGCAAATTATAGAAGTGAGAGGCAGAGGCAGCAAAATCATAGGAAAACACCTGAACTGAAAAATGAAAACAATTGACTTCCAGTCTTATCATCATGCTTGAGTCATTTAATCTCTGAACAAACTTCACTTATTTCCTCTGTAAAATTTGTATAATACTGAGATGCTTTGAAGAACAAATAAGGAGAACATCTCTTCAGCTGATACAGTTCTTGGTGCATGGGAAGTATTCACAATAGTCCTTGTAACAGATGTGTGGCTGTTAGGCTGGGGAATCCTGAATAAGGAAGGCGTATGGGGCACTCTTAGCCTCATAAAATGGCAACAATTTGAGTTTTCTTTTCCCTATTTCTCTATCAATACTACTTTTTCCCCTTATTTTCCTATTGAAGCCAGAGCTAATTTTATTTAATGAGTTCATCAGTAGTTTTGAAATATGTACCAGATATTTTTAAATGAACACTGAAGATGTAAAGACAAATACGAAGTTGTCGCTATTTTCAAGAATTTAAATGAAAGTTTGGTGTTAGACTGACTTGGAGTTCTTGTTAAAAATGTAAAACTGGGGGCTTCACATCTAGAAATTTAAGTTCAGTAGGATTGCAGTAGGATCCAGATTCTGTTTTGTAACAAGGATTGTAGGTAATTCTGGAGTAAGTTGTCTATAAACCATTAAAAAAAACAAAACAAAACAAAACAAAAACCTCTGGTCTTAATGATGAAAAATTGATTGAAACAGCCCATTAAATCTTTATAGTTCTTTATTACCTAAATGGAGACTTAAACATGTATGATTTATTATCACTAACATATGTTTCTTGGACTCACAATTGAAGGATTAAAAAAAACCCTGTTTGGGGAGAAAGTAAGATGAAGAGAAGGGATTTTAGATAAGATTCATTTTATATGAAGAAACTTTTCAGTAGAAATTCAGAGCCTCAACGAAATTGTTAAGTGTGTAGAGGACTGAGGTTAGAAAACATATTTTGCTGCATGAAAATCTTTCTTTCAAATTGAAAAAATTAAATAACGCTATATCTTTATTATTTTTTAATATACTTTTTTTAATTAATTTTTTTTTAATCTCTACACCCAACATGGGGCTTGAACTCCCAACCCTGAGATCAGGAGTTGCATGCTCTAATGACTGAGCCAGCCCCTAATAAACACTATATCTTTAGTAGGATTAGTGGAATTTTAATCAATCACCAGAGTTCTTGAAATGTTCAATAATGTTAATTCCATAAAAATCATAAAAACGCAGTTCTTTTAGTTTTAGAAAAAGTTTGCTTTGGTTATTTATAATGAACAGGTATGAGATTTTAGGTGGGTACAGCAGAGTATGATGAATTTGGAAAGGTCTCAGGCTCGTAGTTAGGAGCCATGAAGTTAATCACCCTATGTCACTAATTATTTGAGTTAGTTTATCAAGCCTTTAATATATCAGGAAATGTCATTTCTATATCTGTAAAATGGGGAATAGAGGCTAAAGGAATATTTAGGTTTTGTTCCATTTCTAAAAGACGTAATTCTACATTTGTGATTTTCAAGGTATCCATTAGCACATTTTACTGCGAGACTGGAAATTTATTCTTTTTCTTTAAAATGGCCTATTGACAAGACATTTTCATTTTAAGCATCTAGTTTTGAACTTTATTATTGCTGATATTTACTCCATAAAACATGCAAAAGTAGATGCAAAGTATTATACTGTTTTTAAAAGAGTATTCATTTGTAGAATTTCATACATATAACCCACCCTGTATTAAATGTATCCAGCTCACATTTATGTTAGCTCTTAAGTGGCACAAAATACAATATAGACAGGTCAATAGAGTATTCACACTTATCTGGCCTTTTATAGTTTGCAATTTTTAAAGTTTTATTTCAATTAATTGAACTTTAGTTAGATTAGAACTTCAAAGAAAAGGCATGAATATGTTAATGTATTTTATATGCTGTTGTAAATATGTATTTATCACGTATGTTGTTTTATGTGGTTTTATAATAGTATATGTATTTAAAAAGTTTACATTTATATTAAAAAATAAAACTGTATTTTCAATGCATAAAAGGAAGAGGCTGTTTAAAATAATCTGTGATGGATTTTTTTATTTTTTGATAATTTATATAAAGCATATTCTGGAAGTCAGCATACTTAATCTATGGCATAAAAATACTATTTATTCGTAAATGCTGATCTATAAAAAGTCAAGCCATTTTTTCTCAAAGTTGATGGAATATTTTTCTCTGCATGTGGACATACTTTCTTTATTAAAGGAGCATTATATCTCTTTTGTTTCTACATATAGGTGATATTGTATAAATAATAGTGTTTGCCTATTTTTCAGCATTTCCCAACTTTTAACTTAGCATTTCATGTTTACATATTTTAATTTTACCTCAGTGGTTCTTGATTCCCCTCACCCCTTTCCCTATGGGGTACTTGAGGTAGTTATTCCTTCTACAAACTGGGGTACTTGAGGTAGTTATTCCTACTACAAACTAGAAGGTCTTCTTTTAGGTTCAAAGAGTAGAGGTGGTTTCTATTTAGATAGGCAGAGAACAAGTATATTAGAGATTAATGGCTTCATTTTGTAAGTCTAAGATAGTTCGAATTACTGCTTTGGTGGTTGAGCTTTAGTACATATTTGTGTGTTTCTGTGTGTGTGTGTGTTTGTATATTTACAACACATAATCTAATAATTATTAATCTAATAATCTAATCATCTAATCATTATTTTTTCCTAAAATACTAGTTCATATATACTCTATTAAATTCTCTGGAAAGATGGGGGATAACATTTTTTTTCCAAATCATAAATGACAAAATAAAATACTTTTTTAAAATTTAGAAGTAATTTTGATACCATATTGGATAAAGTAATCTCCTCTAAGTCACTCTGGTTCCCATTGTTTTAATTTAATTATACTACTTATCACCACCTGAAATAACAATTTGGTGTGTATGTCTATACGTATGTACCTGTTTAATATTTTGTTTCTGCCTTTTCCACATTTCCACTAAAATATAAAAGCTCCATAAGGGCAAGAATTGTGTTGTTCTTATTCATCATTGCAACCACAGGACTCAGAACAATGTGTGGCAAACGAATGAATGGATGGATTAGAATTATACATGCTAACATCTGCCCACCCAAAGCATTCTTGGTATGGTTGTAAAGGGCAAGAGCCAATAAAACCTGAAGATTTGGGAAGGCCAGAAAAAGTGAATTTTATAAACAAATGAGGTAAAAATGTAATGTGGTTAATGGTTAGGGAATTGAGGATGTTGGCAAATGAAACTTAGGGTGAGATAGAAAGAAGTACTTCTGGTCTTATTTATTTATTTTTTAGATAAAAGCATAAAATGAAATAATGTGAAAAAATAGACCAACATTCAATGCTTTCTTTGCTGGTAGCAAAGTGGAAGTGGAAGAGCGGAGGCCTGTTCTTGCTATTTGGATGAACCCTTATGGAAGGTGTTGGAACTGAGTTTTCAGAGCTAAATTCCATGAACATAGCAAAATTCAGAAACTGAGATAAGGAACCTCTGACTCTCAATTGTGCTGAAATTCTGAGTACAATTTCTTCTGTCTGAGACAAGTGCCATGTGGGAAATCTTAACTTCAGGCAAGAGGACTGTTGTTCACAACATAGAAAGGTAATTCTGTTCTCAGTCTGTCCATCTGCAAAATTTCATAGATAAGAATAAAGCTCTTCCCAAGCAAAGGATATCAATTTTGTCACTACCACAGATGGCATGAGTGGTAGTTTCTATACTGTAATTTTGAACTTATGGGCAAATGGACTTGCAACCAGTCTTTCAAAATCCAGCTGGAAAAGCTTCTGTAATATTTTTATCCTTGGAACTGTCTCAACTTTCTTGTTCATTGTTGTCTTAGTTTTTTACTGCTATTATAACAAACTATGGACAAACTTACTGGCTTGAAACAACTCAGATTTATTTTCATACAGTTTTGAAAGTCAGAGATCCAATGGGTCTCACTGGGGTAAAATCAGATGTCAACAGTGCATTCCTTCTGGAGGCTCTAAGGGAGGATCTGTTTCCTTGCTTTTTCCAGCTTTTATAGGCGACCTACATTCCTTGCCTTGTGGCCTCCTACAATTTTCAAATCCAGCAGTGGCTGATCAAGTATTTCTCACATCACATCATTCTGATACTGACACTTTTGCCTCCCTCTTGCCATGTAAGGACTTTGTGATTACATTCGGTCCACTCTGATGATCCAGGGAAATCTTAGTTGACTAACAACCATAATGCCATCTACCACCTTAAGTCTCCTTTGCCATGGAACATAATGTATTCATAGATTCTGGGGATCAGGAAGTAGACATCTTTGGGAGACAATTATTCTGCCTATCAGATTTTATACTTTCTTTTTGAAGATTTGGGCTTTTCAAAACATGAACACATCTCTAGAAAGGGGAAAATTCCACTTTCTGTCTGGTTGGAATGGCCTCAGTCTAAGATAGAAAAGAATCTAAAACCTTGTTTACTTCTGGTCAGTTCATTCCTCAAAGAGGATAAAGCTCAAGGCTGATGGAACAGGGTGAGGTCAGAAATCTCAAATTTATTTTTTCCAATTAGACTTTCCTGCTCTTTAGAAGAAATGCTGGTTCTCTGTGTGAAGGAAAAAATTCACATCCTTGTTATATATAACTACTTATTTGCAGACATGTGGGTCTCAAATAATACTTTAAATGCAGTATTTTTCATACATTCCCTGCACTTAGTGGGGACACGTGAACCTTGGGAAAGACTTGAAACCAGTGCTTTACATTTGCAAAGAACACAACACTGGGAACACTCCCAAAGTTTTTAGAAAATAAAGTTAATAAAAAATCATTTAAATCACTACTCTGCCCAGGTGAAATTTAATAATAAGGTTCATATATTTGATCTCTGTGATGGATTCTAAATAAGAATTAGTCTCTCTAATTAACTTGCAGTGACATTTCACTTTCTAATTGTGTGCAGGTAAAAATCAACAATTGCCTATTTTTTACTGTTTTTAGCTGTAACTGTTCCATCACATTGTTTTATGAGGCAATAATACAGTGTATAAATAGAAAAACTCTGGGAGCAGATAATTTTTTTTTTTAAGATTTTATTTATTTATTTGACAGAGAGATAGAGAGAGCAGGAACACAAGCAGGGGGAGTGGGAGAGGGAGAAGCAGGCTTCCTGCCGAGCAGAGAGCCTGATGCGGGGCTTGATCCCAGGACCCTGGGATCATGACCTGAGCCGAAGGCAGACGCTTAACGACTGAGCCACCCAGGTGCCCTGGGCACAGATAATTTATCCTGTTGAATAACAAAGAGATTTCCATCAATAAATCAGGAAATCAGATTATTTTTCATGTGGGCCAGACCCAAGTGAGACACTTATAACTACAATAAAAGCCATGATTAATGATGTTTGAATGTCAGAAGTTTGAACATTTGACATAAATTTATTAAGTATCCAGAAATCCGTAAGATAATCCACACCTTAAACAAGCAGTCCGAATTTCTTTTCATCACTCATCCAACACCCACTGCACTTGGGAAGCTTCTGATTTATCTGACTTTTAAGTATGTCCCAAACTATGTGAATTCATGGTATTCCTTACCAAAAGCATGAATTTTTATTACTGATTTAAATCGAAAAATAGTTATTTTCACTGACATAGTCCTTGAAGCTATTGCCAGGGAACTAACTTTGGAAAACAAAGACAAAATATCAAAACATCTTGGTTAAAAAGGAGAAAAACTCTTAAAAGTTGCCATGTCTCAGAAGAGGTGATATGAATGATAAACTTTTCTAGGCCTACCCATCCTCTACTTGTCGTGCCATAAAAATACCTTCTTACTGTATTCTCTGTACCATGTATTTCATGTTCTGATAATTTCTGAGATGTCACCTGTTGGATTTAATAAAAATTCACTTCTTCAAATGTGAGGAGCTCAGAGAGGGTCTGTATTCCTTAGGATACACTATCCTTGCCTACCGGAAATTAAATGTGTGTGTGTGTATGGTGTGTGTGACAATTACATTATATATATGTCATATATATATAATGTATATTATGTATATATATAATATACATAATAACAATTACATATATGTGACAATTACGTTATTGTCTTTGTCCATGTTAATTATTATGGATGGTCAGAAGGAAGAAAAGGCACCATTTGCTTAAATCTCCAAAATTACTTATAGAAATTAATCTTTTTTTTGTAAAGAATTATTTATAATGGCACAGTGGTCAGTTAGCCAGAATTTTCCGAAGGACTTGAGACATATTTAACAATAGTCAGCTTGGTTAATTGCATTTTTATTAAGATGACCATTTTTTTTTTCTATTTGAGGACCTTCATGGAATGCTATGGGAACCCTAGCTTCAAGGAGTGGCTTATGCAGAATCAATATAGAAGTGTCCCTGCTCATCCAAAGATTTTCAGACTTATTGGGAAAACGAAGTATGAACAATGAAACTAGGAGAGGGATAAAGCAATGGTGGGCTGGGATAGTGATTAATTGAGGAGAAGATGGCTGTCCACAATTAGCAGTAGTAGATGATTTCAGCAGGATTGGATCTATGGAGAATGGAGTTTCCGTGGAGAATCTGAATTATCTGCTTTTACTAGTCAAGTGTTTATTTTTACACTGTCCCATTTTGGAACGATTAAGACTTGAGAGAAATCTAGCGAACTGACATCATGTCAGCATCCCCATCCATAGTTGTAATTCCAGTATATTTTGGTACTCTGCTAAATAGATTTCCCTGGCTAAGTTCGTGTGTGTGTGTGTGTGTGTGTGTGTGTGTGTGTGTGTGTGTGTGTGTCTTTAACTTAGGTTCAGGATAATCACAATTGGGTGGTTGTTAACTGTAAGGCATTTTTGGTCATAAGAAGTGAAAGGAACTGTGTCCTAATTCTCAGAACATGACAGTTTCTAATATCTCAGTTGAGTTTGGTTATTAAAAAACCTAAATATGATTGAGTTAATTTTGTTTTATTAAATTTTTATCACATTTGAATATTCTACAGGTTATTCTTTTTTATATTTAGCTAAAATCCACAAAGACTTTTTAAACTTAGCTTGCATTCGAGTAATTACGTGGGACTACCAATGTTATTCCTAAAGGTCCCTTTAAACAGTTATTTCTGTACCTTTGGGGAGGGTATGTGAAGAATTCGTACTTTTACCAAGTTGTCCTCTTATTTACCTAAAGCGGCATTGCCGTTTAGAATGATGACCTCTGTGCTGCAACTAGTAGGCATGCCATTTTTTTTTTTCCTTTTTTTGAATTGAAAGAGCCAACCTTGCTGCGAAGTGCACTGCCTGAAGACAGGACAAAAGCTAGATGAAGGAACAGCTGGGAGTATGATTTGGTCTGGTATCTTACAGACTTGCTAATGTTAATGGAGAGGAGGGGGAGGGGTTCGTTAGATAAGTTTCTTTATGGGGCTTTTCTTTGTTAAGTAGTTGCCAGGAATCACTAAAAAAAGGAACTTGTAATGGCTGTTTACCCCTGAAGCAGATAAAAGTTAACCCTGGTTGATTACATGGAGAAGGAGCCAATAGCTATATCAGAAGCAAAAGATCTTAAGATCTTAAAATAGTATTGGACAGGAAAATATTCTAGAAGTCCTCATCTTAGGAAAATGCTAGTAGAGAGGTATATTTGCCAAAGGAAGGATCACGAAGCCAGTGTTGCCTGCTGCTAACCCCCACCCCCCCCATTTTCCCTTTCTACTTAAAGATAAATTCACCAAATAAACCACTACATGAAGCCAATTCCAGAAGCTTCCACTGAAAATAATAGTGTCAGGTTATAGGGGCCTGTTACTTACAGGACCCCTTGACACTTAGGGTAGCAAATAGGTTTTAATTCTTAGGCTAATCCTAATGAATTGTTGAAATGGTCTTGGAGCACTGTCGATAAAGTTTGGGAGGTCATATTCAGGTTTGTTGAATAAGGATGTTACTATTAGTTAGAGACACCTTTTGTGGATATATAGGTACAACATGAGTAACTTAACTAGAGTTCAGCTAGTAAATATATCTATATACTTAATGCTTAGGGGCATATTTTATGTTGATATGGATGGAGAAATGTTGGTGCTGTTAGAAGTCAAAAGATAAAGGCTCAATTCATAAATGGAAACCTTGATTTGTTAACTGGTCTTTAGATTAATGACATAGGTTATACCTGAGAAAATACGGTAATTAGCAAGCCTTTGTTATTGGGGGTAGGGGGAGAAAAAAATGAAGTGAGATATGTCATCTTTTGTCCAGAAATTTGAGTGGGTCTAAATCTAATTTAGTGTCTTCTTACATTCCTAAAGGTTAATATAGTTCATGATATATATTTTACATTGTATTTTAGCACTTACAGTAGCCATTAAATACACAGGCTTGTGTGTAGTGTTCTTTAAATTTTAATTCTCTAGTGTTGGTTTTCCATTCTGCTTAAGGCATCTTTGAATTTTCAAACAAAGACATTCTCTTCTGCTCTGAAGAAGCAAGCCTTGCAGCAAGAATGAACAGCTCCTCCTTTCAGGTCTGTTTTTTCCTTAAATAAATACTACATGTAACAAACAGGGTTCTAGAGGGGAGGGGGGAGGGGGGATTGGTTAGCCCGGTGATGGGTATTAAGGAGGGCACGTACTGCATGGAGCACTGGGTGTTATACGAAAACAATGGATCGTGGATCACTACATCAAAAACTAATGCTGTATTGTATGGTGACTAACATAATATAATAAAATTAAAAACTACAAAAAAAAATAATAAATAAATAAATACTACATGTAGTTCGTGTAACTCCAGCACTTTGACTTTATTTTCCAAGCCCCTTACTGTCAGGAGAAGATAGACGTGTTACACATTCCTCCTCATTTTTCTGGCTTTAGGTAGCTCAGCTACTGCTAACCAGTATTTGAGGTTTTATTTAGGGGAAGTCACTGCCTCTCAGAATGTGAACATTACTTTCACAAAGAGGATTGGGTTAACGAATATGAGATTTTGGGAAATTTTAAAAGATCAATGCTTTCTACTTAAGCTTGGGCACAGAAAAATTGGATAATGTCATTTTTTGAGATCACTTTTCCAGTTCTCTTCCAGGTAAGTTAAAATGTTAAGGCAATAGCGTTTCCTCTAGCACATGACATTCATGTGTGTTTATTGTTGCACATTATCAGGTTCTCTGAGACTTTCTATGTGTAATCAATTAGCTAAGATTCCCAGTGTTGTAAACTATCATGTTTATCTCACCATAGATCTTCATAATTCTGCAGAATTCTTAGATTTATGTTTTCATTTGCCAGGCCAGAGAAAGAAATCATTGCTTTAATATCTATTTCACAGGTAATTTAATTTCAAGAGAAGGTGAGGGAGGAGTTCCAATGAGATAACTAAGAATAAAATTCTGACTTTTTTTCTGTTATGATTTGTGTGATGCTAAGTCTATGCCTTACCAACCTAGGATTTCAGAATACATTTAAAAAAAAATCAGATTGCCCAACAATGATAGCCTTTGCATTTCTACTTGTCCACAGAAGAATTTATTCCCTTTCAATGGTCTTACTTATTCCTGAGAGCCTCTCAAGGAGGGAGTTGTCACTCACGTGCTCAGGAAGAACCTTCAAATGAAGTCATGACACCAATGCCTTTTCAGTCCCTACCCCTCATGAGATCATCAAGACAAGCTGGGGAGTGGTGAATGGCTATCTCTTGCTGCTACTCTTTACTGTCGCCAACACTCTGCTCTGTTCTGCCCATGCTACTTCATCTGAAGTATAGACATATCCTTTCCTTAATTTACCTAAATACAAGCAAGATATAACTGCAAATTTTGGTAAGTCTATTCTAAAAGTTTAGGGAGGGGCGCCTGGGTGGGGTCAATCATGATCTCAGGGTCCTGGCATGGAGCCCCGTGTCAGGCTCTGTGCTCAGGAGGGAGTCTGCTTGAGGATTCTCTCTCTCTTTTTCTGCCCCTTCCCCCTCTCTAAAAATAAATCTTTAATAAAATAGAAGTTTAGGGATAACTAAAAAAGGAGTAGAATGCAGTGCTAACATGTAGCTGTACAGAGTTGGTTCCCACAGAAAACACAGATCTTCCTTCTACAGGGTCTATTTCAAGGGTGCTTCTTTGTGTAGCTATTGGCTTGCCCCCATTATGCAAATATTCCAAACTCACTACTCCTAGTCCTCCAAGAGTGTCTATACCTTCCAATCCAGGTGCTACTTTTTAGGAGTGATTCCAATCCCCAGGGTCGGGCCTTGTTCTCTGCTGGGAATGGCCAGCAATCCCTGTACCGACGGATGAAATATTATTGCAGACTTTGCTGTGAAAGAGAGGAGAAGGCAAGGGGATCAACGCTCAGAGACAAAGACCCTTTACTTTTCTTTGCTCCCACTTTTATTGGTCCTTCAGGATAATCACAAAACCTTATTACTGTTTTTCAAGCATGTGATGTGTGACAAGGGTCTTACTGGAACTAGGAGGATCTGTTTATGGGAAAGATACGATATGCTAATCTGTGTGTTCTACGAGTTCTGCTAAACATAGCCTAAGGGACAATGCATACATCTCTTAGATCACAGGGAGGCTGTTTGGGCTAAGAAAGCTTGGGGGAAGGCAACTCCCTGCGGCATTCCAATGGCAGAGTGGTCACGCAGGCCTGGGCATTCCAAAGGCCTACACCCTTCCCTGAAACCTTCCATCGCCCCCTGAAACCTTCCATCGCCCCCAGCAGCCTCCGTGTTACATTTTAGCAAGCCAGGTATTATGGCTGATTTCATGCTCTACGTTAACCCCAACAATTCTCTGACTCCCACTTGTGGCCACAGTATCTAACTCTTTCTGGCTCACTGATACTTGAAAACCTTTATCTCATCTATAAGAATGTCTTCTTATATTGTATCTCTCCCAGGACAGTCATATCAGTTCCCAAAATGTAGTTTGGCCAGTCTTAAATAACACTCCATATAGGACATTGATTTTATAATGCATATTGGACTCAACCAAGCCCAGACCATTTTCTCATTAATGTCTTTCATCAAATGTCTTTATGAAGATCTACGCTGAAGTCTTAGGGGTCTTACTAAGGTTAGTCAGAGAGTAACTTCTCAACAGATACATACACATTGAACAAATAGTGGTCAAGTTAAATTAATATAGAAGAAGGACTTCTCCCAAAGAAACATTCAGGTGAATGACTTTGTCCAGAAACAATGGGAGGTGACTCTCTCTATATTAGATTATAAAGAGCCTTTTCGAGATATTTTTCCAGAACTAAAGAAAAGTCTCATGCCATAGATCCCATGAAAAGTGCAGCCCAGACTAGTTGCAATTTTAAAATGATAGCTCCTCTATAGCTTAAACCTCTCAAAGTTAACAACCAACCAACCCACCCACCCACCCACCAAACAAAATTAAAATTTCCTTTTATGCTTGTTTTTGTTGTTATTAACTTGGTTGTTAATAGGTATATAGGCCTTCCCGACCTCTTCAGCCATAAATAATCCCTTTTCCTTAGATATTCCATAAGCACTTTGACCCTTTCTGTGTCATGGGCTTTTTAATCATTTGGGTACTGTGTCTTTTTACTATATTGTAAACTCTATGAAGACAGGGACAAGTAATTTTTATCTCTGTGACTCTCTCCACACCACTGTATCCTACCTTTGGTAAGTCACCTCCATTTTTGGTAAATAGATGTCTCTGTGTGTAACTCTTTCTTAAGAGTCTTACATCATGGACTCTAATTTAATTTGTATGGCTGCTTTAAAGCAAATAGTAATAGACTCCTAAAGCTATGGGGATGTTCCCTTTAATGCTCAATGTTTACTAATATAGGTACTGAGGCAAGGTTGTCATGTGTGTAAGAGGTTAAGTCAGAGGAGCAGGTGACTTCACCCCCTCTACTACAGTTTTCTCATTCATGAAATGAGTATGCTAATGGTACCTGAGTAGTGCATTGTAAGGATTATTTGAAATTATTTCATGAAAAGCTTTTAGAATAGCTTAAATTTTTTTTTAAATTTTCATTTGTAGCCTAAAGATTTTAGTTCAGTCATAGCGAGAGGAAATATTTCCCCAGAGATATGGAAATAGTACAAATGATTAGATATAAGCCTGGAACTTACCTTTTATCATTAATGATGTACTTTGTTCATTGTTCTCAGATTGAAGATACTGATTTTGTTTCTTTTTTCTTTGACATATTTTACCAGGAGTACATATTTGACATATTCTGAAAAAGGAAAAAAGAGCTATTATTATTAGATATTGGCCCGGTGAACCTAATCCATAGCATTTGGCTGGGAAATCTGAAACTTACAATCCATTAATATTGGGACACCTGGGTGGCTTAGTCGGTTAAGCATCTGCCTTCGGCTCAGGTCATGATCCCAGGGTCCTGGGATCGAGTCCTGCATCGGGCTCCTTGCTCAGCAGGGAGCCTGCTTCTCCCTCGGCTTGTGCTCTCTCTCTCTCTCTCTCTCTGACAAATGAATAAATAAAAAATCTTTAAAAAAAAAAACCAATCCATTAATATTTTGAAAACATGTTGGTAGTTGAATTTTCCTTGCTGCTATTAAAAAATAATCACTCTGTTGATGTTGCATGAAAGATATTACCATGTATTTTATCATCAAGTTTTGTCTGTCATGTTGTTCTATTGTCATAATATCATTGAAATATATTAACATAATTATTTTTTTCAGAATAGTTCTCTTTTTCACATATTCTGGAGTTTCAGTCTAGTAAGTAACAAGGTTGTCTATTAAGAAAAATCTTGAAGGAAGTCCTGACAACTTTAAAGTTAGAAAATGTGTCAGAATTATAATAGAAAGTAAATGCCAATGGTAAAAATTACAATAATACTTAGGCAAATAATGAGGGCTGTGAAATTTGAATTGAATGGAAAGACAGCATTAAGGTAGCAATCCATTTGACTAAAGTAAAATTTGTCATATACTTTCAATCTCAAAATAAAATTTCTAGTTTTTTAAAGATACGAACAAGTTTAGACATTTTGTTCCTTTCATTCCTTTGGGGGCCCAACAAGACTCTAACATAAATCTAACATTAATTCTCTTTTCCAGAGATCTTAGTAATCGGGAGAGTTATGTGTCAAAAATCTGCTTTCCTGTTCTCAAGTTGTAGAATGACACGTTTTTAGATATATCTGGCCCACGTCCGAGCACTACATTTTCCATACCCTCTCCTCTTCCATACCACATAGATTGTCTTCTTTGGTAATGATTATACACAGGGAAATATGTAGCTTTAACAGTCTCAAGTAACCGGTTGCTGTGGGGTATTTATATGGAGTGGGTAAAGCACCAGATGTTATTTATACATGGCAAACAAATGACTTTCTTCTGAAATTGAGAAGAGATTTGTCTGATTTTGCCTTGAAGGCAACCTATTGCAACTTACATCTTTTTGGTCACTTGGAGCTCTGCCCTCTACTCTGGCCTTCCGTGGCAAATATGTTCTTTTTGAATCACCATGTTATTTCAGACTGAAAACCACCCCTGTCTCTCACCTCCTAAGTAACTCCTACTACAATCTAGGATGCGGATAACTTAATGCTCAGGATGGTGGAGTGAATTACAATGTAAGGAAAAGAAATAATGAAAACTAAAATTTGATGCTAAATTCTAAGTATGTAGGGGAAAGAAAAAAATGCTTTAAATTTTACAGGAGCCCTCTCATAGAAACATTTATTCCTGGTTTAACAGAAGACTCATCAAATTCTTGTAACTTTCCTAAGCAGAGCACTTTACTTCTTTTTATTATTAGCCTTGCCTTAAAAGCTATGTCTAAGGGCCAATCTGACTGAAAGAAAAAAGGCCAATTATAATCTCTTCCCAAAGAACTATCTATTTGAAATCATCATCTTTAGCTACACAAAGACCAAGCAAAATTTTGAAATTATAGTTATTTTCTAAAAATACTTTTTGATACTGTACCAGATCAGTATTTTAAGCAAGCTTTTCAGTCTCACTACCTTTAAGGATTGAGGAATTGAAACACTCACTATGAAGAAGAACGCTTATTCCACAAAGAGAATGAAGGCATTTAAGAGCACTATCGTGAGCCACTGATGCCATTGAATGGGAGAAACTCCACATAACTCTTAGAATCAGTAATCTGATAACCAGACTTGGGAAAAGTAGGTAAATGGCTTTTTCCAGCCACTTTCTGTCTTAAGGATGATTTTTTTTCTGCTGTAATATACATTTGTCTATATTAACTGTTTACCGAGTTTTATGTAGCCTGTATGGTCAACCGGGACCAAAAAATCTTTTTCTTTGTCTTAAAGTATTAAACTCTTTTAAGAAGAAGCTAAGCTTCAAAACCTTGACTCAGGTGGATTAAAACTCACAGCCAAAATTTTAGTGGGCAAAAAAAGTAGATGCTGTAAAAAATAGTCCTTACAAAATGGTGCTCAAATATAATTTTTCCTAAGTGATTCTGATACATAAATAGCAACTCAGAATGACCTGATTATGACTATCTGTATTTTCGTTACCAAGTGTATCTCTCTTATTCGACAAGATGCTCCTTTTAAAAACCTTTAAAAAGTATAGGCAGCATATGCCTAACAACTCAGAACGTGCAGGGTCAACATGGCTACAAATATTCACCAAGTCTGCATCAGGATAAATGCTACCTGGTGTTTAATGTCAGTGATTGAGAAGAGGGCAGTGGAAAACAAGCACAGACTAGGAGTGGAAAAAACTGGGGTCTGGTGCTGGCTGACTAAATACATGGTCTTGGGCCAGTAATTTCTTTGGATTTCATTTTCTTCAAACAAAGAAGTTAGAGTTGCATTTAGATTTTTTCTATCTCAACATTCTATGGATGTAGGTTTTAAAATATTAAATATATAGTTTGCTTTTTTCATCTTAAATAAATGTTTAATAACTATTGATTATATTAAGCAAAATTTAACATATGACTCATTTTGATTTGAATTGCTAATGAACCTATCATTGTAAGTAAAAAATAAGCATTATATTCTCCATATAAACTGTTTCATTTTCTTCAAAATTTATGATAGTAAATACACTTGTTAGGTGTTCAGTAATACTCCTTAGAACAGAGCTTGGAATGGTACATTTATTTCAGCATTTGCTACGAGTATCTTCAAATAAGTATTATCATGTCATTCTTTATAGCCCTCCCTGTACATTCCAGTGCCACATATTATGCTTCCATTTAGTATGAGACAATTCAGCATTTTCACTGGACCATAAGAACTACTATTTTATTATTTATTTTTTATTGAGGTGTAATTCACATACCATAAAATTCACCCTTTTAAAAATGTACATTTAAGTGGTATTTCTAGTATATTCACAGAATTGTGCAACCATCACCACTATCTAATTTCAGAATATTTTCATCTGGTTTCCAAGGAAATCCAGAATGACTTTCTTCTATTAATATAAAACCTTTATTTTGTATTAATATAAAAGTAATAGTATAAATTTTATATTATTTAAGTATTTACATTAATATTTTCTATTAATAAAAAATTTGGAGTTTTTGAGGCTTAGATTTGACTTTTTGTTTTTTTTTTTTGAGAGACAGAGAGTGAGTGCATGAGCAGAGGGGGAGGGGCACAAGGAGAGGGAGAGAGAGAATCTTAAGGAGGCTCCACGTCCAGTGTCATATATATATATATCACATCTTATTTATCCATGCATCTGTTGATGGACACAGGTTGTATCTGTATCTTGGGTATTGTAAATAATACTGCAATGAACATAAGGGTTCATTTTTTTTTTTTGAATTAGTGTTTTTGTTTTCATTGGATAATTAGTTTTGTTTTCATTGGATAAATACCTAGAAGTGGAAAGTGTAGTTCATATGGTAGTTCTATTTTTAATTTTTTGAGGAACCTTCATACTGTTTTATATAAAGGCTGCACCGATTTATATTCCCACCAACACTAATTGAGGGTTCCCTTTTCTCCACATCCTTGCCAGCACTTGTTATTTCTTGTCTTTTTAAAATAATAGCCATTCTAACAGGTGTGAAGTGATATCTCAAAGTTATTTTGATTTGCAGTTTCCTGATTGAGCATCTTCTCATGTGCCTGTTGGCCATCAGAAAAATATCTCTTCAGATCCTCTGCCCATTTTTTAATTAGATAGTTTTTTTTTTTTTGGCCTTTGAGTTGTAGGAGTTCTTTATATATGTGGGATATTAACCCTTCATTGGATATAACATTTGCAAATATGTTCTTCCATTTAGTAGATTGCCTTTTCATTTTGTTGATGATTTCCTTTGATGTGTAGAAGTTTTGTTTTGTTTTAGTTTGATGTAGTTCCACTATTTATTTTTGATTTTGTTACCTTTGTTTTTGGAGGCAGATCCAAAAAAATCATCACCAAGAACTATGTCAAGGAGCTTACCATCTATGTTTTCTTCTAGTTTTGTGGTTTCAAGTCTCATATTCAAGTCTCTGATCTATTTTGAGTTGATATTTGTGTATGCTCTCGTTTCTTTTGCATGTGGCTTTCAGTTTTCCCAACACCATTTACTGAAGAGATTGTCCTTTCCCCATTGTATTTTCTTGGCTTTTTTGTTATAAATTAATTGGCCATAAAATTGCGGGTTTTATTTTTGGGATCTCTATTCTGTTCCATTGAGCAGTTTGTTTCTATGTTAATACCATACTGTTGTGATTACTATAGCTTTGTAATGTATTTTGAAATCAGGCAGCATGATGTTTCCAGCTTTGTTCTTATCATTCCTTCGGCTGTTTGGGATCTTTTGTGGTTCCACAGAAATTTGTTTGTTTCTGTGAAAAATGTCATTGGAAATTTGCTAGGGATTACACTGAATCTATAACAATATTAATTCTTCCAGTATGTGAGCATGGGATATCTTTCATTCATCTTTCTTCAGTTTTTTTTCAGCAGTGTCTTATAGTTTTCAGTGTACAGGTCTTTCAGCTCCCTGGTTAGATTTATTCCTGTGTATTTTACTTTTTTTTTCAAATGCAGTTGTAAATAGTGTTTTCTTAATTTCTCTTTCTTATAGTTCATTGTTAGAGTATAGAAATGCATCTGATTTTTGTATATTGATTTTGTACCCTGAAACTTAATTGAATTCATGTAATCTAACAGTTTTTTTGGTGGAATCTTAGGGATTTCCATATATAAATTCATCTCATCCACAAATAGAATTTTACTTCATTTTTTCCCTCCAATTTGGATGCTTTTTATTTCTTTTTTCCTGCCTAATAGTGGTGGTTAGGCCTTTCAATACTGTGTTGAATACAGATAGTGAGAATGGAGCTTATTGTTCTGATCTTAAGAGGAAAAGTTTCAACTTCCTACTGTTGAATATGATGTTAGGTGTGGGCTTGTCATATATGTTCTTGATTATGTTGAGGTACTTTCCCTCTATACCCACTTATGTTGAGTTTTTACAATAAATTGGGCTTGAGTTTTGCCAAATGCATTTTTTTTTTCATCTATTGAGATGTTCTTATGACCTTTCTCTCTCATTTTTACTTTTTTTTTCTTTTTAAAGATTTTATTTATTTATTTGAGAGAGAAAGAATGAGAGAGAGCACATGAGAGGGGGGAGGGTCAGAGGGAGAAGCAGACTCCCTGCCGAGCAGGGAGCCCGATGCGGGACTCGATCCAGGGACTCCAGGATCATGACCTGAGCCGAAGGCAGTCGCTTAACCAACTGAGCCACCCAGGCGCCCTTTACTTCTTTTTTTATTATGTTATGTTAATCACCATACATTACATCATTAGTTTTTGATGTAGTGTTCCATGATTCATTGTTTACATGTAACACTCAGTGCTCCATGCAGTACATGCCCTCTTTAATACCCATCACCAGGCTAACCCATCTCCCCACCCTCCTCCCCTCTAGAACCCTCAGTTTTATCTCTCGTTTTTAATGTGGTGTATCGTGTTGATTGATTTACAGATGCTGAACCATCCTTACATCCTTGGAATAAATCCCAGTTGATCATGGTATATGATCATTTCAATGTATTGTTCAATTTGGTTTGCTATTTTCTTGAGGATTTTTGCATTTATGTTCATCAAGGACATTGACCTATAGTTTTCTTTTTCTGTGGTGTCCTTGTCAGGTTTTGATATCAGGGTAATGTTGGACTCATAAAATGAATTTGGAAGCATTCCTTCTTCCAGTTTTTTGGAGGAGATTGAGAAGGTATTAAACCTTCTTTGAATATAGGATAGAATTCACTGGTGAAGCTGTCTGGTCCTGGACTATTGTCTATTGGAGGTTTTTGATTATTAATTCAATTTCCTTACTAGTAATCATTCTATTCAGATTTTCTGTTTCTTCATGATTCAGTCTTGGAAGATTGTAATTTTCTGGGAATTTATCCATTTCTTCTAGGTTGTCCAGTTTGTTGGTATATACTTGTTCATTTTAGTCTCTTATGGTTTTTTTGGTATCAGTTGTAACTCCTTTTTCATTTCTGATGTTGTTACTTGAAGCCCTCTGTCTTTTTTTTAGTGAGTTTAGCTAAAAATCTGTCAATTTTGTTCATCCATTCAAATCAGTTCTTAATTTTATTGATTGTATTGTGTTTTTAGCTTTTATTTTGTTTTCACCCTGATCTTTATTATTTTCTTCTTTCTACTAAGTTTGTTTTTCTTCTTTTTCTAGTGCCTTTAGGTGTAAAGTTAGATTGTTTATTTGAAACTTTTCTTGAACTTTTGAAGGTAAACCCTGTATCACTATGAGCATCCTTAGAACTGCTTGTTCCACATCCCATGGATTTTGGTACATTGTATTTCCATTTTCATTTGTCCCAAGGTTTTTTGATTTCTCCTTTGATTTTTTCACTGATCCATTTGTTGTTCTGGTTCATGTTTTTAAATCACCACATAATTGTGATTTTTCCAGTTTTCTTCTTATAGTTGATTTCTAGTTTCATACAGTTGTGGTCAGAAAAGATGTTTGATATGATTTCAGTCTTCTTAAATTTATTGAGGCTTGTTTTGTGGCTTAATATATGATCTATTCCAGAGCGTGTTCCATGTGCATTTCAGAAAAATTTGTATTCTGCCACTTTTGGATGTGACGTTCTCTATATATCTATCAGGTCCCTCTTGTGTAATGTGTTGTTTAAGGTTGATGTTCCCTTGCTGATTTTTTTTCTGGATGAGCTGTCCATTGATGTAAGTGTATTATTAAATTTCCTTGTTAGTATTGTATTGTCAATTTCTGCCTTATAGTCTGTTAATACTTGTTTTATATACTTAGGTGCACCTGTCTTGTGTGCATAATAATTCACAAATTTTATATCTTTGTGTTGGATTGTTCCTTTTAATTGTTATATAATGCCCATACTTGTTTTTTTTATTACAGTCTTTATTTTAATGTGTTTGGTATTATATAAGTATAGCTACCCCAGCTTTCTTTTGGTTTCCATTATTATGAAATATCTTCTTCCATCCTTTCATTTTCAATCTGTGTGTATCCTTACATCTGAAGTGAGTCTCTTACTTATAGGCAGCTTATAGATGATTCTTCTTATTTTTTTTTTTATCTGTTCTGACACTCTGTGTGTCTTGATTGGGGAATTTTGTCCATTTACATGATACTAATAATTAGTAGGTACTTATTGCCATTTTGTTAATTGTTTTCTGGCTGTTTTGTAGTTCCTCTGTGTTCCTTTCTTCTTCACTTACGCTCTTCTCTTGTGTTTGATGATATTCTTTAGTGTATTGCTTAGAATCCTTTCTCATTATTTTTGTGTATCTGCTCTAGGTTTTGCTTTGTGGTTACCATGAAGCTCACATATAACTGGTATATATACATATAGTCTATTTTAAGTTGATAATAAGTTAAGTTTGAATGCATTCCAAAACTCTACCTCCCCCCCCATCATTTTGTTTTTGATGTCACATTTTACATTTGTGTGTGTGTGCATGTGCATGTGTATCCCTTAACTAATTGTTGTAATTATAGTTATTTTCACTCCTTTTGTCTTTCAACCTTGATACTAGTTATAAGTGATTAATCCACTACCTTGTTATATATTTGCCTTTACTAGTGAGATTTTTACTTTCATATGTTTTCCTATTACTAATTAGTGTCCTTTCTTTTTAGGTTAGAGAAACCTCTTTAATACTTCTTGTAAGGCTGGTTTAGTGGTGATGAACTCCCTTAGATTTTGCTTGTCTGACAAACGTTTTCCTCTCCTTCAATTCTGAATGATAATGTTGCGGGTAGAGTATTCTTGGTTGGAAGTTTTTTCCATTCAGCACTTTGGATATATTATGCCACTCTCATGTGACCTACAAAGTTTCTGCTGAAACATCTGCTGATAGCCTTATCAGGGGTGGGGGGGTCCCTTATATGTAATAAATTGTTTTTCTCTTTCTGCTTTATAAATTTTCTCTCTTTAACTTTTGTCATTTTAATTATAATTTGTCTTGGTGTGGTTCTTTCTGGGTTCACTTTATTTGGAACTCCCTTAGCTTCCTGAATCTGGATGTCTATTTTCTTTCCCAGATTAGGGAAGTTTTCAGCCATTACTTTTTCAAATAAGTTTTCTCTTTATTTTCCATCTTTTCTTCTTCTTCTGGGATCCCTATGATGCAAATGTTGTTCCACTTGATGTTGTCTCATAGGTCCCTGAAACTATCTTCACTTTAAATTCTTTTTTTCTTTTTGTTGCTCTGTTTGGTGGGTTCCAATGCCCTGCCTTCCAGGGCACTGAATTTTTTTTGTTTTTGTTTTTGCTTCATCTAGTCTGCTGTTGAACCCTTATAGTTTCTTTTTCAGTTTAGTTATTGTATTCTTCAGCTCTGTGACTTGTTTGGTACTTTTTTATATTTTCTATATCTTTGTTGAAATTTTTGCTGTGTTCATTCATTCTTCTCCGATTTGGTGAGCATCTTCATGACCATTATTTTGAACTCATAATCTAGTGAAGTACTTATTTCTATTTCATTAAGGTTTTGTTTTGTTTTGTTTTTGAGGCTATATCTTCTTCTTTATTTTTTGGAACATATTTCTGTTTCCTCATTTTGTTTGACTCTCTGTGTTTTTATATACTAGGTCAAGCAGCCACCTTGAAGGAGTGCTTTTGTGTAGGAGATGAACCTTATTGTTCAACTTTGCTCTGGCACTTGGTTGTTTCTTGAACCTTTGTGATTATCTAGGCAGCTTGATTTATTCTTGATAGGTTACAGTTTTTGATGGCATAACAAGATCTGTCAGTGTTCCAAACTCAGTCAGCATCTGGTTTCAGGCTGATTGGAGGGCAGACCCTCAGGCCACAGCTTTTAAAATACACACATTTATAGTTCTGTGAGGCCACAGTTGTACACCCTGCTTGCCTCCAGACCAGGTGATCTGCAGGTGTCCCCTGCTAATAGTCATAAAAATCAGGGCTCCAGATGAGTGTAAGAGCTCCTTTCTGGGAGGTACTGGTGAGCTTAGTGATGTTAAGGAAGAGTGCAAGGATAGCTTTCCCCAGTCTGCATTCTCTGAGAGCACCTCTGCAGTCTCAAGAAGTGTGGCAAACCTAAAGTCTGCCCCTCAGCCTAAAGCTCTAGAGAAGTAATTAGGCCTTTTTTACAGAAAGCCTGGGGGCATGTTTAAGTCTGCTGTTTTTCACGCCAGGTTGATAGCCTGACAAGAAATTTTTCTTCAGTAGTTTCAGTCCCATCAGGACCAGAAATATAAACCTCCTTGGCCACTTGACGCAGGCAATCAGAGTGTTCTGTATGTGGACTGCATATGCCTACTGGCTTTGGAGATGCTATGGGAATGCACAGGGTCTAGGAGTGCCCACCAGCTTTTTAGCAAGTACAAGAGCATAGAGCTGGTGTATGTCCACTGGCTTTATCAAGGCACTGGGAGAGTGCAGGGCCAGGGCACGCCTGCTGGTTTTAAGAGGCACTGGGAGAGTGTAAGGGCAGGTCACACCCACTGACTTTAGTGGGGCAGTTGGAGAGTGCTATGACTTCATGGGGTCCCCAGCACTAGCAAGGTAGAAGTAGAGTACAAAAATGATGTCCACCAGCACTGGTGCCAGCAAGGTAGAGGAAGAGCACCTGCCTACTGTTCCTGGAGAGAGCTCCCGAAGTCTTATGTCCTTCTGACAGATGCTTTATGATTAGCGTATCTCCTTCCCATATAGTCTAGGTCATCTTCAAACTGTTGGTTTTACACTGGGTCCTATGGTGAGTGAGTTTGCCTACTAGCCCTTTAAGAATGGAATCTGTGTTTCCTACAGCCTTTGGGTCTTCTGAACATAAGGATATTGGCTTTTAAAGGCAGAACTTTGAGGGCTTGTCTCTCTGGTGTGGGTTTCAAAGGTTCGGCTTACCTAATATGTGGCACAAACTTTTGCTTCTCAGGGAGAAGCTCTGTTATTTGTTAGATCTTTCCCAATTGTAGCTTATCATGTTAGGATTGGGGTTTTTGGGAGGACCACATCTCTGCCTGTCCTCTAGGTCTACATGTCGCTCTTTTATCCTTTGTTGTGGAGGAACTGTTCAGCCAGTTTTTAGGTCTTTTTTCAGAGGGAACTGTTCCTTTGTTCCTTATGTAGTGGTGTGTCTATGGGAGGCAGTGAGTTTAGGATTTTCCTACACTGCCATTTTGAATTACCTCCTGTTTCTTTTTGTTCTTGGTCTTCTTGTTTTTTCTTCTTTTCTTTTTCTTTTTATTATTATTATTAGTTATTCAGCAGTGGCTCAAGTTATCTTACATATTTCAACTTTATATATCTATTAGATATCTATTCATCACAGAACATCACCCTTAGTCATGATATACTGAAACTGATTCTCATCTGTAAAGGAAAAAGAAATGGAAATTTGATCATTGAAATTAAAGATTCTAGATGGGAGATGTAAGGGTGACAATTTCTCCACTGAGAATAAAAAGAAATGTTCTTAGAGTACTCTCTGAGAGATTCAGTTCAACAAAAAGAACTTTCTGAAATGAAAGTAGGGCTCTTGAGGCATTCACTCTGTTGCTAAGGGAGGCCAGAAACTCCTCTAGAAATTTCCAAAGACATGATAGACTCTCATAGACTTGGGAATAGTGTTCTGTTGATGGTAGTGAGGAAAAATAGATAACAGCTTGAAGAAAACTGTAACAAACATTTAAGGATTCTATACATAAAGCAAGGGATTTTGAAAGCTGGAGAGAGAATCAGCCTTAGAAACGTTAGTCATCCCTGACTGTATTTTATTAGTTTAATTTAAAAATTGAAAAGAAATGTCTTAGGAAAAAAATGGATGATTTTATTTCCTTCAATTTCATGTTTAGAAACAGTTTTAATTGGATTTATTAGTACAAAAGAGAATTAAAAACCAAAAGAGCAAGGGAAAAAGGAAAGAAGTTAAAGTGAAGCATTGAAAAAGTAGAAAATAGTTTAGTTTATAATGAGATAAAATAGTTTTATGGCCCAAAGGTGTATAGGAATGTACCTTGTTTCTCATAGTCATTACTTTTTTTCTAGGCAGATATACCACTTCTAATGTATTTAATTATTATAGGTGGAATTAATATATTAATATTTTTTAGTCTTCAACATTTTGAAAAAAGATTTGGGAAAAAATGTGCTCAACTTTGAATTACTTCATTTTCTAGAGATTGCTGAGTGATAATAACCTTGTTTTACTGCAAATATAACAAGACCATTTTATATTTTCATGATCTTGTTTCCATGGTCTTGAAGAAGTGCTATAGGGATATAGTTACTTATGATAAGTCATTAAGACCTTACAATGAAACCATAGAATTTGGTTAAAGTTACATACTCATCTTTAATCATTGTCTCTGTGTTATAAATATGTTTCTTATATGTCTCATCTGGTTCAAAATATTTTTTTAGCACTTTCTTTCTCTATGCCCTCATTGTAACTACTACCTGCCCCCACACCTTTTGAAAAATAGCCTTAGCTGAGTGGCTACCAGTATTTATTCAAGCAAATAAATATCAAAATGAATCTTTCTCCAAAGAGCTAATATTTCCCACATAATAATGCTTTTATCTGGTTCTCCTTAAGAAATTAACATGATTTATTTCTTAAGTTTCCACCAAATCTTCACTCCCTTGGAACTGTATTACTTTATATAAAATTATATATGTGTTCTATTACATGTGTACATGTAGGTGATTGTGCCTATAGGTGCAGTATAGGTAATCATTATTGACATTTCATATGTTTACATTTACATTGTACTAACACTTTATATATGTATATCATTTGTAGTCATATATGCATATTCATGTAGATTGTTTGTAGTCATATATGCATATTCATGTAGATGTTTGTAAATGTATTAGTAACCAATACGATCATTTTAAAAATAGAGAACTTTTTTCTGAATTTCTTTTAATTTTGGCACCATATAAAAATGTATTATAACCTTATAAATTTATATCAACTGTATCTTCTCTCTATGTACTTGCAAACAGATGAAGTGTCTCTCTCTCTCACTCTCTCTTTTTAAGATTTTAGTGTCATTACTTTAGAGCTTAACGATAAAAAAGATTCTAGCTATGGGTTTAAAAGAATCTAGATGCCTAGAGTGGACCCCTAAACATTCTGATTTGCTGGGATTGAGGGAAGGTTGAAGCACCTGTACTTTTAACAAAGAATTTTAGTGATTCTCATGGCAGATATTTCTTGGACCATATTTTTGAGTATTCTGTCCTAGACAATGATCACCTAGATCAGTATCAAGTGTAATTTATGCATTAAATAACTTATCTCTGTTGATGACTTTAGTAAATATTAGCAGATCCTTCACTAAATTGTTGAGGGGTTCTTACTCTAAGAAGAATGCCAGAATTAAAAAAAAAAAAAACCCACAGTGTTTTATATTTCTTTATCTAATTAGCTTCCTTGCTGTGGGCTGGGTTTCCAAATGGAACTCTATATTTGTAACTCAGAAATAGTTCCTCTCCAGTATTTCCAATTTATATGTAGCTGAGGAGACTCTGCATGGAAGAAAGAAGGCATGAGCTGCCCTAATAACCAACCAGGAGGCCCCTGTCCTTTTATTTGAATAAGATCTCAAAGACAATGATTGAAGCAAGTTCTACATGGAACTCCTTCAAAAGACACATAAAAAAATGGAGAGGTAATAGCAAAAGTACCCATATCCTTCCTAAACCTGACAAGGTGTTATCCAGGTGCAGGATACTTACTTCATATCTTAGTTGTGTGGGGGGGGAAATAATTGCTCAATTAAACTTGGAAAATTAGTTTTTTTTCAAGACTGATACTTTGGCAGACCTCAAAATATTTGGATTTGTGCCTTGAATATTCTATTTTTTTTTCAATTGATAATACATGCAATATGCTAACATAAAGTCAAAGGGTTAAAAAAAAAATAGAGATGAAAGTAATTTTCTGTTTTGTCCCTGTATACAGACCTTTAGTTCTCCTCCTTAGAGGTAACTGCTATTAGGCATTTCATATGTATATTTCCAGTCTGTTGAGTATTGTGGTGTATGTGTCTGTTGGGGGGAGGAAAGATATAAATAAATGCAGGTCAGGAAATTCCCTTGATTTTAAATAGCAGGAGACATGCATTAAAGAGGGACTTAGTGGCCTGAGTTAATGTCACTGAGCAGCATATTTACCACCAGAGAGTCACTTAGATACCAGAGGATATATAATATATTCTTCAAGTAAGCATGTATTCTCTCAGGGGAAAAAAATAAATTTTTAAAGCAGTTACTGCTTTCAGTAGACAATAGAAATTTAAATGAGAATGCATTTTAGCATAATGAAAATTATCAGAGTTTTAAGATACCCTTTGAGATTGTGGAAACACTGGTACCCAATCAATTGTTCTGGCAGAGTAAAATCAGTGAATACCCTATCATAGTAATATGTTTGGAAAGCAATTTGGAAGTAAAAGGAGAAATTGCTTCCCCTGACCTATTCATGAAATTTCTCTGTAATATCTAAAAAGGTTTTATAAAGACAAAAAATAATAATGCTTAAACGGGGCAAAGTTCATAACTGATTATTGAATAAGAATGACTTTGAAAATAAAACTTTAATTGAATACCTATTATTTGTAAGATATTATGTTAGGGTTATAAAACACTGGAGGAATTTTCATTATAGTTAGGAAAGACACATGTGAAAAAAAAATAATCTTTGTCTGTATCTGTTTAGAAAGTGAGGCCATCATAATTGGAATCTGTGAATCATATTCTTTTCAGACTAAAGCTACTCTTTGACCTTTTTGCAAAGTACAGTAGCTCTGTTAAGTTAATGAGAGGATCACTAGCAGCAGGTAGATGGGTAGTGTTCACTGCTTGGATAAGCCAGACACTCCTTTAGGACATACCAAATTTCAAGAATTTTAGTCTTTTTTGGGCTGTACTACTAACTCTTTCCAACAGCCTACATAAATAATTTTTGGTAAGTTATTCATAATCGAGTAGTCTTTGGACATTAGAGTATATCGTAATTACATCACTTTCTTTTAGGTAAAATTTTTGTTGCATGTGTGTGCATGTGTTTCTGTTTATATTTTGATGTGATCAAACTTTTAGTTAAAAAAAGTCTATAATGATTTTGAATCCAGTAAAAGGATATTTATCTTCCTCGTCCAAGTTCACAACCAGTTAAGAGATAGAGGGAACATGATGACTGGAGATGAAAAAAATAACAGTTTCATTCTTGATAAAAGCTACATTGGAATACATAGTTTAAATCTACAGATATAATGGGTCTGTCCTCCCACCTTAAATTTTTCCATCAGGTCATTGGCTCAGTTGGGCAACCACATTTTCCTCTACAGGGGCAGCCCCTTGACTGCAGTGGATGAGAGCACTCTGAAAGGCATACATCATGCTGAGACCTACTTAGAAAGTGAACCCTGAAGGGATTCCTGGTTCCTTCTTTCAAATGCATCCATCAGATAATTTATTTTTCTTCCTTCTTAGACAGTTGATTTCAGATCTGAGGCAACCACAGTACAAGTAGTGCTTGGGATGTTGTATTCTACTAAAAATTAAGGAAGTTTAAAGACTAATGGGGTCATGTTCAGAGGAATGATAACCCAGTTTGAAGATGTTCCTACTGGAAACATACATGACATGAGCATCCCCAAATGATAATGTCTACACTTGATTATAATATCTGGTATAAAAAATTAATGAACTCTAATGATAATAAATACATATTTGCATACATACATACATATGCAGGTATGAGAAAGGGGAAAGAAGACAAAATTTTTGTCAAAGATGTGCTAGATATAAATATATATGGAATGATAGAATTGGAAATTCAACTTTTATAACTGATTCAGGGAAAGGTCATCAATTAATGCTAAAACCATTATGTCAGTGATTGTTGGGGAATAGGATATTCAAATGTTGGCAGAAAAATCCAGCATAGGCTGCAAAAGGAAAATGTATATTTACAGTGGTCAGAACTGCCAGTCATTATCTTAGCCAAATGAGTACATCTATAGTTGATTATCACTAATAGTAGGACAATGTAATAAGTTTTTACTTTTTGATATGATGCAACATGAAGAAAATCATCTATAATGCATTCTTGCTAATAATGTTAACCTGAACATTCTAAATCCTAGCAAATGGAAGGAAGTTAAGGGAGGGAGGGAGGGAAGGAATGAAGGAAGGAAGGAAGGAAGGAAGGAAGGAAGGAAGGAAGGAAGATGGAAATAAATGAATACAGGAGGGGAAGGAAGAAGGAGGAAGGTAGGAAGGAAGCGTTATTTTATCATTCTCTTTCTGTCTCACAACAATTTGTCTCTCTTGAATCATCTATACTATTAGTACACAAGAAGCTACAGGTTTTTGTTTATTTTGTTTTAATTTATTCTGTTGACTATTCTGTGTAGGATTTCTTACTTTTAGAAGCTAGTACATTTCAAGTAGTAATTCAAAAATTAGTATTAATACTAGTAATAATATTAATATTAATAGGATTTATAAGTGAATATTCTCTTGTACTTTTTTTGGTGAGGACTAATTAGTCAACACATTCCTGAAAAACTCACTTGCTTTTTTAAATAGAAATTTACATGGAATGTATCATATGTATTCAATACACAAACTTCATGTAAGAAATCACATTTTTATGAAAAGCTAGTTAATTCGCTGAAGGCCACTCAAGAGCTATACTAATTAAAATGGTGCTGTTTTATAGAGCAAAATGATGTATCCATAGCTACTCAGACTAACAGTTATAGGAAACTAGTTTGTAAACAAGGCCATCATCAGTAGAATTTTAAAGGCTTTGCTATTTTCTTTGATAATTAATTCTTAGAATTTCCAGGTTCAGATCCTAGAAGGACAGCCATAAATAGTTCCTGTTTCTGTTTACCTATAATCATTTAAAAGAGGAAAGTATAAATTTATATTAGTAAAATATAATATTAATTTGTTTTTCTCAGTCAGTTCTTAGAAACTATCTTTTTCCTTGATGAACATTCTGATGCCATTATAAAAACTGCTCTCTCAAGATTTAAAGCAAATTGGGTTTACAATTATGTGATTGTATTTCCAAATGCCAAATGTAATTTGCTCTGACAGGAGGAATTTACTCCCATAGACAAATGTTCAAGTTCTTCCATTATTTAATGACAAAATAAACAGAAAATTTCTCTTTTTGTACCTGAGTATACTTTATTTAGCTTCCTTCCATCTGCTCTGCAAATGCTCTTGTAAAACTGTATCCCATGGCAACCCTCAATGGCATTTTAGCTCCCAGTCTCCCAAGTGAGCTCATCTCTCCCAGGGAAACCACCTTAGCACTTCAAGGACAGCATTTTCAGTAATTTGGAAGGGGCCTGGTTTTTGAGAATCCCCCACAATTTTCATTATGGAGTATAGGTATTGCATATACATTCCTTTATGCTTACAAGAAGATACTTGATTTTCACATGGTATTTGAATCATGTTTAAAACCCAAAGAAGAGAATGAGTCACATTATTTTATAGAATCACTATTCTCCTGTCTGTAGACAAAGAAATGACAGATAATCACTTTTTTAAAAATCATTGTGAAAGAAGTCTATCCTAGAAAGTTAAATGAAATAAAAGCTTATAAATTTTGAATTTTAGTGGGAAGAAAAAATCAAGTCCATTTATTTCATATTTATAACACATAACTACATCAATTAACTTGTTAATTTATGCTGAGAGAATTATGGCTTACTGAAAAGAACAGTGAGCCAAAATCAGCCAACCTGGGATCTCTTCCCAGGGGGGGCCACTTACAGCCAAAGTGTTTGGAAGTCATTTAATCTCTCTAAGCCTCAGTTTTCCAGTTAGAGAATGGGTAAAACTTCACAGGGTGTTGTGAAGATAATAAGAGATTCTTAAAAAAATTCTTCATTAATTACAGCACTATGCAGGTTTTATTATAACACTTCATCTCAATATTTTATTATTGTATTATCTATACACAGTTAAAACAATGATGTTGTAGCTTTAAGCACATTTACCTAAAACAATGAAATAAAGTGAAATTATAAATGAAATCATTGTTGGTATTTGAAATCTTGAGTGAGAAAAGAATAATAAACTGCTTCCTGCATAATCTGTCTTTCTTATGAAGCCAAAACATTCCATAACATCCGGTATTTGAATTTAAGATTGCTTTTGTACCTTTGAATATACATCCATATTTTAATAACTGTTTTCAAAGCATAATTAATTTGAAAAATGCTTTAACATTCTATTGTAATGAACCGTTATAAAGAAACTAAAATTCATATGTGCTTAAAAATATGTTTATTTTAAAAATATCTTATTCTATTTTTTCTTCCAGTTATCATTGGTACTTAAATTTAAAATGATAATGTTTATAAAATTAATGCATGATTTTTGCATTCTAATGAATCTTATTCAAAACATTATTCTAATTTGTTATAAATGCTTTTACAAAACTCTGGATTCTACATCACAACTACACTTGATCAAAATTTGGTAACATAGCATTTACTTTCTAAAATAAATGTGATGATTTTAGAAAAATGTTAAAACTAGAAATTTATTTAGAACAGGGCTTTCTTAAAAAAAAAAAACCTTTAACATTCATGGGAAAAAATCTACATTGAGCCAACATTTATATATAATAAAAATGACATAATGAAAAAAATCATTATGTGCCTAATAAAATCAGATAATCAACTAATTCAAAGAAAAGTTAAAATAAGTAAGTGCAGCGACCACCTCTCTGAGATTTTGCCATCCCTTCGGATAGTTTATTCTCAGATAATTTATTTCAGCTACAAAATTAGAAGGAAAGTCTCAAATAGATTTCTATTTTTGCTTACCTACAACCATACAAAATAAGAAAGTACAAATTTATACTGCTAAAATACATTAATTTTTTTATTAATATATTTTGACTATATGCTTTTTGAACTATATGTTTTTAAAAAGTGTTATCAAACTATTATAAAACTGCTTTACCAAGTTTTAAAATGAGTTAGATTTACAATTATTTACAATTATGAATTTGTATTTTTATTTATTTTAAACTTTATTTATTTATTTATCTGGCTCTATGCCCAGCTGGAGCCCAATGCAGAGTTTGAACCCATGACTCTGAGATCAAGACCTGAGCTGAGATCAAGAGTCAGATGCTCAACCAACTGAACCATCCAGGCTCCGTTGAATTTGTATTTTTAAATGACAAATTACATTCATTGTGACAAGAGCTCTTCTTCCCTCATCTTAATCACTACTATTCTATTGTAGAACACAAAAAATGCACATTCTAGATGGGCTAATATTTTGCTAAAATAACATTTTAGGCTTCTCTGTGCCAACTTTTTCTCCTAGGGGCCTTAGAACTTTTTAGTTAATAGAAGTATTTAAAAATCTAAAGCCCTGCCCTCTTTATCTTCCCCTTACTTCACTTTCCTTCACATTCTAAACAATCCAGTTCAAAAGCTAGTAGGTGGAACCAAACAAGGTAGGCATTTATACAGAATGGGAGTTGAGCTGTGAGACAATAGAGCAGGGTGTTGGGAGTTCAAGAAGGGTAAAGAGAGAGCCTACCTGGTGGGGGGTGGTGCTGGCCTAGTACAAGATATTGGACTCTGATTGTGGTGAACAGAGTGTCTACATGAAGAGAGGAATCCTACGCTGGGTTTTGGAGCCCAGTAGAGGGAGAGGTCCATGAGGGGAAGTGGATCACAGGACATTGTGTACGTTATTTCATGTTTGCAGGAGTATCTTTAGTGTACAGTGGGATTGTTGGGTCAATGGGTAAATCCATGCACAGTTTTGTAGGGTATTGTAGAGATTTTACCATTCTGAGTTCTTACCAGCAATATATTTGTGTGCATACATTGTTTCCTTACAGCTCTGCTAAAGTGTGTTCTCAGGTTTTTTGTTTTTGCTTTTTTTTTTCCCAACCTGATAGATGAGAAATAGTACCTTTGGATATTTTTAAGTTGTATTTTTTTATTATGAGTATATGAGCATCATTTCATGTGTTTAAAGGTCATTTGTATACAGGCATACCTTGGAGATAACTGCACGTTTGGTTCTGGACCACCACCACAAAACAAATATCTCAATTAAGTGAGTCAAATGAATTTTTTGGTTTCCTGGTGCATATAAAAGTTGTGTTTATATTATACTATAGTCTATTAAGTGTCCAATAGCATTATGTCTAAAAAATGTACGTATCCTAATTAAAAAGTACTTTATTGTTAAAAAATGCTCACTATCTCCTGAGCTTTCACTGAGTTATAATCTCTTTGCCGGTGGAAGGTCTTGCCTTGATGTTGATGGCTGCCGTATGATCAGGGTGGTGGTTGCTGAAGGTTGGGGTGACCGTGGCAATTTAAAAAACTAAGACAACAATGAAGTTTGCCACATCCACTGACTCTTCCTTTCACAAATGATTTCTCTGTAGTGTGTAATGTTGTTTGATAGCATTTTACTCACAGTAGAACTTTTTTCAGAATTGGAATCGATCTTTTTAAGCCTTACCACTTCTTTATCAACTAAGCTTCTATAATATTCTAAATCGTTTTTGTCATTTCCACAATCTTCACAGCATCTTCACCAGCAATAGATTCCATCCCAAGAATCCACTTTCTTTGCTCATCCATAAGAATCAAATCCTCATTCTTTTCAGTTTTATCATGAGATTCCAGCAACTCAGTACCATCTTCAGACTTCACTTCTAATTCTAGTTCTCTTACAATTTCCACCCTATCTGTAGTTACTTCCTCCACTGAACCCCTTAAAGCCATCCATGAGGGTCAAAATCAACTTATTTCAAACTTCTATTTATGTTGATATTTTGGCCTTTTCCCATGAATCACATATGTTTTTAATGGCATCTAGAATGGTGAAGCATTTCCAGAAGGTTTTCAATTTACTTTGCTCAGATCCATCTAAGCTCTCTGTGGCAGCTATAGCCTTACAAAATGTATTTCTTAAATAAGAAGACTTGAAGGTTAAAATTATTCCTTGATCCATGGGCTGAAGAATAGATATAGTGTTAGCAGGCATGAGAACAACATTAATCTTGTTGTCCTTCCCATCAGCGCTCTTGGGTGACCTGGTACATTGTCAATGAACAGTAATATTTTAAAAGTAATATTTTCTTTTTTTTAGCAGTAAGTTTCAACAGTGGGATTAAAACATTCAGTAAACCATGTTGTAAACAAATGTGCTGTAATTCAGGCTTTGTGGTTTGTGGTTCCATTTATAGAGCACGGGCAGAGTAGATTTCCCATAATTCTTAAGGGCTCCAAGATTTCCAGAATGGTAAATGAGCATTAGCTGCTGCTTAAAGTCACCAGCTGCATTAGCACCTAACAAGAGAGTTAGATCATCCTTTGAAGCTTTGAAATCAAGCATTGACCTCTCCTTTCTAGCTATGAAAGTCCTAGCTGGCCCTAGGCATCTTCTTCCAGTATACAGCTGTTTGCCTACAATGAAAAGCTGTTGTTTAAAGTAGCCACCTTCATTAATTATCTGAGCTAGATATTCTGGATGAAGAACTTGCTGCAGCTTCATCAGAAAACCAAAAAAGTTCTCAGCATTCTTGGGGGATACTTAAAAATGTATATATTAACTTGGATAAAAATTATTGCTTTATGCTTGTATTGTGTATTTCATAAGTAATTTGAAGTTTTCTTCATCTAGATTGCATTCTTTTCCTGATAAATTTATTCCTAATCATTTGATTTTGTTTTTTTTTTTTATTTGAGATATTCCCTTGCATCATATCTGGAAATATATATTAAAGGTATTAATTTTGAATGTCAGTTTTATGTTTTCCTGTCCTACTAAATTTTTTGTTTTTGCATTGTTGGATTTAGCATTGTTTCAGTCCTTGGATTTTCATTACCTGCAAATGGATATTGATCTGCCTCTTTCTTTTCAATGCTTATGTTTCTAATTGTTTTCTCTTATCTGATTGCTTTTGTTACTAATTCAATTTGTAGTAAGCATCATTTTCTTGGGTCTTAACTTTAGTGAGAAAGTTTAATAATTCCCCCATTAAAATGTTGCCTTGAATGAAAGAGTCAAGAACAGAATTAAAATTAATCCTTTGACCCTACTGGCTGAGAAGCAACCTTACTCAAACTTCTTATAACATTAACTCATAAACTCAGGAAATATGTAGGTGTATAACAGATCCAACATAATTGAGAATTTCTTTTAAGGTTATTATTTTTTGAAGTGAGAACTCTATACCAGGTAATTGGAATTTTCTTTCTATAAATAAAAATTAACAATAAGTAGCAGCATAAGAGATTGAGATTAAAGTATAAAAACTGAAGGGCCACCAAACCCACTGGCTTCCTTGAGCTGAGATGGTTCATACCTCTTAAACCCATCCATACCTACCTAGCCCCATTTCTCAGAAACATGAGTATTCCAGGAGTGATTGTTGATATCAGATATTGTGCCTGGGATTTACAAGACTCTTGATGTGTGTGTTCTGTTTTCTATTTCTAGTCTATGCTTTTTGTCCTCCAGCTTTATTGAGACAAATAAAATTATAAGATATTTAAAATGTATTACAGGATGATTTGATATACATATACATTGTGAATTCCTTCCATGGAGTTAATTAACACATCTATCACTTACATATTTACCTCTTTGGGTTTTTCTTGTTGCTGTTTGTTTTATTTGGTGAGAACATTTAAGTTCTAATCTCAGCAATTTATGATTATACAGTGCAGTTTTATCAGCTATAGTCATAGCGTTTTACATTAGATTCTTGTATATTATTCATCATATAACTGACACTTTTATCAATCTGTATCTTTTCTTACCTTAAAGCTGGTCTTGGTTAAACTGTATTGTGTCTCATGAGCTTGACTGTCATTCTGAGCCTGTAATGCAGAAATGGAATTACAGTGACTTTGGGGTGGTAGGTAATTTTATCATGTTAAGTATGTATTTATCAATTGCTATTGATAATGGCCTTATTAAGAATGAATGTTGAGTGATACACCACATTAATAAAAGAAAGGATAAGAACCATATGATCCGGGGCACCTGGGTGGCTCAGTCGTTAAGTGTCTGCCTTCAGCTCAGGTCATGATCCCAGGGTCCTGGGATCGAGCCCCACATCAGGCTCCCTACTCTGCAGGAAGCCTACTTCTCACTCTCCCACTCCCCCTGCTTGTGTTCCCTCTCTCGCTGTCTCTCTCTCTGTGTCAAATAAAATCTTTAAAAAAAAAAAAAAAGAACCATATGATCCTCTCAGTAGAAGCAGAAAAAGCATTTGATAAAATACAGCACCATTCTTGATAAACACCCTCAACAAAATAGGGTTAGAGGGAACATGGCCATCATAAAGGCCATATATGAAAGACTCACAGCTAATATAATCCTCAATGGGGGAAAGCTGAGAACTTTTCCTTTACAGTCAGGAATAAGACAGGAATGTACACTCTCACCATAGTTATTTAACATGTACTGGAAGTCCTAGGCTCACCAATCAGACAACAAAAAGAAATAAAAGGCATCCAAATCGGCAAGGAAGAAGTCAAACTTTCACTCTTTGCAGATAAGATGATACTCTGTGTAGAAAACCCAAAAGACTCTACCAAAAAATTGCTAGAACTGATACACAAATTCAGCAAAGTTGCAGGATACAGAATCAACATACAGAAATCTGTTACATTTCTATACACCAATAATGAAGGAGCAGAAAGAGAAATCAAGGAATTGATTCCATTTACAATTGCACCAAAAAGCATGAGATACTTAGGAATAAACCTAACCAAAGAGGTAAAAGATCTGTACTCTGAAAACTATAGAACACTTATGAAAGAAATTGAAGATGACACAAAAAAATGAAAAAAACATCCCATGCTCATGGATTGGAAGAACAAATATGTTAAAATACCTATCCTACCCAAAGTAATCTACATGTTTAATGCAATCCCTATCAAAATACCACCAGCATTTTTCACAGAGTTAGAACAAACAATTCAAAAATTTGTATGGAACCACAAAAGACCCTGAATAGCCGAAGCAGTCTTGAAAAAGAAAAGCAACCAGGAGACATCACAATTCTGGACTTCAAGCTATATTACAAAGCTGGAGTCATCAAGACAGTATGGTACTGGCACAAAAACAGATATACAGAGTAGAAAACCGAGAAATGGACCCAGAACTGTATGGTCAACTGATCTTCAACAAAGCAGGGAAAGGATATCCAATGGAAAAAAGAGTCTCTTCAACATATGGTGTTGGGAAAACTGGACAGCTACATGCAAAAGCATGAAACTGGACCATTTTCTTACACCATACACAAAAATAAATTCAAATTGGATGAAAAACCTAAATGTGAGGCAGGAAACCATTAAGATCCTAGAGGAGAATACAGGCAGCAACCTCTTTGACATTGGCCGTAGCAATTTTTTATTAGACCTGTCTCCAGAGGCAAAGGAAACAAAAGCAAAAATGAACTATTGGGACTTCATCAAGATAAAAATCTTCTGCACAGTGAAGGAAACAATTAACAAAACTAAAAGGCAGCCAAAATCTATAAAGAGCTTAGCAACTCAATACCCAGAAAACAAACAATCCAGTTAAGAAACGGGCAGAAGACATAAATAGACATTTCTCCAAAGGAGATGTATAGATGGCCAACAGACACATGAAAAGATGCTCAACATCAGTCATCATCATGGAAATACAAATCAAAAGCATGATGAGATACCACCTCACATCTGTCAAAATGGCTAAAATTAACAAGACAGGAAACAACAGATGTTGGCAAGGATGTGGAGAAAGGGGAAACCCCCCTACATTGTTGGTGGGAATGCAAACGGGTGCAGCCGCTCTGGAAAACAGAAACTTTCAACATTCAAAATGTTTAAAATAGCACTACCCTATGACCCAGCAATTGCACTACTAGGTTTTTGCCTGAAGGATACGAAAATACTGATTTGAAAGGGGCACATGCACCCCGATGTTTACAGCAGCATTATCAACAATAGACAAATTATAGAAAGAGCCCAAATGTCCATTCGACTGATGAATGGATAAAGAAGAGGTGATAAACACACACACACACACACACACACACACACACACAGGAATATTACTCAGCCATCAAAATGAATGAAATCTTATCATTTGTAATGACGTTGATGGAGCTAGTGTGTATTATACTAGGCAAGATAAGTCAGTCAGGGAAACAAATACCATGATTTCACTCATATGTGGAATTTAAGAAGCAAAACAGATGAACATTGGGGAAGGGGAAAAAAGAGAGGGAGGCAAACCATAAGACACTCTTAAGTATAGAGAACAAACTGAGGGTTGCTGGAGAAGAGGTGGGCAGGGGGTGGGCTAAATGGGTGATGGATATTAAGGAGGGCACTTTGTTGTGATGAGCACTGGGTGTTATATGTAAGTGGTGAATCACTAAATTCTTCTTATAAAACCAGTATTACAGTACATGTTAACTAACTAGAATTTCAATTAAAAAAAAGAATGGGGTGCCTGGGTGGCACAGTCTTTTGAGCATCTGACTTGGTTTCAGCTCAGGTCATATTCTTAGGTCATGAGATGGAGCCCCATGTCAGGCTCCACACTCAGCACGGAGTCTGCTTGAGACTTTCTCTCCCTCTTCCTCTGCCTCCCCTCTCTCAAATAATAAATAAATAAACCTTTAAAAATTAATGTTGAATGACAAAAATATTTGCACCACTTAAGATGATCATAATGTTTTCCTCCATAAATCTATTTATATGATGAATTGTTTAATGCATTTCCTAATACTGAACCATATTTGCATTTCTGGAATAAATCTCACTTTGTAATAATGCATTTAGTTTTTTAATGTGCAATTAGATTCTGTTTGCTAATATTTTACTTGGATGACTTAAATTATTTTTTATGAATAGACCTATAGATTGATTTGTAGTTTTCTTATGTAGTACAATTTTATCAAGCATTGGATTATGTTCACTTCATAAAAAATAGTTGGAAATATCCTTTTGTGTATTCTCAGGAACAATTTAATAGCATTAGAATTAATTGGTCTTTGAAGATTTGATTGATTTCATCTGTGAAAATCTCTGGGCCTGGTTCTTTTGTGTGTGGTATTTGTTTTATAATTTTATTCCTTCTTTGGAAGTGGAAGCATTTTTCTCCGCTGCTGTCAATTTCTGTAAAATATATTTTCTTATGAAATTATGCATTTCAGCTAGGTTGTCCAATCTATTTGCATATACTTGTGCAAAATGTCTTAGGATTTTTAAACATCATCAGTTTCAAAGGTTATTATGTTGTTCTTATTTATTGGTTGGTATTCCTATGATTTCTATCTCCTATTCTTTAGTTTAGCTCATGGTTTTGATGTTTTCATTTTTTTCTCAAAGGATGATTTATTATTACTTCTTTATAAAATATTTAACCTTAGTGTTTGCATTGTTTTTATTTTTTTCCTTCCTTTTGGTTTACTGTTTTCCAAGTTGTTGAATTTCAAATTTGACTCATTTAAACATTTTTTATTTGTATTGACCTATGTATTTAAAGATATGAATTTTCTTTGATTAATGTTTTTATTATATACCATAAATTTGACATCCTAAGATGTCACTATCATTATTTTTTAAAATATTTTAATTTTGGCACAAATTATCCCTTCAAGTCTGGAATTGAGTAAATAAGTTTTTAAAAGTTTTGAGTGCCAGATTTTAACAATTTGTGTTATTATTTTTTAGTTTTATTGCATTGTGACTAGGGAATATTGTTTGTATTATTTCTACTCTGAGACTTGCTAAGGTTTTTTAATTGGCCAGTTTGTATTAATATGAAGACGTGTGTGCCTTCTATTTTTGGTGTGTATAAAACTCTTATTAATTAGCTTTTTAAGGTTATATATATCTTTATGTATTTATTTTCCCACTTGTGTTTTTGTCTGAGTGTCTTTTATTATTAGTGTTTTTCTACCAATTTCTCCCTCAATCTACTTGAGTTTGTTTATTTTGAAGGTGGTTGTGGTGTTAGTTCATTCAGGTATTTATTACTCTTATATCTTCATTGTTATTTCTGACCATTAGCACTATAGCATATCTATTCTGTGTGCTTTTTGTTTTGTTGCCTGTTTTAGTGTTTTTGGGTCTGAATTTTACTGCCTTATATTAGAATTGAAAATTACTACATTTGACTGGCATTTCATTTAATTTGATTGATTAAAATACCTTTGCATATCCTTTTATATTTTGCTTTTTTGAATCCATTTTGTTTATCTGTGGATCTTATATTCAGAATAGAATTTTGCTTTAAAAAAATTGAAGGTGAATTAAGAACCTTTACATTTATTGAAGTCACTATGTTTTCAGCTCTGTCGTACAAACTCAACTTATTGTGTGTATTACATTTTATATTACTGTTTCATTCATTAGGTTTTCTGTATACTATTTTGTGTGAGTGTGTTTTTTTAATTTAGCAAGATTTGCATCTTTGTTCTAGCAATTATATTTGTCCTAATACTTGTTACAATTCTCTCACTACTTCCCTTACTTATCTTTCTATTATTTGGTTTGTTAGCTTTAGTGTTAAGTAATATCCATTTTTTTACATACTTTCTATGTGCCAGTCATTCTAGTCTTTTTCCCTCCTGCTTGTCTTCTCATTTCATAGTTGAATTATTTCTGCTTTGTCTAAGTTCATAACCTTTGCTTACTGTTCTTCCACAAACATCCCAACCTATCTTTTCTTCTTTGGTTCACAAATAAATATATACAGTGTTCATCACGACTTGATTTGTCAAAATTTCCCTAATCATCTCTTGGTTAGCTAGAGCTCTGTCCAAGGAAGGGTTCATGAGCATAGCATCCCCTGAGTACTTGAAAGCTTAATATTGTTTTCCTAAACCTTGATGCTTAAACATAATGTAGTTGTATATAAAATCATCTCACACCTTTCATTACTTCATTGATAGTTTCTCCAATGTTTCCTTATTTTGCATATTTCTATCAAGAATTCTATGGTCAACCAAATCTTCTTTTGTTTCTCTGTGAAACACTTCTTCTTTGCTGTATGTCCAGAGGATTTATTTTTATATCTCAAAATTTAATAATTCTATTAGAATACTTATTAGCATATGTCTTGTAGTTAACTATTTTTTCAAGTACAGATTGACACTTCCAGTACATAAAGATAACATTTCTTTTTGAAATACTTTCTTGAATTATATATTAAAATATTACTTCTATCTCATTGTTTTATTTTTCTTCTTTAGTGACCCTAATTATATGTATTATGGATTGTTTGCTTCTTTTTATCTCTTTGCTTAAATCGTCTTTTTCTGTACCTACGATTATGTACTCTAATTGATGTTTTCTGTGTTCTGTCACCACTGGGACTCTACTCACCCCAGTTCTGTACTCTGAATCTGCCTCTGCTTAGGAATGGATGTGAACTGTCAATATTGATTCCAAATATTCACTTACTTGTTACTGAAAGTTTTATAACTATCTCTTAATTATGCTGTAAGATATGGGTGATTTTGTTTTATAACCTTATTGAACTCTATTTTTTGGAGGACACATAAAGAGATTCGGATTGAGACAACTGAAATTTTATCATGGAAATCAGAAATTCACAATTCAATTATTTAGACAGTTTCAATATTTATATGCTCCCATATTGAATTTTCTACTTTAAAGTTTGGTATATTTGATAATCTTTTTGCAGAAAAAATACTTTCTAATAATTTTAATTTTGAAAAGTTACATTTACATTTGACAAAGGATATAGGATATTCTGGGAAAACATATTTAAAAGTATTTGGTAAATTACTACTGCAAATATTTTACAATACTTCAGTGAATGTCATGCTAGACTTTAAAGAATTTCTTAAGGTTTCTTAGTTACTGATACCATTATTGCTCATGAATACATATTATTAGTAGTTTAGGTCAATATTAAAGTATAAAATAGTTTCCACTTATATTTATCATAACCCACTAAATTGCATACATTATTCTGAAACTATGTCCTTGGGCCTGCAGTTTCAGTATCACTTAGGAACTTGATAGGAATGCACAATTTATAGCCCAATTCAAAACTACTACATCAGAATCTATGTTTTAAAAAGGTCCCGGGGCACCTGGGTGGCTCAGTTGGTTAGGCGACTGCCTTCGGCTTGGGTCATGATCCCGGAGTCCTGGGATCGAGTCCCACATCAGGCTCCCGGCTCAGCGGGGAGCCTGCTTCTCCCTCTGACCCTCTCCCCTCTCATGCTGTTTCTCTGTCTCTCTCTCTAAAAAGGTCCCTAGATGATATGTATGCCCATTAAAATGGGATAAGCATTGATCTAAAATTATTTTAGTATTATAAAATGTTCTTTTAAAGTAGAAATTATTCTATTATTTAAAGGTGACATTGATTTGACATATTGATATGGCTTTTAATTTTGGATTAAAGATGGACTAACAATGGAATTCATAGTCAAATTAAGTCATCTTTTTAATTCGGTCTTTTCTACATGGCAGAGGTTGGTATCAATGTCAAGAGATTCAGCCATTATTGCTTTGATTTTTCCTAGTGCTTATAAGAGTTGCACATCCACACACTGATGCACACACATTGGGTTCTTGCATATATTTTTACTAAAGCAGTACTATCCAATAGAACTTTTTTTTTTTTTTTGAAATGCTTTCTATCTGCAGTGTTTGGTACAGTAGCTGATAGGTACATGTGCCTACTGAGTCTTTGGAATTATTGAGAACTTGATAATTTTTAACTTTATTTAATTTTAATTGCTTAAATTTAAATTTACATGTGGCTATTGAGAAATTGGAATATGGCTACTGTATCTGAAAAACTTTTTTTTTAAATTTTAATTACTTAAAATTAAATTTACATGTTACTAGTGGCTCCTGTATCAGAAAACTCTAAAACAGAAACTGGCAAACTATGACCTGCTTTTGTATGGTTCATAAACTAAGAATTTTTTTTAAATGTTGTTAAAGGATTGTAAACACACACACACACACACACAAGAATATGCAGTACAACCTAGACTATATGCAGCTTGCAAAGCCTAAAATATTTAGTATCTGGCCACTCCCAGAAAATGTTTGCAGATTCCTGTTCTAAAGTGTTACTTTTACTTAGTGCAGCATGCAGAACTAAGAAATAAATTTAAAGCAGATATTTTGGTATGCACACCATTGTCTAGCATTGTCATCAAGAGATTTATAAAAAGAATTGCTTGAGAGCTTTGAGTTTTGTTGTTATGAAGCATCAATTTAACTTATGCATTGAAGATTCATAATGTTTTCATGTTTATGGTTGACAAATTTTCAGTAACATTCAAAATTTAATTGAAGCCAAGAAAGTTGTAAAGATCTTCAGCCTTATAAGACAATATCAGTGCTGGTCAAAGAAATCTTACTGTATCATTAAGTATTCATGCTTACAGACTAGACAGAAATAAAAAAATTTAAAATTCCTTAGAATTTTCTTTTGGGCATCACTTCCTCAAATCAAAATTTTACTGAAATCCATTATTTTTTTGTATATTTTGTGGCAGCTATGACATCCACTTAGTCATCAGTTTTTCCCTCTAGATTCTGAATCTTAGGAATCTGCAAAAATCATGTTTTGTTGTAACTCCTGGAAAAAATTTCTCAAAAATGTTTGCATAAAAATATTGAAAATTTCAAATTATCAATTTCTCAGAAATCATAATTTATTATACAAAGTTTATTACATCATGAGCTGTAGATAAAATAATTTGAGTAACATTTAGCATTTCCTTAATTACTTCTGCAATAAATCTAATAGTTGAACTTTATATATCATTTCTTAAATATGTGTCGTATCACTTGATGCCAGTGTTTGTAGTCTGAATAAATATCCTTTCATAATATTATCAAGTTTTACTGTGATCTTTGCCAAATGCAGAAAATTTCAATTATCACTCTCAAACTTTTTTGGATGATCTTCTGAACACATTTGCTTTGCCAAAACCAAAATTATGTATATTATATGTTCAAAAATATGCCATCTCTTACTTTCATTAGTGTCTGTTCTTCAACAAAAATAGTTATTGATTTTCTCAAGTGAGATTTACATTTTAAATACCTGACGCTGTGATTGCTGTTCAGTTTACTTTATTCATGTTTACTTACTCCCTGTAATTGATTATTGCTCATCCTCAAGTATTGATTGATATTGTTTATACCAGCAGAAATTCAAACTACAAGATTCTTTGCATAAAGTAAACAGCATATAGTGATTTTTTTTTCATTTGAACAGATCTGAATATGGCAAACACACCAAAACTTCCTACCTGTGCTGACTTTTTTAAAGGCAAACTGTCTTTTATAAGATAATGATTCTTAGCAAAAATACCTCATTGATGAATACTAAAAATCTGTCCACAACTTGGGATTTTAGGGGAATACATTTAGTTTGATGAATTTTTCAGGATTTTCTTTTTCTGCTAGTTTTTCTTGAAAGTCACTAGTCATTGTAGACATAGAAGTGTGAGATAATTTCACATCCTGTTCCATTAGTGATAGTTCATACTACATTCTGCTAAAACTAATAGCTCTGAGGGTTTTTTCCCCTACCATTTTTTATTTCATTTAATCCTCACCTACAGTTTTTTTTTCAGTGTTATAATTTTCTTTTTCTTTTTCTTTTTGTGCAAGGTTTCCATTGTTTTCTTGTCTCAATAATTTTTATTATCATAAAATAAGCTTATTATAGCAATTGTGTTCTAATAACTTTATTGTAAATTTTATTGTGTTTCCACTTAGGGAAAATAATAAAGCATAATATAACATCATATGATATAATATATAGATTGCTTTGGAAAATAACAGCAGATTTTAACATAACATTTAGTTTTTCTAATGACCAAATTTCCACACTAAATATTTTGATTGTTTCATAATGAGTGGATCATTATATAGTAATCTCTTGTTTAAGCCTATGTCAGTGTTTGCTTTTGGATTACTACTGATTAATTGGTAACAGTTACATAATGATTTGTATCATAATGAAACACCTTCATAGATAGGGAACTCTGCAGTACATTGACAGTAATGTTGCCATAAACATAATACAGTTGATGTGAACTTCTATAAAAATATATTAAATATAGCCACTGCATTAATGCAGTGAGAGATTTTTTTAATTTTATGAATACATATATGTATATATTACATACATATTAAAGTAAATAGACTAGATAGATATAAAGATTGATGGATATATCATTTTGGCATAATAAGTATGCAAATAAACTATTTTGGATTAAACATTTATAATAAAAATATAAAAATAAAAATGTTTGAAGAGTGGGACACCCTTAGAAGTGCTTTGCTTAACCTGAATAACCAAACCCATCCAGCAATTTAGTGAAACAATTTCACCCTTAACTTACATTCTCCCTCTTTCTAAAAGAATCTGCAATAGTCGTCATGGCAGAGTGGTTTCAAAGATAAATTGCATTATGTACCATCTATTGATTAAATCATGACATTCTCCCACTTCTCCTTGAATAATTTATTTGTGGGATAAATTTATCAATACAGTTTTTTATTCACTAATTCTCTCTCAGGATTCTCCCCAGTTACTTATAATTTTGACACCTACCTCACCACATGCCCAAAGATATAAGAACACTATTGGTCACCGTAATTTAGTCTCAGACTCCCTTCTTTCCCCAACACATGTCTCTTTATGTAAGCTTTGTTCTTTCCTTTCTCCTTTCTTCCCTTACTTCCTCTCTCCTAACTTTCTTCCTCTCCCTCCTGCTCCTTCCCTCCTTTCCTTTTTTGTTGACTCTCATGCTTTATTTATATAAAAGGAAGTAAATGTTGGATAAGTATATATGAAGAAGAAAAACAACTGGTTTATTAAACTTTTGAAAGGCCAGCTTGGAGAGCCTAAAATGATGAAGCAATAATGCCCAATAGTGATCTCATGCAATTAATGTCAATATAACTTGCACAGTTCGTTAGGTTTTTTGTTTGCATTATGCTAATAGATCCATTGATATTTCACAATACTTTATATTTGGAACTCAGATTTTAATGACTAAATTCCATTTACATTATATAGTCTGTAAAAATGAGGTCCTGAAATACGGAAAAATTTCAAGTTATCCAGTTTAATTTAAGCAAAACAAAGTAACCATAGTTAAAGCTGGATAACAGTAGTTGGAGTATTCTGAGGCAAAGAAGGATACCGTTCTTTAATTTGTAAAAGAAGTCATCTGCAATTGTTGATGGGTATTTGATTGGTCATACGATATGTATTTTTTTTAAAGATTTTTTATTTATTTATTTGAGAGAGAGAGAATGAGAGACAGAGAGCATGAGAGGGAGGAGGGTCAGAGGGAGAAGCAGACTCCCTGCCGAGCAGGGAGCCCGATGTGGGACTCAATCCCGGAACTCCAGGATCATGACCTGAGCCAAAGGCAGTCGCTTAACCAACTGAGCCACCCAGGCGCCCGGTCATACGCTATGTATTTTGGGTATTTGAAAATGGACTATTTATTTAAAAATATTTAGTGAAAGTAGAAATAAATTTGAAGACTTGTTTTTAAAACTGCATTGTAATAACTTAAAATAATAGCAATTTTCGTAGTTCTATATACTGTATTCTTCTCTTGGGGAAAAATTTTTTTGTTATTATTATTTCTCTGATTTATCTGATTTTCAGTTTGTTGTATATTGTTTGTATTTCATTTTTCTATCATATATGGTTATAGTGTATTCCTTGTGGCAGCAGTTGACTTTCATAAATCAGTTTATTAATTCTATAGACAAGCTTATTTCAAATAACTATTACAACCTCCACTTTAGCTCCCTGTACATTGATTCTATAAGTAGATACAATTCTGAAATGAAAATATCATATTTTACCTACAACTACAATATTATGTTATATATTCTTTGAAAAATGATCAATAATATCCTCTAATAGTTTGTTAAAATACCACCTTGTAATCGTTCTTCACATAAAAAAGAGTAAGAAGAGATTATAAGAGATTGATGCCAGCTCACTGTATGGACAATTAGCATTCTTATTTCTTTTAAGCCAGACATAGGCAATTTAATATTGTAGTCATGTTTGCCTTCTATTGGAGTGAATCCTAAAATAAAGGATGGAATAGTTGGTGCTTTTTTTTTTTAAGATTTTTATTTATTTACGTGTATTTGAGAGAGAGAGAGCCAGCAGGAGTGGCGCGGTGGTGGGGCAGAGGGAGAGGCAGACTCCCCGCTAAGCAGGGAGCCTGACATGGGGCTAGATCCCAGGACCCTGAGATCATGACCTGAGCCTAAGGCAGGTGCTTAATCGACTGAGCCACCCAAGTACCCTGGTGCTGTTTTATACATAGGGATAAAAAAGACAATGAACCACTTGGCTTGTATTTCTTCATGATATGCTGCTTAAAATATATAAGGATCCAAAAGTGAACCTGTTGCTTAGCTTCACACAGTGTTCTTTTGTATATTTTTCAAGTGCTTCATCTTTTTATTCATCCTTATATGTTTAAAACATTCTATCAATTTCAGTCTGTCTTCATGAAACAACTGTATGAAACTGAGACCAGGTTTTCTAGTTTGATTTTTAGTTTGTCCTCTGACTTTGGAGTCATTGCTGTGTCTTAGCTGCTCAATGGTATGTAAATAGCATAAACAACTTTTTTTTGGTCTTATACCAAAAAAAATTGTTTTGAACTGTTTTTATTAGAATACAAACCTTCAGTTGACTCATTCTTAACATACTGAAGTAGCTTGATATTTTGGAACTGTATAGAAATTGATAGAAATTCTTTTGCATGACCTGAATATTGGCACAAATGGCATTAGGAACATTCCCTATTATATTATATAGTTTAAAGATTATTTAGATAGACCTACAGTTTGTACAAATTGTGTGTGGTCTTTCCATTACACAAACTTAGTTTGTTATAGTTAATTTTTTTTTAAGTTCAGCCTTTAAATTTATTTAAATTTTCTTTTTCAGGAAATGTACCCAAGAAGAGTTCTGAGAGAATATACTCAATTGTCCTTCTGTGATTAAACAAGACACTGCTGTATTTTGTAAGTTCATCTATTTTTATCCTAGATAGAGAAGACTTTCTTTGCAGAGAACCACATTTTTCATTGGAATTAGAGTCAAATTTTCTTTAATGGAAGGGTTTTAATTGATTTTGTTTTTTCAAACTATCTTTTACTTAGATTTTATTCAGTTTTAGTGAATAACATTTCTTTTCAAAATGAACTCTGTTTCCTTGTATCTATTAGCCAATATTTTAATGACTTGTGATAAGAACTTTATCAGTTGAAGAGCTAGATGAAAAGAGCAGTGCTGTCAGTAAAACTGATTTGTCTGGGCAGATATATTGGTAATTATAATGTCCTCCATTTCAGCAAACAAATATATTTAATTTTATCTGTAACAACTGCCTTATGTGGCCTCATGAAGGTAACTGAATACTGACTACTTTTGGTAAAAAATATTGATTTTATTTTGTTACTAATATAGCTTTTGCATTCAAGGATTATATTCATCATGATGAGATCCGTACTACATAACTTTGTTGTACTAGAATCTGTCTAATATTCATGCATTTCATATTATAAAAAGAAAACAAGCAAAGGCTTCTGTGTCAACCATGAATGACATTAAATTGAGTGGCTCCTGAACCTACAAATTTACAACCCTTCTGGTTATCTCAAAGTTAAAATATTCTGCTATTTCAGTTTCTAAACATTATGAATAGTTTACCCCCTTTTTTATAAGCTACCTTCAGATATTAAGATAAGATAGTCTCCTTGCCTCTAATTAGTTCCTATGAAAGACCCAGTAGATTGAAAGAATGTAATACATGTCATTTATTTTGACTTTTGCAACCTTTCTTTTCTTTTCTTTTCTTTTGCTTTTCTTTTAGGCCGATTATTTCCACCAAACAAAGGAAAAAATTATTCCGTATCTCTCCATAATAAATGTAAGAGAGTTCAAATAAGTGAAAAGATATAGTTAAAGATTTGTAATCCATGTCATTCTAAATGCTTTTCATTGGGGTATTTTTTTAACCAGTATTTTTGAACAACTTAATTAGTGTTGAATATGATAACATGAAGACCACACTTAAAGACAGATTTGAGAAGCCTTTATAGTAATTTGGAGGGCATAAATCACTTTAGAAAGATCTTGAAATTGATGGAGAATCACATACAATAAAGGGAAATTTGTAAAGACAAATATTAACATATGTCAAGAAGAAAAAAATACAGATGTAAAAGATTAACACAGAAATCTCTTAAATTAAATTATGGCATCAGAATTCCAACTTTTTTCAAATCCTATCCATTTTTATTATTTTTTTCAATTTAGTTGAGAAAGAATTAAAATACATCTCTGTATAAGTTTAAAGGTGTACAGCATGATGGTTTGATTAACATGTGTTATGAAACGATTACCACAATATGTTAACATCCATTATCTCATATAGATAAAATAAAAAGAAAAGAAAAAATAATTCTCCTTGTGATGAAAATTCTTTGGATCTACACTCTCAACAACTTCCTGTGTATAATGCAGCAGTGTTAGCTATAGTCTGTATATATATGAAAGAATGGGGCGGGCAGAAGGAGAGGCAGACTCCCCGCTGAGCAGGGAGCCTGACATGGGGCTAGATCCCAGGACCCTGAGATCATGAGCTGAGCCTAAGGCAGGTGCTTAATCGACTGCGCCACCCAGGTACCCTGGTGCTGTTTTATACACAGTGATAAAAAAGACAGTGAACCACTTGGCTTGTATTTCTTCATGATATGCTGCTTAAAATATATAAGGATCCAAAAGTGAACCTGTTGCTTAGCTTCACACAGTGTTCTTTTGTGTATTTTTCAAGTGCTTCATCTTTTTATTCATCCTCATATGAAAATTAATAAATTCTGCCATAGAAAAGAGACTGTTAAGAAATGAAAATTAAGGTTCTCCTGGGTGGCTTAGTCGTTAAGCGTCTGCCTTTGGCTCAGGTCATGATCCCAGGGTCCTGGGATTGAGCCCCACATCAGGCTCCTAGCTCAGTGGGGAGTCTGCTTCTCCCTCTCCCTCTGCTTCTCTCACTGCTCATGCTCTCTCTCTCTCTCTGTATATATATCTGTGTCTCAAATGAATAAATAAAATCTTTAAAAAAAATGAAAATTTAAAAAATTAACAAAAATCAAAGGCATAGACTGTGAGAAAACATTGGTAAAGCATATATCAAATAAGGAACTTCTATGTAGAATATATTAAATCACAAAACAATAAGAAACCAACCAATTTTTCTAAAAGTAGACGAAAAACATGAAAAGATAATTCACTAAAGAAGATGTATGGGTGGCAGATAAACACAAAGACTAATGCTCATACTGAGTCATTAGAGAGAGAGGTTAAAACCACACGTCTATATATACATATATATATATATAGAGAGAGAGTATAGTTAGCTATATATAGTATATATAGTATAGTTAGTTATAGTATAGTATAGTTAGCTATAGTAATCATGTTGGAAGTTTGTACCTTTAGACCATTTTCTTTTAATTCCATCTTCCCTCACCCCCTGCCTCAAGTAACCATACGTCTTTTTCTATGAATTTGGTGTTTTGTTTTGTTTTTTAAGATTCCACATTTAAGTGAGATCATACAGTATTTGTCTTTCTGTCTGACTTATTTCACTTAGCCTTATGCTTTCAAGTTCTGTCCATGCTGTCTGAAATGGTAGAATTTCCTTGTTTTTCTTTTTGTGGCTGAATAATATTCCATTGTGTGTGTGTGTGTGTGTGTATAATAGATAGATGATAGATAGATGGTAGATAGATAGATAGATGATAGATAGATAGATAGATAGATAGATAGATAATGTATATTATGACTTCTTTTTCCATTCATCCATTGATAGCCACTTAGGTTGTCTCCATATCTTCTTTGTTATGGTAAACAGTGCTGCTGTGAACATGGGAGTACAGCTATCTTTTCAAGTTAGAGTTTTTGTTTCTTTTGGATATATTCCCAGAAGTAGCATTGCTGTATCAAATGATAGTTCTATTGTTAATTTTTTGAGGAAACTTCATGCTGTTTTACATAGTTGCTGTACCAAATACATACATTACAGTCCCACCCTCAGTACATAGGGTTCCCTTTTTTACACATCTATGCTAGCATTTATTATCTTTTGTCTTCTTGATCATGGCCACTCTAACAGGCATGAGATGATATTTCATTGTGGTTTTAATTTGCATTTCTCAAATGACTGGTGATTTTGAGCATCTTTTCACGTATCTGTTGACCATTCATATCTTTTTTGGAAAAACGTTTATTCAAGTCCTTTGCCCATTTTTAAACTGGATTATATAGGATATATATATATATATATATATATATGGATTATATAGGATATAATATATATATATATTATATATTATATATATAATATATATTATATATAATATATAATATATAATATAATATATATTATATAATATATATTATATAATATATAATATATAATATAATATATATTATATATATATAATATAATATATATTATATATATATATAGCTATTGAATTGTAGGAGTTCTTTATTTTTTTAGATATTTACCCCTTATCAGTTATATGGTTGGCAAATATTTTTTTTCCCATTCTATACATTGTCTTTTCACTTTGTGTATAGTTTCTTTGGCTGTGCAGAAGCTTTTAAGTTTGATATGGTCCCCCTTGTTTTTTATTTTGTTGTTTGTGCTTTGGCTGAGATTTCCAGAAAATCATTATCAAGACCCATGTTGAGGAGTTTTATTACTGTTTTCTTCTAGAGTTTTGTAATTACAGGTCTTACATTTAAATCTTTAATCCATTTCAAGGTAATTTTTTGTGAGTTGGTGTAAGGTTTGGGTCCAGTTTCATTCTTTTAAATGTGAATATCCAATTATTCCAGCACCATTTACTGAAGAGATTTTTTTCTCTCCATTGAATATTCTTGGCTCCCTTGTCAAATATTAGTTGGCCATATATACTTTGGTTTATTTCTGGGCTCTGGATTCTGTTCCATTGGTCTATATGTGTCTATTTTTATGCTAATACCTTACTGTTCTAGTCACTATAGCTTTATAGTATAGTTTGAAATAAGGAAGTAGGATCCTATTTTGTTTTTCTTTCTCAGGAAAGAAAATTGGCTATTTGATTTGGCTATTCATGGTCTTCTGTGGTTCCATATAAATTTTTAGAGTATTTTTTTTAAATTTCTGTAAAAAAAATGCCATTGTAATCTGGATAGTGATTACATTGAGTCTATAGATGGCTATGGGTAATATAGATATATTTTTTTAAGATTTTATTTATTTATTTGTCAGAGAGAGAGAGCACAAGTGCACAAGCAGGGGAAACAGCAGGCAGAGGGAGAAGCAGGCTCCCCCTGAGCAGGGAGTCCAATGCAGGACTTGATCCCAGGACCCTGGAATCATGACCTGAGCCGAAGGCAGACGCTTAACTGACTGAGCCAGCAGGTGTCCCAGTATTGATATTAATGCTTCCAATCTATGAACATGGGATACCTTTCATTTATTTGTGTCATCCTCAATTTCTTTCTTCAATGTCTTGCAGTTTTCAGAATAGAGATTTTTCACCTCCATGGTTAAATTTGTTAGGTATTTTATTGTTTTTGATGTTACTGTAAATGGGATCAATTTCTTTTTCTTTCAGAAAATTTATTGTTAGTGCAGAAAAGCTGCTGACTTTTGCATGTTAATTTTATATCCTGCAACTTTACTGAATTTATGGATTAGTTCTAACAGTTTTTGGTTGTCTTTAGGATTTTCTATATATAAATTCATGTCACCTGAAAAGACAGTTTTACTTCTCCCTTTCCAATTCTGATGCCTTTTGTTTCTTTTTTTGCCTGATTGCTCTAGTTAGGACTTACAGTACTATGTTGAATAGGAATTGGTGATAGTGGGCATGCTTGTCTTGTTCCTGATGTTAAAGAAAAAAATTTTCAGCCTTTCACTATTGAATATGATGTTAGCTCCAGGCTTGTTATATATGGTTTTTATTATGCTGAGTTATGTTCCTTGTACGTCTAACTTGTTAAGCGTTTTTGTAATGAATGGATGTTGAATTTTGGCAAATGCTTTTTCTGTATCTGTAGAAATGATCATATAATTATTTTCTTTCATTCTATTAATGTGATGTATTTCATTGATTAATTTGCATATGTTTAACCATCCTTGCAAACCAGGAATAAATCCCACTTGTTAATGGTGAATGATCCTTTTAATGTGCCACTGAATTTGGTTTGCTAGTAATTTATTGAGAATACTGTATTTTTTTGCAACTGTATTCATCAGGGATATTGGGTTATAGCTTTTTTTTTTTTCTAGAGTGTAGGAATCTGGCTTTGGTATCAGACAGTGCTAGCCTTGTAAAATGAGTTTAGCAGTGTTCCCTTTTCTTTTCTGGGGAAGTTTGAACATAATTGGTGTTAATGCTTCTTTAAATGTTTGGTAAAATTCAGCAGTGAAGCCATCTGGTCTTGGGCTTTTATTCATTGGTAGAGTTTGGATTACTAATTCAATTTTGTCTCCTTTTTTTTTTTTAATAGAGGTGGGGAGGAGCAGGGGGAGAGGAAGGGAGAGAATCTTTAGCAAGCTCCATGCCCAGCACGGTGCCCATTGCAGTTTGATCTCACAACCCTGAGATCATGATCTAAGCCGAAATCAAGAGTTGGACGCTTAACCCACTGATCCACCCAGGCGCCACTCAATTTATTTAATAGTAATTAATCTGTTTAACTTTTCTATTTCTTCCTGATTCAGTCTTGGTATGTTGTATGTTTCTATAAATTTTTCCATTTCTTCCAGGTTGTCCAGTTTGTAGGAGTACAGTTGTTCATAGTAGACCTTTATAGATCCTTTGTATTTCTGTGGGCTCAGTTATTTCTATTATTATTTTTCTCCATGGAAACCAAGGAGTTTTTACCCTAAAATACTGCATTTAATAAAAATTGTCGATTGTCTATTTTTTACTAAAGATTTATCTATCTCTGTCTCTCTTAAAATCCATTTTATTGAATAGCAATAGCATTCAATGACTATACAATTTGTATTAATAAGAAGCATTTGTTGAATATTTACAGCGTATCAAACCCAATCCATGGAAAATGGCAAAGAAATTTGGTGTTGAATATGACCTGTACAGTGTTATCAGTGGTGAATATACCCTTTCTATTAGGATTTTATAGAAGTCTCCTGTTTTCCCATTACTACATCAGTTCCTATACATCTAAGAAATCCAATTTAGGAACCATGGAGGTATTATTAGAAGTTAGATTTGTAAAATGCAAGAAGGATTTTTAATATTCAGGAACAAATGTATTTTTGCCTTTGGTCATACTCCTTTTTATTATTCTGAATGCTTGTGGTATATTCATCTAATGAAGAATCTGAAATATATGGAGAAATTTGAGGAGAGAAATAAAAATTATGGCCACAAATTCTCAATAATAGTGTCTCTGATAAAAATTTTAAGGAAGTAGCATAATTTAATTTAAAAAACAAAATAGTGAAATAACTGATATTATTCTTCATGTATATGAAGAGATCTCATAGAATAGGGGGACAGTTCATTATTTTGTAATGATTTAAAAAAAAAACCAAAGTATGATAAACCTGGACTGTTAGCAGTATAGATTTCCATGCTGTGAGAATTTTTAAGCACTAGAATACCTATAGGTAAATGTTTGAAAATCCCATATTTTGAAAGATCTCTTAAAGTAAAACCTATCCCATCTTACAGGGACTATCTGAGAGAAAAGTTCTATTTAATTCAACATAAAATCTTCTAAATCTAGGGTTAAATGATCATAAATTATTTACTGTTTTACCTTCTGTAATAGGTCATTAGCTTCAATCAACATTGGCTTTGATTTTCTGAGACCATATAGAGGAGGAAGTTAACTGGTTTAATAAAACATCTCCTGCTCAGTGATGGTCCCAGTTGAATAACTTTCTAGTCCCTAATGGAGAATTAGTACAGTTTTCTCTAAGGGTTTAAAAGATGATCAAAGTATACCCTTTGCCTTTGGCATGAGATCTTTCCTGCAGCTACAGTGATTTCATCTGGCTAGAATTCATCTAAACAAATGTTTTAATGAGCACATTACAAAAAATCACAGCTATCTTTTTGCTGTCCATTATTGTTTTTCCCTTGAGAGGATTATACATCACAGGTAATACCTATCAGTAGAGGCTATCCCCGTACCCCAGTATTTTAGACAATGAATGATTTTAGCTTAGAAATAACTCTATCCTCTGGCTTATATTCTACTTATTTTATGGATTTTGTTTACCCAGAAACTCAGTAAAGATGACATCGCCATTGTATTTTCTTGAGTTTTTAAAAAAACTTCAGGAATACAATAAAATGAATATTTGTGCTAAGAGCTGTGGGAAATAAAAATGCAAAAAGTGAAGACTGCTTCTAAACTGCTATAATCTCATTGTGGAAAAAAATCAGTTATATAAAAATTAAATGTAGAATTGAAGTCACTAAAAAGTATAGACTATAACTCTCTCACCTTCCACAACATCTTAAGGCTATCCTTTGTATGCCACATACTTATTCAAAAAGATGTAGAAAACAAGCAATTACTGAATGAATGAAGTGTTGCAGTTATTCAGAGAATCATTGTAATTAAAATTGGGATATAAAATACTGGTAAACCTTAGATGGATAATAAATGACTGAAATCACAGTATAGAGTAAGAACATTCTTAAGAATTTATTTAAGATGTATTGATAGCTCCCAGATTTAAAGGTATTGGAAAGAAAATATTATGAAATGAGTAGTAGGAAGCAAAGCTAAGTAGATAAGATTAGTTGAAACCATGAAAGGTCTTAATTCCATGGTGGGGAGCCTATTTATTGTTGTTACATATTATCTAATCTAAAAGTAATTTGTGGTGATTGACAAGAAAAATGTAGACTCTGAAGCAAAACCAGTAATATATGGTGCATGGGTTAAGCTGGGCACAAATTTTAACAGATTGCACACATCAAAACCAGCCAAACAACCAAATAAACAAGTATGTTGGGAAAGCTATAGCATCTTAGTGTATGTTTGAGTTAGATTCGTAACAGAAAGGATAGAAGTTCAAGAGACCTCATGCGTCGTGAGGATGCTTATCCATTTGAACAACATAATGGCCTATATTCTCAATAGAAACTTTGTGAAATATGAAAAAGATCTTCCACATATGATCAGCCTTTGGTAGACTCCCTGAGCAAAACTTAACGCAATTACACAAGGAAGCAAAGCGATTATGGCAGCTTTCTGATTACCTGAAAACATGGAAGAAGCCTGAAAAAGTTTGAAGGAGTAAATAGTTGGCAGCTTATTCCTTAGACAATTATCTTGAATATGAACTGTCTTCCATAGGCTTATGGTAGGAGTTTTATGGCAGACAACTCATAAATGAGATTTTAGTGAGTATCAGAAGGGCAGGAATTTTTAAATCCTGACTGAAAAGACACATCTGTGCTAGAGATATCAGCCATGTTGAAAATAAAGATATTTTGTTGCAAAAGTTCAAGATTATGAATTTATTCATTTAGGCAACACATAGACTTATTTAGTATATATTGCTGGCCATTCTGTTTATCATCAGAAGTTGAGGTACTTGTGCTCAGGATGAAAATTTTTGTCAGGAAAAAACTAAATGCTTAAAAGAGTGCTAAGAGGATATCTAGGAGCTTTGTATCTATGTCTTTGTCTTAAAGATGTGAAAGAAGATCTTGAAGACATGTTACATGCTATCAACACAGTAAAACCTTAAGTTACCTTTAATGACTTAATGTGATTAAAACTCCATTGTCACATTGTTAGGTAAACACGGTTTTTAAGTAGAGCAATGGAAAATGTGCACATTTCCCCCTGCTCTTTCTTTCTTTATCCCTGTGTTCTACGCTAGGGAGTTATGGCACTTTTGTTATTTGGAGTAAAGTTCTTCACACCTCTAAATGGGAAAAAAATTACTCTGTAACATAAGTACAAATGAGTAAGTGCAAAAATTAGAAGTCTCTAAGAGGAAAATTCACAGTTTCTTTTCAGTTAGAGATTTGTGAATAGAATAGAGATCGATATAGTGAGCATCAGTTCTAAAGATAACAAATTTTTACCCATTTTTCCTTCTCATGAGCTGCAGTAGTGGTCCTTGCTGTTAGCAGAGAGATGCTTATTTCTTCTTTGTCCATAATTACTATCAATTGCATCCTTGGGCATCCATGATACAAACCATGACAAATTTTAAGAGCCTTAGGTTCTCCATTTTCATCGCTTTTGAAAAGTTTACAACACATACACACACATACACACACACACACAATCTTGATTTTATAATCTCAGAAAATATTGATGAAATATCCTTTTGAATTATTTCTTTATTAAAAAATGATTTTCCTTAAGTGTGGCAAACTGATTTGTTTTCTCAGCATAATTAACAGCTGTGACTTTCTATTTCATTTGTATTAACATTCACATTAATTAATTCACCTTTTGCTTTGCTCTGAACTTGATATTGGAAAAGTTTTATGCATCATTGATTCTTACTATACCTCAGATAATTGGTCCTGTTACAGTGACTTACATAATACATATCTGAGAAAATGAGAGACTTTTCCAAGCAATAGAGTTTACCTTAAACTGGTTTTGTTTCAGTGAGGTCATTATCAACATGGAAGATGTTTTGACAAGTCTATAAAATCATAGAAATTGAAAGAAGTATTTAATAGACTGACAGATAGTATTGTTGCATATAGCCTCAGATCTCCCTAACACTAAACATGCCAGAATTCCAGCTTTCTATTATTAAGTAAATGAAAATGAGCTCCTTGCAATTTTTTTTTTTAAGATTTTATTTATTTATTTGTCAGAGAGAGAGCACAAGCTGAGGGAGCGGCAGGCAGTGGGAGAAGCAGGTTCCCTGCTGAGCAAGGAGCCCAATGTGGGACTCGATCCCAGGACCCTGGGACCATGACCTGAGCTGAAGGCAGACGCTTCACCGACTGAGCCACCCAGGCATCCCGAGCTCCTTGCAATTTATGTGGTAGCGGAGTAATACATAAATATCAATCTGCAGAGATGTTCTGATTTCCAGACTATTATTTCACCTTTGTCATTCTTTGAGTCTTCTGTGGATTGAGCAATGTGTACAAGTCAGACCTTTTATTTATGCATTTGAGAATACTGGTTTCAAACTTTCTACTGTATTTTGAGGAGACTGTGAATCAAGGTTTCATTGATGACGAATGCAGGCGTTTGACTGTATTTTGAGGATTCTACACACAAATCCAGCACTGGTCATATTTCAATGCTTAATCCGCAAAAGGGAATAATTTCTGCTTTATAGTGGTGCAGAAAATTCTACAACATTTGGAACATAAGAGGGGAAAAATTGGGCCCTTACATGGACTTTTCCTATGGTTAGAACAGTTCTTCAGTGTTCTTAGTCTAAAGGCAAAATGGTCACATATCTAAATGCATTATTCATTATGTTTTGTGGTCAGATGAGAGTTAGCAACATAGATACTTAACCTCAACCATTGCACAAAAATAGTCAAAAGAATTTTTACAACACATTCAAGTTTTAATCTAAGTATATCTCTCTTCTATGATTGAGAAATCTCCATTCTTTCTTAAAACGGCTGGGAAAATGTCCTTATATATTGGTAGTGATGTTCTGTCACTTGTATTATGACACAATAAATCACATAAATTCTTTAAATGCCAATCCTAGAGTAAGTCTGAAGCATAAGACTGAATATCACACCATGGATTAAGACTGAAGTGTGTTATGAACTCAACTAGAAGCAGAATTAAATTATCCCCTTGAATTGAGTCATGACATTTTAAGACTGCCCTTTAATAATTCCTTCTCCCTGCTATGAAGGAAACATTTCCTGGTAATATTTTCTTTTCTGTATTTTTTTTTTCCTTCTCTCCATTTCAGGGTTGTCTTCCTAATATACTGGGTCTAAGACGATTAGATATATGATAAACTAAACAAAAATATGTGATTAAGTTGTTTTATTATGACTTTAACCTACATACATCTTAATAACCAGAAAACATCAGCCAGCACTTATTTTTAAATTAGAATAAGTGTTAGCTAATTTAATGGCCTTATAGTTATCACTGTCTACAGATAATATGAAAATCTATTTTAAAACAGGGTTCCTTAATATAATTTTTGTGCTGTATCAGCGTTCAGTCAAACGCTGAAAAATTAAGACACACATGTATGTATATATATACATTTGATATAAGAGCTTTTTATAAGGATTTATATAATTGTGAGAGCTGGTAAGATGTCTGTAAGGCTACTGTCTTTGCATGTGATGCTGGAGTGGGAAATTCTGAAAAATAGGACACGCAGTTGGGAAGAGAAGAGGGATGTTAGGTGGAAAAGAGCGAGCTATAACTCACAAGCATTTGCTGAAACCAAAGACAATGGATTGGAACTCATGTCACTTCTTACCTCTTGCTGCTTTCCACCTTGATGATATGGATGTCATACAGGACAAACAGGTGTCTATCATCATCACAGAGCTAAACATATAGCTGGCCCAAGAGAAGCTGAAGGAGGATTCAGTGAAGGGTGGCATGGTTGGATGCAGGCTCAGATTGTGTGTCATACCAATAAACTGAGGTGAAAAGTGGCATTGGGCATGATCTACAGAGGCACCTAATGACTCCACCCTGCCCTTCCCAATAAAAAGCAATATGGCTGCTGCTTCACTTGTTCCCACAAATCTCGCAGAAATGTCTCTGCGGCCACACTAACAGGAATCATACAGGATAGGGGATCCTGAGAAATGTGATTTATCCTAGCTAAATTGATACATTACAGAGCCACCACGGTGCCAAGGGTGCATTTGGAAGTCTGATGGTGTTTATATATCCCCTTTCAGAATTATGTTTTTAATATCTTAAATGCATGAAATGAAATGCAGAAAATTACCCAGAGAATCAGTTATATTAAAATAGTTACATGAGAAATCAAATTTTTGATATAGTAATAGATAGACTTTGTAATATACTAAATAACAAGATCCAGGCAAATATTTAATGTTTAATAATAATAGTAATTTTGAAGCTGTGGTGAGTGTAAATCATACTTTCTGATATTTGTAAGAAAAATGTGATATGAAAATAGTTTCTATGATGAAAAGTTTATAAATATTGCTGTTGTGGTTTGTTGGCTAAAGTCATATTTCAGGAAAATGATAAATTTTCAGCTAGAGGTTAGTGAAAATATACGATTTCTTTTTTCCTAATCCACATGCACAGATCATCTGAATTTTATTCATGGATCCCCTCGATAGGATCTGTAAATCCTAGGATAGAACCCCTCATTTGGAGTCAAAAATTCCTTCGGTGAAAGATCCTTACCAATACTTACTTTTTAAGGTAATAAGTTTAAAGAAACATTTCTTAGGTATAAATGCCCTGCTATGAGGTAATACATGCTAAATGATGTCTCTGGTATAGTAAGTCTCACTTTTTTTTTTTTTTTTTACTTGTCTGTGGTTACAAAGTCTTAATTATAAGGAACAGCATTTCAGTAGGACTCTGTGAAAAGTAAAATTAACATTACCACAAGAATTGGCATGCTAAATTGTTAGTAGGCTCCCCGGGGTTTTCTGTCTTGCTATGAAGACTTCAGTGATTTCTTCATAGTTTAGACATAGTAAAATAGCACCATTTGGGCTTCTGCGTATGGTAATCACTAAATATTTTCAAATAAATTTCTTTCAATCTGTATTTTACTTATAGAGAAAACATTTTTTTTGCATGCAGTAAAATTGCACAGCTTACTAAATGGATATCACTATGTGGATATAAAGGGAGTTATTCAATATTAGTATAGAATATCACATTCTATCACATAATGTTTTTAAATTGTGTTTTCTCTAACTTTGGCCCTTTGTTACTCTGTGTTCAACCTTATTTGTTTTTGCATACAGTCCTTAAGAAAAGAAGGACTCTGAAGGCACAATTTTAGTTTTCTGCTTTTTTTTTTCTTTGATGAATTTGACATTACACTGTGTAAATTTTTTTCGATTTGTGTAAATTTAAGATGTAAAGCCTGTTATGTTGATGCATTTGTATATTGTAATATGATTGCCCTTGAAGCAATATTTATCACATTGCATCATTATTATACAATATTATTGTCTCTATTCATTATACTGCATTAAATATCTATGGCTTATTTACTGCTCGTTTTACATTTTAAGTTTGTATCCTTAAATGCAGTTGATCTTATCACCACCCGCACCCCCCAGAACTACTACTTAGTTTGACTTTTTAATTAATTATTGTTTTTTAAATTTTTTTTACTGAGATATATTTACCATGCAATATTATATTAGTTTCAAGTGTACAACTTAATGATTTGACATTTACATATATTATGACAAGATCACCAAAATAAATCTAGTTATCATCTATCACCATACAAAGTCATTACAATATTATTAACTATACTCCCTATGCTGTATTTTATATCAAAGTGACTTATTTATTTTATAACTGGATCTTTTTATCTCTTAATCCCCTTAATCTATTTCACCCATCCCCCCATGCTCTTTCCCTCTGGCAATCACCTGTTTGTTACTTGTATTCATGAGTCTGTTTCTCTTTTGCTGTGTTTGTTCACTTGTTTTGTTTTTATATTTCACATGTAAGTGAAATCATATGGTGTTTCTCTTTTTCTGTCAGACTTATTTCACTTAGCATAATACTCTCTTGTCTATCCAAGTGGTTGCAGTTGACAGGATTTCATTATTTTTCATGGCAGAGTAATACTCCATTGTGTGCATGAGTGTGTGTGCCTATGGAAAGGATTATTGGATTATATGGTATTTGGAATTCTTGGATTATATGGTATTTGGAATTGTTGCATTATGTGGTATTTGTTTTTAATTTTTTGAGGAATCTACATATTGTTTTTCACAGTGGCTGCATTAATTTCACATTCCCTCCAACAGTGTGTGAGGGTTCCCTTTTCTCCACATCCTTGCCAACACTTGTTATTTCTTGTCTTTTTGATATTAGCCATTATGGCAGGTATGAGGTGATGTCTCACTGTGGTTTTAATTTGCATTTTCCCTGATAAGTAATGATGTTGGGCATGTTTTTATGTGCCCATTGGCCAACTGTGTGTATTCTTTGGAAAAGTGTCTATGAGGTCCTCTGCCCATTTTTAATTGGATTATTTGGGTTTTTTGGTGTTGTGTTTATGAGTTTGTTATAGATTTTCAGCATAAACCTCTTGTCAGTTATACCATTTACAAATATCTTCCCCTATTCAGTAGGTTGCCTTTTAGTTTTGTTGATGGTTTCCTTCACTGCGCAAAAGGTTTTTAGTTTGATGTAGTCCCCATAGTTTATTTTTGCTTTTGTTTCTCTTGCCTGAGGAGATAGATCAAAAGAATATTGCTGAGATCAATGTTCAAGAGTTTACTGCCTATTTTATCCTTTAGCAGTTTTTTAGTTTCAGGTCTTACATTTTGGTCTTGAATCCATTTTGAATTTATTTTTGTATATGGTATAAGAGTGGCTCTTTTTCATTTTGTTTTTCTTTTCTTTTTTTTTTTTTTTTGGCATATAGATGTCCGGTTTTGCCCACAGCATTTATTGAAGAGACTGTCTTTTCCCCATTGTATATTCTTGCCTCCTTTGTTGCAGGTTAATTGACCATGTAATTAGTTATTTCTGGGCTCTCTATTTTGTTCTATTGATCTGTGTGTCTGTTTTTGTTCCAGTATCATGCTGTTTTGATCACTACAGCTTTATGGTATAGTTCGAAATCAGGGAACGTGTTAACTCCAGCTTTGGTCTTTGTAAAGATTGCTTTGGCAATCTGGGGTCTTTTTGTGGAGGCTTTAAGATTTTCTATATTTACTATCATGCCATCTGCAAATTGTGATAACTTTACTTCTTCCTTACCATTTTGATGCCTTTCATTTCTTTTTCCAGTCTGTTTGATGTGGCTTGGATTTCCAATACTGTGTTGATAAAAGTGGTGAGAGTAGGCATCCTCGCCTTGTTCTTAACCTTACAGGGAAAGCTTTCAGCTTTTCACCATAGAGTACGATGTTAGATTTGGGTTTGTCTTATATGTTATTTATTATGTTGAGGTATGTTCCCTCTATACCTACCCATCATGTTGACAGTTTTTATCATAAATGGATGTTGAATTTTGTCAAATGGTTTTTCTGTATCTATTGAGATGATTATATGATTTTTATCCTTCATTTTAATATGGTTATCATGTTGACTGGTTTGAGCATACTGAAACATCCTTTCATCCCTATAATAAATCCCAGTTGATCATGGTGTATAATCCTTTTAGTGTAGTTTTGAATTTAGTTTGCTAATATTTTCTTGAGGATTTTTGCATTTATGTTCATCAGGGATATTGGCCTGTAATTTGTGTGTGTGTGTGTGTGGTATCTTTGTCTGATTTTGGTATTGGGGTAAGGCTCCCCTCAAGAATGAGTTTGGAAGTATTTCTTCCACAATTTTTTGGAATATTTTGAGAAGAATAGATATTAACTCTTCTTTAAAAGTTTGTAGAATTCACCTGTGAAGCTGTTTGGTTCTGGATTATTTGTTGGGAGTATTTTGATTACTTGTTTAAGTTTATTATATTAATTGATCTGTTCAGATATTCCATTTTTTCCTGATACAGTCTTAAAAGGGTGTATGTTTCTAGGAATTTATCCATTTCTTCTAGGTTGTCCAATTTGTTAATGTATAGTCATTCTAACAATCTCTTATAATCCTTTGTGTTTTTATGATGTCAGTTGTAAATTCTCTTTCATTTATGATTTTATTTGGCCTTTTCTCCCTCTCTCTCTCTCTCTCTTTTTTTTTAGGGATTACAGTTTTTATTTGCTTTATACAAATAGTTGATAACTTCTATGGAAACTTTGTTATTTTTTTTATTATGTTATGTTAATCACCATACATTACACATTAGTTTTTGATGTAGTGTTCCATGATTCATTGTTTGCGTATAACACCCAGTGCTCCATGCAATACGTGCCCTCTTTAATACCCAACACCAGGCTAACCCATCCCCCCACCGCCCTCCCCTCTAGAACCCTGTTTGTTTCTCAGAGTCCATCGTCTCTCATGGTTCATCTCCCCCTCCGATTTCCCCCCCTTCATTTTTCCCTTCCTACTATCTTCTTCTTATTTTTAAAATATAATGTATTATTTGTTTCAGAGGTACAGGTCTGTGATTCAACACTCTTTCAGAATTCACAGCGCTCACCAGAGCGCATACCCTCCCCAATGTCTATCACCCAGCCACCCTATCCCTCCCATCCCCCACCACTCCAGCAACCCTCAGTTTGTTTCCTGCGATTAAGAATTCCTCATATCAGTGAGGTCATATGATACATGTCTTTCTCTGATTGACTTATTTCGCTCAGCCTAATAACCTCCAGTTCCATCCACGTCATTGTAAATGGCAAGATTGCATTCCTTTTGAGGGCTGCATAATATTCCATTGTGTATGTGTGTATGAGTGTGTATATATATATATATATATATATAACATCTTCTTTTTCCATTCATCTGTAGATGGACATCTTGGTTCTTTCCATAGTTTGGCTATTGTGGACATTGCTGCTATAAACATCGGGGTGCATGTACCCCTTTGCATCCCTACATTTGTATCTTTGGAGTCAATACCTAGTAGTGCAATTCCAGGGCCATAGGGTAGCTCTATTTTCAACATTTTGCGGAACCTCCATACTGTTTTCCAGAGTGGCTGCACCAGCTTGCATTCCCACCAACAGTGTAGGAGGATTCCCCTTTCTCCACAACCTCGCCAACATCTGTCCTTTCCTGACCTGTTAATTTTAGCCATTCTGACTGGTGTGAGGTGGTATCTCATTGTGGTTTTGATTTGGATTTCCCTGATGCCGAGGGATGTTGAGCACTTTTTCATGTGTCTGTTGGCCATGTGGATGTCTTCTTTGGAAAAATGTCTATTCATGTCTTCTGCCCTTTTCTTGATTGGATCATTTGCTCTTTGGATGTTGAGTTTGATAAGTTCTGTATAGATTTTGATACTAACCCTTTATCTGATACGTCATTCGCAAATATCTTCTCCCATTCTGTCGGTTATCTTTTGGTTTTGTTGACTGTTTCTTTTGCTGTGCAAAAGCTTTTTATCTTGATGAAGTCCCAATAGTTCATTTTTGCCCTTGCTTCCCTTGCCTTTGGTGATGTTTCTAGGAAGAAGTTGCTGTGGCTGAGGTGAAAGAGGTTGCTGCCTGTGTTCTCCTTTAGGATTTTGATGGACTCCTGTCTCACATTGAGGTCTTTCAGCCATTTTGAGTCTATTTTTGTGTATGGTGTAAGGAAATGGTCCAGTTTCATTCTTCTGCATGTGGCTGTCCAATTTTCCCAACACCATTTGTTGAAGAGACTGTCTTTGTTCCATTGGACATTCTTTCCTGCTTTGTCAAAGATGAGTTGACCATAGAGTTGAGGGTCCATTTCTGGGCTCTCTATTCTGTTCCATTGATCTATGTGTCTGTTTTTGTGCCAGTACCATACTGTCTTGATGATGACAGCTTTGTAATCGAGCTTGAAGTCCGGAATGGTGATGCCACCAGCTTTGCTTTTCTTTTTCAAAATTCCTCTGGGTATTCGGGGTCTTTTCTGGTTCCATACAAATTTTAGGATTATTTGTTCCATTTCTTTGAAAAAACTGGATGGTATTTTGATAGGGATTGCATTGAATGTGTAGATTGCTCTAGGTAGCATTGACATCTTCCCAATATCTGTTCTTCCAATCCATGTGCATGGAACGCTTTTCCATTTCTTTGTGTCTTCCTCAATTTCTTTCATGAGTATTTTATAGTTTTCTGAGTACAGATCCTTTGCCTCTTTGGTTAGATTTATTCCTAGGTATCTTATGGTTTAGGGTCAAATTGTAAATGGAATCGACTCCTTAATTTCTCTTTCTTCTATCTTGTTGTTGGTGTATAGAAATGCCACTGATTTCTGTGTGTTGATTTTATATCCGGCCACTCTACTGAATTCCTGTATGAGTTCTAGCAGTTTTGGGGTGGAGTCTTCTGGATTTTCCACATAAAGTATCATATCATCTGCAAAGAGTGAGAGATTGACTTCTTCTTTGCTGATTTGGATGCCTTTTATATCTTTTTGTTGTCTGATTGCTGTGGCTAGGAACTATAGTTCTTTTGGTTTCTAATACTATGTTGAATAGCAGTGGTGATAGTGGACATCCCTGCTGTATTCCTGACCTTAGGGGGAAAGCTCTGTTTTTCCCCATTGAGAATGATATTCGCTGTGGGTTTTTCATAGATGCCTTTTATGGTATTGAGGTATGTACCCATTATCCCTATACTCTGAAGAGTTTTGATCAAGAAAGGATGCTGTACTTTGTCAAATGCTTTTTCTGCATCTATTGAGAAGATCATATGGTTCTTGTTCTTTCTTTTATTAATGTATTGTATCACATTGATTGATTGGTGCATGTTGAATCAACCTTGCAGCCCAGGAATAAATCCCACTTGATGGTTGTGGTGAATAATCCTTTTAATGTACTGTTGGATCCTATTGGCTAGTATTTTGGTGAGAATTTTGGCATCCATGTTCATCAGGGATATTGGTCTGTGATTCTTCTTTTTGATGGGGTCTTTGGTTTGGGGATCAAGGTAATGGTGACCTCATAAAATGATTTTGGAAGTTTTCCTTCCATTTCTATTTTTTGGAACAGTTTCACCAAGAATAGGTATTAATTCTTCTTTAAATATTTGGTAGAATTCCCCTGGGAAGCCATCTGGCCCTGGGCTCTTGTGTGGTGAGAGATTTTTGATTACTGCTTCAATTTTCTTAGTGGTTATAAGTCTGTTCAGGTTTTCTAGTTCTTCCTTTCTAGTGCAGATTTTGTAGTTTATACATCTCTATGAATGCATCCATTTCTTCCACATTATCTAATTTGCTGGAATTCAGCTGCTTATAATGTGTTCTTATAGTTGTTTATATTTCTTTGGTGTTGGTTGTGATCTCTCCTCTTTCATTTATGATTCTATTTATTTGGGTCATTTCTCTTTTATCTTTGATAAGTCTGGCCAGGGGTTTATCAATCTTATTAATTCTTTCAAAGAACCAGCTCCTAGTTTCATTGATGTGTTCTATAGTTCTTTTGGTTTCTATTTCATTGATTTCTGCTCTGATCTTTATTATTTCTCTTCCCCTCTGGGTGTAGGCTTTATTTGCTGTTCTTTCTCCAGCTCCTTTAGGTGTAGGGTTAGGTTGTGTATTTGAGACCTTTCTTGTTTCTTGAGAAGGCTTGTATTGCTATATACTTTCCTCTTAGGACTGCCTTTGCTGCATCCCAAAGATTTTGACCAGTTGTGTTTTCATTTTCATTTGTTTCCATGAAATTTTTTTAATTCTTCTTTAATTTCCTGGTTGACCCATTCATTCTTTAGTAGGATGTTCTCTAGCCTCCATGTATTTGAGTTCTTTCTGACTTTCCTCTTGTGATTGAGTTCTAGTTTCAAAGCATTGTGGTCTGAAAATAGGCAGGGAATGATCCCAATCTTTTGGTACCAGGTGAGACCTGATTTGTGACCTAGGATGTGATCTATTCTGGAGAATGTTCCATGGGCACTAGAGAAGAATGTGTATTCTGTTGCTTTGGGATGGAATGTTCTGAATATATCTGTGAAGTCCATCTGGTCCAGTGTGTCATTTAAAGTCTTTATTTCTTTGTTGATCTTTTGCTTAGATGATCTGTCCATTTCAGTGAGGGGGGTGTTAAATTCCCCTACTATTATTGTATTGTTGTCATTGTGTTTCTTTGCTTTGTTATTAATTGCCTTATATAATTGGCTACTCCCATGTTAGGGACATAGATTTACAATTGTTAGATCTTCTTGTTGTATAGACCCTTTAAGTAGGATATAGTGTCCTTCCTCATCTCTTATTACAGTCTTTGGCTTAAAATCTAATTTGTCTGATATAAGGATTGCCAAACCAGCTTTCTTTTGGTGTCCATTAGCATGGTAAATGGTTTTCCACCCTCTCACTTTCAATCTGGAGGTGTCTTTGGGTATAAAATGAGTCTCTTGTAGACAGCACTTCGATAGGTCTTGTTTTTTAATCCAATCTGATAGCCTGTGTCTTTTGATTGGTGCATTCAGCCCATTTACATTCAGGGTAACCATATTGAAAGATAGGAATTTAGTGCCATTGTATTGCCTGTCAGGTGACTGTTACTGTATATTGTCTGTGTTCCTTTCTGGTCTATGTTACTTTTAGGCTCTCTCTTTACTTAGAGGACCCCTTTCAATATTTCTTGTAGGGCTGGTTTTGTGTTTGCAAATTCCTTTAGTTTTTGTTAGTCCTGGAAGCTTTTTATCTCTCCTTCTATTTTCAATGACAGCCTAGCTGGACATAGTATTCTTGGCTGTATATTTTTCTCTTTTAATGCTCTGAATATATAATGCCAGTCCTTTCTGGCCTGCCAGGTCTCTGTGGATCAGTCTCTTGCCAATCTAATGTTTCTACCATTGTAGGTTACAGATCTCTTGTCCCCAGCTGCTTTCAGGATTTTCTCTTTGTCTCTGAGATTCGTAAGTTTTACTCTTAGATGTCGAGATGTTGACCTATTTTTATTGATTTTGAAGGGGGCTCTCTGTGCCTCCTGAATTTTGATGCCTGTTTCCTTCCCCAAATTAGGGAAGTTCTCTGCTATAATTTGCTCCTATATACCTTCTCCCTCTCTCTCTCTCTTTCTTCTTCTTCTGGGATCCCAATTATTCTAATATTGTTTTGTCTTATGGTATCACTTATCTCTCGAATTGTGCACTCATGATCCAGTACTTGTTTATCTCTCTTTTTCTCAACTTCTTTATTTTCCATCATTTGGTCTTCTATATCACTAATTCTCTCTTCTGCCTCATTTATCCTAGCAGTTAGAGCTTCCATTTTTGATTGCACCTCATTAATAGCCTTTTGGTTTCGACTTGGTTAGATTTTAGTTCTTTTATTTCTCCAGAAAGTGTTTCTCTAATATCTTCCATGCTTTTTTCAAGGCCAGCTAGTACCTTTATAATTGTCATTCTGAACTCTACTTCCAACATCTTACTAATGTACATATTGATTAGGTCCCTGGCAGTTGGTACTGCCTCTTGTTTTTTTTTTTTTTTTTTGAGGTGATTTTTTTTTCTGTCTTGTCATTTTGTGTAGAGGAGAATAGATGAATGAGAGAACAAAATGCTAACAGGGTAACAATGACCCCAGAAGAATATTCACTAAACAAATCAGAAGAGACCTGAAACCAGGGGAAAAGAAAGGGAAAGAAGGAAAAAAGAAAAAAAAAAAAAGGAAAAGAAAAAGATAAAAAAAAAGAATATGATCAAATATGAACAAGCTGGTGAATAGGTCAGTGCCACACACTAGATTTTGGGCGTATTTTGGTCTGTTAGAAGAAACTGCCTCCCAAAATTTAAAAAAAAGAAAAACTTATATATGTACACAAATAAGGGTAAATATGATAAAGGGATGGAATATGACTGTAAAGATGAAAATTATAAAAGATTTTATAAAAGGAATGATAAGGTAAGAAGTTGGTTGAAAAAAGAAAGAAGAGAAATTTAAAAAAAAAGGAGGGGGGAGAGAATGTGATCAGGCAGGAGACTAGAACAAAGCCATACACTAGAGATTTAGGGTATATTTTGGTCTGTTAAAAGAAACTGTATCCCAAAATTTTAAAGAGAGAGCAACTTATATATATACCAAAAATAAGGTTAACTACTATGAAGGGATAGAATATGACTCTACAAATGAAAAATAAAAAAGATTTTTAAAAAAGGGATTGATAAGATGTTGGTTGAAAAAGGGAAAAAGCAAAATTCAAAAAACAAAAAAAGAAATAGAAAGTTAAAAAAAATTAACTTTGAAAGACTAAAGTATCATGGTAAAAAAGCCATGGATTCTATGTGCATTATTCCCCTAACGCTGGAGTTCTGCCATTCTCATTGATCGGTAAACTTGGCCTTGGCTGGCTGTTCTTGCTGATCTTCTGGGGGAGGGGCCTGTTGCCATGGTTTCCAAATATCTTTGCCGGAGGCGGAGTTGTCCCACCCTTGCCGGTCTGGGCTAAGTAATCTGCTCGGGTTTGCTCTCGGGAGCTTTTGTTCCCTGCAAGCTTTCCCTACAGCTTTGGAGGATGAGAGTGAAAATGGCAGCCTCCCAATCTCTGCCCTGGAGGAGCTGAGAACTCGGGGCCCCTCTCCTCAGTTCACCCCCAGAGAAAAGCAGTCAGTCACTCCCATCTCCCCGGTCTTTGGGCTGCACTCCGTGCTCACCCAGCCTGTGACCGAGCGTTTCTGTCTCTGGCACATGACCCTTTGTAGAGTCTCCAAACCTAGCAGATCCCTGGGGTGAGCTCTCGCACCACTCCTCCTGAGGGAGGAAGGGGAGTCTCCCCAGATCTGCCACTTGTTGGGTCCCTGTTTCCAGAAAGTGGTCGCTTTTCTGTTCAGAGAGTTGCTGCTATTCTTTGCTTCGTCTCCTGTTGAGTTTGTCGGTGTTCAGAATGGTTTGATCCCTATATAGCTGAATTCCTGGGACCAGATGAGATTTAGGTTGCCTACTCCTCTGCCATCTTGCCCTCCTTGTCTTCTTTTTAATGAGTTTGTGAAAAGTTTATCAATTTTCTTTACCTTTTCAAGGAATCAGCTCTTAATTTCATTGATGCTTTCCATTTTTTTTAAAGTCTCTATTTCATTTATTTTAGCTCTGATTGTTGTTATTTTCTTTCTTCTACTAACTTTGGGCTTCATTTGTTCTTCTTTTTCTATTTTCTTTATGTGTAATGTTAGATTTTTTTTTTTTTAATTTTCTGAGGTAGGCCTCTATGGGTATAAACTTGGCTCTTACAGTTGTTTTTACATGTACAGTAGGTTTTGAAGTGGTATTATGTTTCAGTTTTCATTTTTCTCCAGGTATGTTTTTACATCTGATTTACTCTTTCTTTGTTGACCGTTTAGTTGTTCAGTAACATGTTGTTTAATCTCCACTTATTTGTGATTTTTCCAGTTTTCTTCCTGTAATTGATTTCTCATTTCATACTGTTTGTGGTCAGAAAAGATGCTTGATTTGTTGGTCCTGACTAGACCTTGTCTCTGCCTCTGCTATCCATCTGGATGTGATTTTTTCTTTATATATTTAGTTGTGAAAGAGCCTTTCTTCTAGTGTTCAGGTTGTTCTCAGAGAGAGTTGTTCTATATGTACATGTAGTTTTGGTGTTCTCATGGGCAGAGGTGAGCTCAGGATCTTTTTACTACACCATCCTAATCCTTACATTCCAGTTTTAACTTTTTGGATTCCACATGTAAGTGATATCTTACAGTACTTATCTTTCTCTGTCTGACTTATCTCATTTAGCATAATGTGCTCAAGGTCCATCCATGTTGTTGTAAATGGCAGGATATCCTCCTTTCTTGTGGTCGAAAAATATCCCATTGTGTGATATCTACCACTTTTGGCAAACCATGTATTGCATATACCTAATAAGGAGCTAATACCCAAAATGTATAAACAACCAGCACAATTTAATAACAACAAAACAGATAATCTGACTAAAGATAGGCAGAAGAGGGGGTGCCTAGGTGGCTCAGTCGGTTAAGTGTGGACTCTTGATTTCAGCTCAGGTCATGATCTCAGGGTTGTAAGATCAAGCCATGCATCAGGCTCACGTGCTGGTCATGGAGCCTGCTTGGGATTCTCTCCTCCTCTCTCTCTCTGTCTCTCATAAAAAAAATAAGCAGAAGAGGATTTTTGCATCTATATTCATGAGAGATACTGGCCCCTCGTTCTCTATTTTTTTGTGGTGTCTTTATCTGGTTTTGGTGTCAGGGTGATACTGGCCTCATGTAATGAATTTGGAAGTTTTCCTTTCTCTTCTATTTTTTAGAATAGTTTGAGAAGACTAGGTATTAACTTTAAATGTTTTGTAGAATTCACCTGTGAAGCTGTCTGGTTTTGGACTTCCATTTTTGCAGGATATTTTTGATTACTGATTCAATTTCATTGCTGATAATCAGTCTGTTCAAATTTCCTATTTCTTCCTATTTTAGTTTTGGTAGGTTATATGTTTCTAAGAATTTATTCGTTTCTTCAGGTTGTCTAATTTGTTGGCATATAGGTTTTCATAATATTCTGTTACAGTTGTTTGTATTTCTGTGTTGTTGGTTGTTATTTCTCCTCTTTCATTAATGATTTTGTTTATTTGGTTTCCCTCTCTTTTTAACATATTAACAGAACCCAACAATACATTAAAAAAATCATATGCGACAATCAAGTGGGACTTATTTCTGGAATGTAAATGTGGTTCACTATTTGCAAAACAATGTGATACATCACATCCATAGAGATGGATAAAAAACCATACAATTATTTCAACAGATGTGAAAAAAAGCATTTGATAAGTACAATATCCATTCATGATAAAGACCTTCTGCAAAGTGGGTTGAGAGGAAACATACCTCAGCATAATAAAGGCCTTATATGAATAACCCACAGCCAACATCATACTTAATGGTAAAAAAAATGAGAGCTTTTCCCCTAAGGTCAGAAACAAGAGAAGGATATCCATTCTCACCATTAGGAAGCCCTAGCCACAGAATTTAGATAATATAAAGTAATAAAGGCATTCGAATTTGTAAGAAAGAAGTAAAACACTCACTATTTGCAGATGACATGATACTATATATAGAAAACCCTAAAGACTCCACTGAAAAACTACTAGAACTGATAAATGAATTCAACAGTCACAGGATACAAAAAGCTATGTACAGAAATATGTTGCATTCCTATACACTTCATAATGAAGCAGCAGAAAGTGAAATTAAGAAAATAATCCCAATTACACTTACACACAAAACAATAATTATCTAGGAATAAGCTTAACAAGGAGGTGAAAGACTCTGAAAAATATAAAACACTGATGAAATTCAAGATGATGTAAAGAAATGGAAAGGCATTCCATACTCATAGGTTGGAAGAACAAATATTGTTAAAATGTTTCTACTACCCAAAGCAATCTATAGATTTAATGCAATCCCTATCAAAATACCAATAACATTTTTTACATAACCTTGAACAAATAATCCTGAAATTTCTATAGAACCACAAATACCCTGAATAGCCAAAGTAATCTTGAAAAAAAAAAAGCAAAGCTGGAGGGATCACAATTCCAGATTTCAAGTTATATTACAAAATGGTAGTAACTAAAACAGTATGGTACTGACACAAAAATAGACACATAGATCAGTGGATTAGAATAGAAAACCCAGAAGGAAACCCACAATTATATGGTCAGTTAATCTTTGACAACGGAAGAATGAATACACAATGGGAAAAAGGCAGTGTCTTCAACAATTGTGTTGGGAGAACTGGACAGACACATGCAAAAGAGTGAAACTTGACCACTTTCCTACACCATACTAAAAAATAAATTCAAAATGGATTAAAGACCTAAATGTGAGATCTGAAACCACAAAAATCCTTGAAGAGAGCACAGGCAGTAATGTCTCTGACATCTGTTGTAGAAACATTTTTTTAGCTATGTTTCCTGAGGCAAGAGAAACAAAAGCAAAAATAAACTATTGGGACTACATCAAAATAAAAAGCTTCTGCACAATGAAGGAAACAGTCAACAAAACTAAAAGGCAACCTAGAGAATGGGAGAAGATGTTTGCAAATGACATATATGATACGGGGTTAGTATCCAAAGTATATAAAGAACTTATACAACTCAACACCCAAAAAACAAATAATCCAATTAAAAAATGGGCAGAAGACATGAACAGGCTTTTCTCCAAAAAAGATATACAGGTGACCAACAGATACATGAAAAGATGCTCAACATCACTCATCATCAGAGAAATGCAAATCAAAACCACAATGAGATATCACCTTACACCTGTCAGAATGGCTAAAATCAAAAACATAAGAAACAGCAAGTGTTGGTGAGGATATAGAGAAGAGGGTACACTCGTGCACTGTTGGTGGCAATGCAAGCTTATGCAGCCACTCTGGAAAACAGTCTAGAGGTTCCTCAAAAAGTTGAAAATAGAGCTACCCTAAGATCTAGTAATCACATTACTAGATATTTACCCCCAAAATACAAAAACACAATTCAAAGGGATTCAGGTACCCCTAGGTTTATTGCTGCATTATTTACAATAAGGCAAACTATGGTAGCAGCCCCTGTGTCCATCAATAAATGCTCAGATAAGTAAACTGAAGTATGGTGGTTAGGTAATTATCTCAAGGTCACAAAGCTAGTGGGTGGCAATTAGTGAGACGTGGACCCTACAGTATAAGAGGTCTTTGAAGTCTGAGCTCTTAATTTTTATGCCATGAGGGCTCTCATAACTTTTTTTTCTCCTTTCCAACTACTATAGGTATTATTTCTGGTTGGTGTTTCATTGTGTCAACTAAAGCTTTTAAAATGTAGTTAAGTATTAGTGATGATATGGGTGCCTTTTATATTCATACCTTAATGGGATTGCTTTTGGTTGTTTAGTATAAAAGGTTTTGGGGGAAGGGTGTTGTTATTGTTATGATAAAGATAGCTTTCATAATGTGAGGATGTAACTCTTATATTTCTGTTGAACTCAAAATGTTTCTCAGAAATGTGTTTTGAATACTATTAAATTAATTCAGTAGTGAGTTATCATAGATGTTTTTTCTTTGCATCAAAGATATGATGTACTTCTTTGGGAAGTTTCTAAATAGCTTAATAGTGTAGTGGTAAATAGCACTTAGTCATGGTTCTGAATTCAATTTGCCTAAAGTTTGCTTTTAATATTTGCATTTATATTCTTAAAGTAGCTTTATATTTTATAATCTTTGTCAGGTTTTTATATCAAAATCATATTAGACAATTCTCAGTCTTTGTGGATACTTGTCCCTGGTCTCTTATTTCCATACCCTTCCTCTCTCAGCTGAGAATTAGTTGTAAGAAGGAAGGGTTTATTTATATAAGGTTATCCTTATGGCACTAGGGCCCATGGCATCACATTAATGACTACCAAAATGTGATTGCTGACATCAGTGGATGCCAGTCTTACTCTGTGCTCCCTGAAGTTTGTTAGAGCTCAGTGACTCCTTCTTGGGCCAATTTGGGCACTTTGGACTGGATTGTAATATGTAATCCTTTATTCTTTTCTCCACTTAAGTCTCAGCTCAGTTGGTTTATACCTGTATCATGCCAGATTATCATTCTCCCCTCACTAAGCTGGGTTCATGGCAGACTGCAGGCTTTAAAATCAGTGTACACACTTTTAGTAACTGAAAGAGATTGCAAAGTACAAATTATTTTCTTTCTTTTGCCTGAACACAGTTCGGCTCTTTTAGTATTGTGAGTTACCTTTTCTGTTCATTCTAGGCATGTCCTGCACAGCAGACATAAGAACATCCAAAATGGTGATCTGGATCTTAAGTATGCCTCTCAACCTATCAAGTGTGCCCCTCCCTCATTTGGATTGAAACCTTAAAGAATGAATTGGGACATGTGTCAGTTAGATAACAAAGAGTATTCTGATTTTTTCAAATAGAAATATTAAGTTATTACTGTATTGGTTATTATGGTGTTGGAAGAGCTGGAGGGGCAAAAGAGGGAAATGTAAAGTTATGGGGCAAAAAGAAGAAAAGATGAAGCAACTCAAGAATTTGTAATTGTTTTTTATCTTCTGTGCTGGAGATGCAAAAACTTCCCCATACACTAAGGATTCTGTGCTGAGAAGGCTTCTGTTGCTGGATCCCAGATGCTCAGGAGCTTAGTCTAGTCTAAAGCAGCTTCCCAGAGGTCTCACTGCCTCTGTCCTCTCCTTCAGTCCTGAAACTTCTGCTGCACTGTTCTGCAGGAGATGCCATCAGAAACTTAAAGTGAAGGGAATTACATTTCCCTCTTTCCTGCCTTCTAATCTTCAATATGTGCCTCCTATTGGAAGACCTTAATTGGAAGATTAACCCAGGGAATTTGGAAATGTAGTTTGTAGCATCATAGACTTCTTACAACAGCACAGAAGAGTAGAATGGAGATTGAGAGCAAAGGGACAAAAGAAACCTTTGGTTTCTCAGTGTCTATTCTCAACCTCCTATATAACTTCTGTAAAACAATAACCATGGTTTCATGCTCTGCCTAGTTTGATAAAACCATGTTCATACAAATGTAAAGGCTCTAACCCTCTTTCCCAAAAGGAAGAAGCAGTGTTTCATTAGTCCTCATATCCATCTCTGAGGATGGCAATTCTTGTGGTTTAGTAATATTCCCACTGGATCTGCTATACCCCAAAAGCAGTATTTTAAAGTATAGTGCCTCCAGCACTCCTTATATAAAATATATAGAGTAAATCAGGAGGGAAAATAACTTAATATATTCAAATTATTAAGGAAGAACCATACCAATCTATAGCTAATGGCTTCACTTCTAGAACTATAGCTTCCTTGTTCACCATGAATTCCATCTTTCCCTGTTCTTAGCCAGAACCTCAGTTTGTAAAGGTTCTTTATCTAAGAGGTGACCCAAACTTTAATTTCCAGTAAGTCTTATTCTGTGGTCCTGTATTCATAGGATTTCTGTAGTCTTCCATTAACACTTACCATTGGATATGGAAGAGTAAGATATCAGAGAATCCCCTGGGTCCCAAGCATAATCCTCTCTGTCCTACTATATATAAGTAAACCAATTTCCTTCTCATAATTGGAATTAGTCAATGTATGTAATCTTTCTTCTTTACCAATTAGTTCAATGAGAAGAGAATTCAATAGTGGACTGGTGGCAGTTTCAATGTCCAGTTAAATTAAAACAGTATTTTATCCTTTGAGGGAAGCATTATACCCTTGGAAACAAAGAATTCTGAACCATTTAAAACAAATGTTTTGGATAATGGAAGTAAAAATTCTGCAGGCAGGTTATTTGGTCTAATAAAGAGAGGAATCATTTCCACTGAATCCCTGACTTCTGGACCCAAGTATTCTATTGGAGAGAGAGCATTACAAACTTGTTGAAACTACATACTGTATCCTATTAGACTGTATTACAACTTCATGGAATGCTTGAATTGAGAGTTCAGTAGGCTATTCTGCCATTCTGCCAGGTTAGGTGCAGTGAATTCTCTGACATAGCCTTTTCTTGTTCTTTAAACCAATGTTAAAACCAATGTTATTTAGGGTACATGATGGTGAATAAAGCCTACATGAGTTCCCAAACTCTCAGGCTTGCAGAAACTTGTTGCTAATGGGGGAACAAATGCATATCCAGAATAAATGTCTATTCCAGTGAGTACAACTTACTATTCACATCAAGATGGAAGAGAGTCAATGTAACTAACCTACTGGGAAGAAACCAGCAAGCTATTGGTGCAGTAACTGAGGATTCATTAGTAGTCTTTGCTGTAGGCAAGTTAGGCACCCAGCAATAGTAGTAGCCAGAAAAACTTCTAAGAAGAAAGACCATATTGTTGAGCCATTATAACTGCTATCCCTGCAAATATGGCTACTTTGTGGCTATTTTACTCCGGGGTGAGTGAAGAAATATGACAAACATGCACATTTTGGGTCATCTTTTAAATTTTTTTCTACCTTATTTTTTAGATCTTCTATATAAATATACAATACACACACACACACTTTTTTTTTTTTTAGGCACTTGATGGGTCTGCTTAAGTATCATTTCCTCTAGCAAAGTTGCCCTGCAATCCCAGGAATTGGTTAGATTCTGTTTTTGTGTCTTATAATATCCAGTGTTTAGTAACATTACAACATTTGTAAACTATATTGTAATTACCTCTTTAACAGCGTTCCCAATTGGACTGGAAAGTACCTGTAGACAGGCCATCTCTTGTTTATTTTTTAATCTCTATTTGTTAGGTCTTGTTTGTCACATAGTACTTTATGCTAATATATGTAGACAATGATTACAAGTTTTTACTTAATATTTGCATTTATTGCTATTTAGAAAAGTTTCTTTTAAAAAATTTCAAGTGATTATATTTTTTTATGTGCTTATTCAAACTTTGGTATTAATATATATTTTTATTAATCCTTACTCTTAAAATATGACATTTAATTTCCTTTTTTTTGAAATTTATTGAAATTTTCCTCATGATTTCCTAAAGAATTTGCTTTAGAGAATATTTCAACATTTAAAAAATGTGTATTTATGTCATCAAATACATAGCCTTATACATAATGTTTAAATCAAGTAGATATCATTCAATACTCTATATCTTTTATTTCTTATTTATTTTTAATCTACAAGATCTATCAGTGACTAAGAGAGATGTATTAAAATTTCCCATTCTATCAAAAGCTGGTATTTGTCACCAGACTGATATTGGTGTGATATTATTTCTTTCACAGTCCCTTTGGGGACTGGTTAAATTACCTTCTAAAGTTTGAGCATGAGTGCAGATTGATGACAGAGCCTTCCCCAGTTCCTTTATTCTGCAGTTATTTTCAAGGTTGCTCTGCTGTTCTGAAGTGGGGTGATTTCCTTGGTTAGTATCAGTTAGTTGTGGGATAGCATACTTTGCCAGTTTATCTGCTGACTTTTAGAGTATTTCTTATCAGTAAATATTCAAGTTCAGTATGAATTCACAATACCTTTTTATTATATTTTTACAGAAATATATCTTTTGTTAAAAAAATTTTTAACAGAAATTATATCTGATCAGCATGTATTCATCTTTCATGAATACAAATATGAAGGTAAAAATCTAATTTATATTATTTTATTTCTAAAATCCTGTCACATTGTTGGAGATGTATACCAAGAAGACTATTATTTAACATTTAGTTGCACAGTCAATATTAAATGTCATACTCTGTTATTTAGTTGATTCTTTCTCAAGAAGAGAAAAGAAATAAACCACTTTGTAATGAATGCTATCTGCTTTACACAAGAAAAGGACACTATTGCCTCAAGGAATAGATTTTATAGTTAAGTGCAATCTAAGTTACTGTAGGGAATGTAATGCTCCCAGCTAAATCTTAGGAACATTACCCAGAATCATTCTAGATAAGATGCATGTTTTCATCCAGCTCAAAACTCTGTCTTTGATGTTGACTCTAAAAAAATAATTTCCCATACATTTATAAGACAAATCTGTTTCCATTTTGGCATATATCTTTTCTTACATGAATTAAAAATAAAGTAATCCCTATTGTAAAAAACATGCTTCTGTGTTAAAAAATTCTGTCTCTCTACTTTTATGATTATCTTACTAAGGTTTCTTTTTGGATTGATAGACTTTACACAGATGTCGGGCGCCTGGGTGGCTCAGATGGTTAAGCATCTGCCTTTGGCTCACTCAGGTCACGATCCCGGGGTCCTGGGATTGAGTCCCGCGTCGGGCTCCCTGCTCACGGGGAGCCTGCTTCTCCCTCTGCCTCTCTGTCTCTCATGAATAAATAAATAAAATCTTAAAAAAAATGTCCTCTGAGCCTTTACACCTCCATGTTATACATAATCTTTTATTTTAAACATTTATAAATGTGAAATAACCTTGATAAGAAAACATTAAGTCATTGAAATCAATTTTATCATTGATACTAACTTTTCAACCTATAGAATTATCAAGCTATTCTTAGTACCCTTTGAAAGCCAATTTATCTGTCACCTACTGTGGAAGTAGAGTAATATTTACATATTTGTGATCAATCTATAAATCATGAATTCTGAAAAACTTCCAGTTATCAATCTTAAAGACAAAATACATTGGGAAAAAAACAAATGCACTTTTAGCAAAGTTGGTTAACTATATTGTTATTTCTCTGACATCTAGATTAGTCCTGCTTCTGATTTCTCATTTCTGGTTCTAGGGAAAGGAAATAATTTTCTGGTCTGTAATATCACTTCATGTGTTAGAAGACCACTTTTAGGTCATGTCTCAGTTTAATGTCTGTATTTAACTTTCTGCTACATTCCAGAGTCAGTCATCTTCTCCTTCAAATGTAATAGTGACTCTGGAATTATTGAAGTGATGAGAGCCAGACATGAGTCATACATTTTTTTCAGATACCAGTTGGGTTTTGTGTATTAGAGGGTCTGAGAAAATTCTGTTAGTTATGGAATACAATAAAGATTTGTTTATTTCCTTGAGGAGACCACAGAGTTGTTTTTTTTTTCTAAAATCCCTTGGATTTATGCTAATTTAAACAATTAAATTATTCTAGGTTAATGTGCATATAGCTGGGAACCTGGGATGAAGATAGAATTGGCAAAGGAATAAATTGATTGTAAACAGAGAATGTAATTTTAATTCATTACATAATTTCAATTGATTCAATGTATTTTTCTGACTTTAATCCATGGAAACAACCTAATTGATGGCTACTATGAGAGCCTACATGAATCCTTTTCCCTACTATCTATTTTATTTTTCTCACTGATTGTACATATTACATGTTGCCTATACACATTTTTATTTCTTCATGTTCTTACTCATAACAATTATAACTGCTTTATAAGAAGACTAGAAACTTTTTTCTTATTGAGAATATGATTATGAGGGCACCTGGGTTGCTTAGCCAGTTAAGCGTCAGCCTCTTGATTTCAGCTCAGGTCCTAATGTGAGGGTTGTGAGATGGAGCAATGCACTGGGCTCTCTGCTTGGGGAGAGTGCACTTGAGAGGCTCTTTCCCTCTCCCTCTGCCCCTCACCCCTTCTCACACTCTCTCTCTCAAATAAATAAATCTAAAAAAAATAATATTATTATGTTAATTCATCACACCATATCACTTTGAAATATTTATGCAATATATTTTACACATAATACAGAATAGTTCTAGCCAATGCTAATAAATGAGGGAAAATATTTCCTTTAATCATAGAGATGTGATTATTGACACTTTTTCGCATCTTTAAGTCTCTACAAGATAGATAAAATCTTAGCAAATTGTCCAAAACCTCCAAATCCAGTTCACTAAGTTAACCATGTTTCATTTCTGATGCAGTCATGTGGTAGCGCCCCCAAAGCATTGGTTTAGCTATTTGTCTACAATTGCTAAGACATATTCATTTATTTCTTCATTTATTTAAATATTTACTATATACATACTGTGCTCCAGACATTGTAATAAGAGCTTTATTATATCAAAACCTGCTGAAGAAGTTTTTAAGGTTAGTTTTCATGTCATTGTATTTTTAATATCTTCCATTTTGTAGTTATTGTTATATTATTTCCATTCATTCACTTCATAGATATTTTTTCCTCCTCTCAAGGCATCATCCATCTTCCCAAAATTATATTAAATGGTATCAGTCCACATTCATGATGGCAAATCATTGGCAGAGATTATTTGTAAGTTGTTGGTGATAATTGACATTCCTAGTTAGTATTTTTTTTTTAACTTATTATCTATTAATTCCTTAAACTTTAGAGTGGTATGTTTGACTGATTAAAAATAGAATATGAATTCTTCTGGGTTTAAGTATCAACTCTGCCACTTTTTAGCTATGTGGCTGCTCATATGAACATTTGGGTTCTTAATGTGTAACATGGGTATATGAAAGAGTTCAGTGAGATAATGTACAATCCATCAACATTGAATGAATATGACTCTTAATAACTGGTGTTTACAGTAGTTAAACATGTTGAACTTTTCATGATTAAATGTGAAATATACTAATGAAAAGTCTAAGGTTACTGTTGGCCATTTATAGATTCATTAAAGAAATGGCTTCATATTTTGAAGCAAAAGTTTAGTTCAGAAAAATCATAGTGCGTTGTGTTTTTCTAATGATAATAATTTGAGAAGATCCATGGTATACCTCCATGGCAAACGTATACTTTTAGCCAGTGTTCGTTCATAAAGTTCATATGGCAGTCTTAGAAACAGTAAATAAAAGTGTGCCCTGGTGTGTCAAATTGAACAAACACTTGGAAAATGGAAGCATATTTAGAAAAAGAAAAGTTATTTTCTACCCTTTAGGACTAATGATGTTTAGCCTTTGATAAAATTATGTGTCGGTATTTAAAATGAGTCAACAAAACAATATTTTGGAAGATTGTACTTCATTTCCTTTTAATTGCCTTTTCCTTCTTTTAAGTTATTTTTATTAACGGAAGTCATTAATTCCTTATAATAATTAAATTATTCATCCTCATAAAATTTTTATGTAACTCAGAACCAAGATGTTTGACAAGATTTATGTTTTTCATAATTCAGTGTTTACCTGGCTTCAGTTATATCCTATTTTATCTCACTCCTATCCAGAAAAGTGGATGATGATACATAATCATAAGTATTTTTTATAAGTTTAAATTTGCACTAGAATTATTTCAGGTATATTGAAAAAAACCTCAGTTGGCATTTGCCTTTGGGAAATCTGTAATAACCATACTTTTATTCAGGTGCCCAAGAATTTTACTATTTATAACTATGTATTATTTTTAAACACAAAAACTCTTAAATTACAACATTCTTTCTTTAGTCTGTGCCTAGATGTCAACGAGAATTTGGCAAAAAAATGACAAAAAAGTGTGCTTAAAGGAAAAGTGCTATGGTTGAGAGAGTAATATAACTTATTATTATTTTGTACTGTTGGGTTGGAGAATATAATCCTCTTGTATCTGAGTATGCAGAATTTTACTTTTTTATCTTTAGCTCAATTATGGCACTGTACATAGTGAGGTAATTAAGAGATTCTTCTAAAGTACATGGTTTTGAAAGGGCTGACAATCTCTTTTTATGTAAGAGCAAATTTAACTTGCTAAAGTTAAAGATTTAACTAAATCTTTGTAATTTATTGCCTCTAAAAATCCCATAGAACTAGTAGTTTTTATTTATCTAGGGATTTAAAATAAATTAGAAGTCAAAGCATATCTTAGATTGATATGAAGACCTATGTAAATAAAATCTTGAGATACAAATTTTGCTGTGACTCAAATAATAGATCCACTACTTGGAAAGCATTTCAATTGCTGGAAGTGGGTACAGTGAGAGGGAGCACAACCAGGGAAGAGAGGGAGAAGCAGACTCTCTGCTGAGCAGGGAGCCAGACACAGGGCTCCATCCCAGGACCCTGAGATCGTGACCTGAGCTGAAGGCAGATGCCTAACCGACTGAGACTGAGCCACCCAGGTGCCCCCTAAAATGCCCCTTTAGAAAGCATATGTTAAGGTGGATCACAAGCATATCAATTTAATTTTGTATGACACTTGGTCCAAGAGAGAGACAACTGATTATTTAAATAAAAACTTCCAGCAACTTTTAAATTTCTTCTACATCCAACCTCATCTGACTTTATTTTACCACCCCATAGACATGATACCCAACTTTCTCATCTCTTACCCACCACAGCTCCTCCTTTAGTTTTCTGAGAAGAGGCAGTAGAGACATCCCATTGGTGACTTCTTTTGTCCTTTGGTAGTATAGGTATAAAAATATCATGTGTTCCACGAGAGGCAAAGGAAGGAAGTATAGTAAATATGGATACCTTCCTTGTCAAAACCACAATTTACTTATCTTTTCTAGTGAAATATAGGAGAAAATATCTCAATATGTGTGAAGAGCTTTGAGATACGAGATTCAGGGCAGAATAATGGCAACATGAGTTTTTAATGTCAGTTCTAATTTAAGTATTCCACATGGCTGGGGCTGATTTGTAGCAGTGATTTGTGAGGATGTGCTTCATTACAATCCTGTTTCTCCTCTGCTTAAAATGGATTGTAAGTCAGGATGAAGGCACCAAATTTGGCTAATTTCAGGAATGATCACATTGCTTGCTTCATGGGTTTGAAAATGAGACAAAATTTATGAATTGGTCTATTTTAAACACATGCATTTTTTTTGTCATTACTCTGAAAAAATGAAAGCAATAATATAATGCCCAGTTACTTCATGTCTTTTGTAGAGTGGACTCATAATTTGCCAAGTTAAGGTACAGATAATGTTGCTATGTAAGCTTTATAGGAAATGTGTACATTTTTTTAATGAGGTGAAAATTTTACACTCCTTTTCTGCTTTTTCTTTTTTAATTTCTTATAAAATTGGCATCCTCTAGTTTATAAGCTAACTCAAAGCCATGTTGAAGACCAAAGGCAGGGGAAGGGCAGATAATAATTATTATCAAAGTCTTTCCTATGTTGCTTCCTTTATTATTATGCATTTTTTTTGGCAAAGAGTACAATGGGGTTTATAAATTGATATATTTAGGCTGATGGCAATAAAAAATGGGGCATCTGTTGCTAATATTCTGGACGATAATTTACTTCACTAGTACATAATTTCATGCCTTGTGGAAAAGGGAGAAACTCTTGACGGCTGAAGGTGAAATGAGAAGACAGGCTTCACTGGAGAAAAACAAACTTATGTGTTCTTTGGAGAATTTGACATTTACAGGGGATGTGCATATGCATGGATGGGGAGGAGAAGCCTTTGGGGAGAGTAGCCTCCTAGGGCTGTTTTCATAATTTGGAAAACACTAATACATGAATAACTTGCCTTGCTGTGTTGGCAAGGTAGACAAGATGACATGCACAGAGCATAGTGAGCAGGCCTATGTACATTTGCCAGCCAGATGGTACAAGACAGTTTATTAGCAGTGTTCTTAGATGATGTCTTCATTAGTCTTCTTAATAAGATGACTGTGAAGTCTAGTATGGCTCTAGTGGAACCATGGAGAAAATGTACCCATAGTAGGAAAAACCAAAGGCTATGTACATAGCTAAAGGTCTACTGACCAAATTTCTTAATAGCTCACGAGGATAGAGGAAGACCCAAGATCTGGTTTCTGCATTAGTCTGTGTGTGTGTGTGTATGTGTGTGTGTGTATGCTTGCATGCTTTCAGGACTCATAAACCAAGTTAGGAGACCTGAACTATATGAAAGGCATTTTTTTTTTTTTTTTGCCACGAAACTAAGAATAGACCTTGTGCTACACTGTTAAGTGATGAGTAAAGGAACAGTCACAAAATTATGGTTAGCTTCCTGCATTCCCTTGGAGATCCTGGGATTCTGGGAACCAGGTTTTCTTCTTTGGAGGGCTCAGTTTTTATCTCTGGACAAGGAAGAACAGTATTATTTTTTAATTAGGGACTTGTCAGAAAAGTTCTCATTTTAGAAAGATTGTTCTTTGCTAAGTTATTCCAAAAAGTGCTTACCTATTATAAAACAATATTATTTCCCATAAATTTATATAAAGTCAGTTAGCAAAATCTACTAGCATAATTATGTTATGTGCTCTTCTGAATCAGAAATATTACCAATTTTGATGATTTAGTCTATAAATAATATTTCTCAGCTTCAAGATATTTATCTAGTTTGGCATTCTTAAATTACGTGAAAAATTTTCCAATAATAACTGCTTTGACCTTTGTCCAGCAATTTAAAAGTTTTTTTTTTTCTGTGACTTGAAAATTTCATATATAATTCTCTGAGAATTTAGGGACTTCTGTGCTTTTCATGCTTTTAAAATATTTATATCTTTTACTTTTGACTCTTTAGCTTGTGTTGCAAGAATATACACTTGACCATTATCAAAATAAAATAGAATGTGTATATATTAAAATACTATTGAACAAGATTCCTTGAAATCTATAGAAGATAATGAAGAACAAATCTTAGTAAAAATTTCTGGTTCACTAAAGGAAAATGAAGAAAGAGATTCTTTGAAAATGTTTACCTAACTATGACTCAAAAATTTCTTCTAGTGAAAATCTATGCTCCATTTTCTTCCTCAATCCTGCCCACTCTCATCTTTGTGATAATAGAAATACAGTAAAGATGTATTTTGATGTTGGAAAGGCTGGGAATCTGTCTTATTCTGTGTAGTCTCAGAACTTCTTCTTCATGTAACATATCCACATGGCCTCTTTAGCCAGATAGCCAAAGTACTTACTTGTCATGGGGCAGAAGCTTCCAAGCCTTCTTAAGGCTTAGGTTGAAAAGTGGCACAGTGTCAATTTAACCAAATTCTATTAATCAAAGTGAGACATAGGGACAGCCCCAAATCAAGATAATTAGATTATACTCTGGCATGAATACTAAGCTATGGCCTATTTTGAGCTATATAATATACTACCATGTTGAATATTAATAGATTATGTTTAGAACACCATTCACTCTTTCCACAGCAAATTTGTATTATTAATATTATGGAAAAATATGGTACTTAAAGTGCAAGTGAACACTTCTTTTAGAATATGTGTGTTGTGAAATTCTATTTTATTTTGATAATGGTCAAATTATAACTAATGAAAAATAGATAAGTAGAAATAGAAAAGAAGATGAATTTCACCAAAAGGAAAAGATACACAAATCCTTTTACAAATGAGTGTAAATAATTAGGAAAGTTTCTAGATGAGAAAGTTCATTGAATTGCCATGTTGGAAACTCTTACTGTTTTATTAAGATAGAAGTTTTATTAGGCCTTCGGTTTATTCTCTGTTCTGGTAATATTTTCTGAGGTATCCATCTCTTAATGAATTCTATCAAAAATAAGAAGACATGTTGTCTAGACAAATACAATAAAAAAAGTGTACATATTTATTAACATTGTGAAGATAGAGTTTCTATAATAGTAATGACTTTGGCAGTCACTATAACTGTTGATTGCTTTGTGGTAAATAAGTATAATCATTGTGATCATCTGATTTCCATATTCTGATTTCAGTTTGGTTGAAAATACAAACTTCTCTTTTGTTCAGTGACTTTTCCCCTGTTTTTCTTAAAATAGTGGTCTTCCAGAAATAATGAAACCATAGTTTTTTTTAAATTGTTTATTTTTATTTTATTTAAATATAGATATAGCCAAGATATTGTACATTATTAGTTTTTGGTGTAGTGTTCAATGATTCATTAGTTGCATATAAAAACCATAATTTTTTTGACAAAGAATACACATAGAGAAAGTATTTGCCATATGTAACACTTAGAGTATCAATATCATAATATAAAATATATTTTCCAGTGGAATAAGAAGCAAATACATAATGCGGTAAGAACACAGACAAAAATGTCAATAAGCAGTTTTCCAGAGAAAGAAATGAAAAAGGCCATAAAAAGTTGCTCAACATCCTTAAAAATAAAAGAAATGCAACATAAAGTAATAGTGGGTTACAATTTCTCATCCATCAAATTTGCAAGGGTTTTGAGAATAGACCCATATTTTGGATGGAAGGATTGTAAATGTGATTTTTAAACATTAACGCAGAATTTTTATCCAGTGGTATACCAAAAGCATCTCTTAATAAAGAAGATAAAATAGTCATGTGTAATCTCTTAAGCCAGTCCTTGAATTTTTATCTTCAGCATTAGTATTCATTTTTAGAAGTTCTATGTAGTTCTTTTTCAAAAATGCTGTTATTTCTCATAGTTTCCCTATTAACTGAGGCTATTTTAAATTTTGTCTTTTATTTCTTTGAACACGGGAACCATAGTTTTTAAATGTTTCTTTGAATTCTAATATCTCATCTGTTTCCAAGTCTTTTTCTGCTCTTTGTTGTAGTTTTTGTTCGTAGTTCCTATTTCCTAATGTTCTCACTCGACTCTTGTTATTTTTTTCCTGTTGATCTGCTTATTATTATTTTTTAAGGAAAATTAGTTGTTGGAATTTTTTGAGTCCTAAAATGAAAGGTGTCTTTCTTCAAAGAGATATTTGTTCTTCCTTTGTCAAGCCCCTGGCTCACTACTATGGAAGGATGGCCTCTTTGATCCCACCCTCACCGTGGGGACACATCCTGGCATTTAATGCTCTCTCCTCCTCCCTGTAAATATTATCAAAACAAAGCATATACACCATGTTGACTACAGTTAATGACACTGTTCTGTATATTTGAAAGTTGCTAAGAGAGTAGATTTTTAAATTTCTCAGCACACATACAAAAAATTGTAATTATGTGAGGTGATGGATGTGTTAACTGACCTTTTTGTGGTAATCATTTTGTGAAATATACATATTTAAAAAAGCATACATAAATCATTCAATTTGGCAAATGCCCACAGGACAAAACAGAATTCGAGCTTCCAGTTAGTCATCTGCGTTCCAACTATCACTCAGACTTTGGCTGACATACCAGCTCTCTAATATCGCAATAATGCTATGTAATAATCACAGTACTTCAGTGATAGACAAAAATAAGGATATATTGCTGATATATCTGAGGCAGCTCTGAGAACCTTCAAGGGGCTTGTTTAGCTGTGCAGGGTCAGCTTCTATCAGCAGAAGATGGCTGCAGCTGGCCTGATGGGTGATTTGATACCACTTCTCATGGTTCTCATGCTCTCCCGGGGTTCTATAGGGCTAGACTAGTTATAGTCCTCTCATGGCTATCTCAGAGGATATGAATGAGAAAATCCAAACTCTTAAGCACTTTTCAAGCTCCTGCTTTTGCAGCATGCTGACCAATATCCCATTGGCTCAAAGCAAGCCACGGGGTAAAACCAGAGGCAGAGTGGGAGGTCACTGCATAACAAAGGGTATGGATACACTTTGGGTTGAAAAATGGGGGCATTTTTTTCAATTTAATGCAGTTCAGTAATTTCTTATTATTTTGTCAGTTCTGTGATGCTATTATGAAGTTTATTGTTTTTATATTTACCTAATATTTTCGCTGTTTGTTAGTTTATATGGTTGAAATAGAATAGCCTAAGAGAACAGAGGCTGTTTTCATTGATTTATTTTTTAAAAATATCTATAATTACTGATCTGTTTTAGCATTTTGAGGCAGATGTCGTCAGATACAAAGCTCATATAATTGTAGTCACCATTACAAATGGGTGAATTAATTGGACGAAACATTAATGTAATTTAGGGTGGTGTTTGTTTTGTTTGTATAATTAGATAAAAAATTAAGTTTTTCTTATAATAATTGAATACAGAGATTTATAAAATAAAGACAATATGACCCATACTTCAGCTAAGGTATCTAAAAGAAATCACTGCAGATAGATTTTTAAAAATAATTACATAGTGTTGTTTGTACTAAAAAAAATAGTGTTTCATTTCACTTCAGAACATACTGAGGAAAATTTTTCCATGTCAATAAATACTCCAGCACTATATACTTTTAATGGCTACATGTTATTTTATTTTATTGTTTACTACAATTTATTCAGCCAAACTCTTATTTTTAGACAAGTTGGCTGTATTTTTTTCAATATTATAAATAATGCAGCAAAGGAGTATTCATGTAGATTTTTATATTCTTTGTATTTATTTCTTTAGAATAAATTACCTGAATTAGAATGAATTGATTAAAGTTTATGCCCATTTTCAAAGATGTGATACATCTTTTTTTTTTTTAAGAAGAAACAGAATGTTATTTTATTTATTTACTTAACTTTAAAAAAATTCCAGTGTAGTTAACATACAGTGTGATGTTAGTTTCAGGTATATAATACAGTGATTCAACAATTCTATATATTACTCTGTGCTCCTCGTGATTAAGTGTACGCTTAATCCCCTTCACCTATTTCACCCATCCCCAATCCACCTTCCCTCTGGTAACCATCAGTTTGTTCTCTGTAGTTTTTTGGTTCATTTCTTTTTTTTTCCTTTGTTCTTTTGTTTCTTAAATTCCACATATGAGGGAAATCATATGGTATTTGTCTTTGTCTGACTGGCTTCTTTCACTTAGCATTATACTCTCTGGATCTATCCATGTTGTTGCAAATGGCAAGATTTCACTCTGTTTTATGGATGAGTAATATTCTAGTCTATATATCTATATATCTTTATCTTCTATATCATCTCTTCTTTATCCATTCATCAATCAGTGGACACTGGGCTGCTTCCATATCTTGACTCTTGTAAGAAATGCTGCAATAAACATAGGGGTGCATGTGTCCCTTTGAATTAGTGTTTTTGTATCCTTTGAGTAAATTCCCGGTAGTGCCATTACTGGATAATATGGTAGTTCTATTTTTAATTTTTTTAGAAAATTTCATATTGTCTTCCACAGTGGTTGTACCAGTTTGCATTCCCAAAAGGGTGTGAGGGTTCCTTTTCCTCCACAGGAATGTGATGAATATTTCTATATTTGCCTCCAGAATGGTTGCTTACCTGTTGCATACTCTAGAAATGAAGACCATTCCAATGAGATCGAATGGAGGATATTTATTCAGAGTTTGCTGTATTAAAGGAGTCAGTCACCGTCACTTGCATTTGGCAGAGACTCAGAGGCAGTCAGGAGAGAGGGAAAGCTTTATAGTGAAAGAAAGGGAAGGTTACAGGTATACTCCAGTTGGAATTTATTAGCATGGGAAAATTGGAGACAGGCTAACTAGAAGCAGTGCATCTTATGTGATGGGTTTGGGGAACCTATTTAGCTTTCTCTGGTTGGTCTCGAGTTGGAAGCAGGGGAAAAAACAAAACAAAACAAAACAAAAAGCCACAACTCTCAAGTTGTTGATCAAATCCTGACTCTTCTGGGCCTGTTGATGCAAAGGTTTGATTTTTTTTTAACCTTTTTTTTTTCTTTTTCCAGAAGTTGTGGTGTGGCTTCCTAGATTTCATTTATTGATCAGAGCGCTGTTGCCGTAGATGGTCTGGCTATTGGCTCATTTGTATATTCAGTCTTTTAATACTGAAAGAACCATCTAAGAACTAAATGCTTAATTGGCATTGTGGTTATTTATTTTTTAAAAAATCACTTTTAAAGTAATATTCATGGAAAGGTTTTAATTGATCCATAGCAAGGTCTCAACGAATACCAGTTATTATTATCTACTTATTTAAGTTTAACTTTCTAAAATAGTGTATTAAGCCCATTAGCCTTTATGAAAGTTCAGTGGCATTTAATTTCCTACGTGATTGTCTTAGTTCAGGCTGCTATAACAGAATACATAGACTGGGTGGCTTATAAACAAGAGACATTTGTGTCTTAGAGTTCTGCAGACTGGGAAATCCAAGATCAAGGTGTATGCAAATTAACTGGTGAGAGCCCACCTCCGAATTCACAGACAGCCAGTTTTTTGCTATGTCCTTACATGGCAGAAAGGGCAATGGATATTTCAGGAGTCTCTTTTAAAAGGACACTAATTCCTTTCATGAGGGGTCCAGACTCGTGACCTAATCACCTCCCCAAGGCCCCATCTCTCAATACCATCACACTGGGGATTAGGTTTCTACATAAGAATTTGGGAAGACACAACATTCAGTATAGCAATGATATGTGAAAATCTTTAGCAAATGCTCGAGACCTTCATATACTGTCCCTAATGTGTACATCCAAGACCCATGTGCCTATTCATAAACTCAACTCATAAACCATAACTTATTTATGTCTGCACAAGTCACTGTATTTCAGAGAAACTTTGTTTCTGACTCTGTTATATTATTTTTTCCTTTTCCAAAATTCCTTCTACTTCTATATCTATTTGAATTTTCTAGTTCTTCAAACTCATTAATTTTCCACCTTCTTATATTAAGATTAGTTACCATCAGACTCTCTCCTATTTTTATTGTACTTGCTATCATGACTACTAATTTGATACCATATGCTAATCTATTCCTATCTTTTTTGACCAGTTCAATTATATGCAGAGGCAAATATTCTCACATAGTTTTATATCTTTTTATTGCTGAATGTGATAAATTCTATTAATAGGTACTGAACACATATTTCTTGATCAATTAATATTTTCTTTTGAAACCATGGATCTAGAGTGCTAATACAGTTCTTTACCGGAGAAAATTACTTAAATTCAGGGTTTTAGTGTTCCTGTTTTCGTAAAGGAGATAATGCTTTAAGTTTTCTTTCAGAGAGATGAAAATGAGAATATTTAAAGTTTATCTGTTTCTAGAGAAGGTGTTATGAAAATAATGCTGGCAGGGAAACATGAATAAACATTGGGAAAGTAAAGTTTTTATATTTGTTGTAGGAAAAATATTATGACCCAATACTAGCAGTTTCTGTGTTGCTCACTGCTTATCTTCTACAATGTATCAAATAGGGAAGAAGTCCTGCCTTTTGTCTGTCAGAAATGACTTTTTTTCCCCCCAGATTTTGACTAGCTCAAATTGCAGAACAAAAATGCTCTTATTATTCCTCTTTCTGGTTTCAGTATCTTCTGAAGAAAATCTACAGATGATGGTCATATTGTTGGCGTTGGAATTATCTATTTGATATGAATTCCACTTTCTTGCTGCACTAAAAATTCATAAAAGACAAAATGAAACATTTCTCTTTCAGATCATAGTGGGGTAGTTGGGAAGAAGAAGGTGTAAGGTTTTATTTCATGTAGTGTATACTTGGCAGTAGGAGCCAGACACACACAGCAGGGTGAGAAATTTTAAAAGCAAAATTTATCGCTAGGAAGCTATGGGCTGTCAGTAACAACCTGAGGAGATTTCTTATAGAAAGATACAAGAATGGAAAAGGGTCTCAAATAAAGGAACAAAATAGAACTTTAAATATTCTCTATAAAGAGTTGGATTAATTTGGGGGAAATCTCATTGTTTATGTTTGCTTTATTAACATTAATTTTTAAAAACATATTAAATAAAATTACAACCTTCCATTAAATGCAAGTGAGATTAATAAATATAGCTTTAGGGCACCTGGGTGGCTCAGTCGGTTAAGCGACTGCCTTCGGCTCAGGTCATGATCCCGGGGTCCTGGGATCGAGCCCCGCATCGGGCTCCCTGCTCTGCGGGGAGTCTGCTTCTCCCTCTCCCGCTCCCCCTGCTTGTGTTCCCTCTCTCGCTGTGTGTCTCTCTCTGTCAAATAAATAAAATCTTAAAAATAAATGATCTTCATACAACAGAAATGACTCCACTAAAAATTGTTTAAATACCGGGATTGCAGGGGCACCTGGGTGGCTCAGTCGTTAAGCGTCTGCCTTCGGCTCAGGTCATGATCCCAGGGTCCTGAGATCGAGTCCCGCATCGGGCTCCCCGCTCGGCGGGAAGCCTGCTTCTCCCTCTCCCGCTCCCCCTGCTTGTGTTCCCTCTCTCGCTGTGTCTCTCTCTGTCAAATAAATAAATAAAAGATTAAAAAAAATAAATAAATATAGCTTTATTCCTTGGTGGGCAAAGATACTTTGTATTTTTTAAATATTTTCTTAATATTTAAAACATTTTTAATCACTATTAATTTTTATTTTGAAATGAATCATTGAGAAAACATAAATTTTTGATTTACAGAATTTATTTGTGAATAGTCTATATCTTTACCAAAAACCTCAACTGCTAGGGAAGAATCAGGCTTTATTTGCTTTTTTTTTTCCTATTTTTTTTAAATTTGAAAAACACTGAAAAGTTGAAGGATACTTATTGATAATTATTATTTTACAAACTAATATTATCATACAAAAGAACTAAGATGTTTTACTCTGAAGGAGAGGTAGAATGCTGCTTATTAATGATTACTTTTTAAATTCTAAAGACGATTAATTTATAGCTCAAAGATTAAGGTTAAAGCAGATACTTATAACACATAATTAGACATTTTAACAATGGAGTGGGGTGTTTGCCCTGGCATAAATAGGGTGTTGTGACTGACTGCATTACAGGTATTTAATTACTTATTAATATACAGGAATAGAATTTACTTTGCACTTCTTAAAAACCTTTCCGAATGAATAGTTACATAGTATAGAATTAGAATAAACATGTAATTTTTCATTTAAACCAGGACACTTTGGGGAGGAAAAAGAGCACTGACTAATATGATTTTGGGCCAACTGAAGTAAATGTAGGCCATCCTAGGCAAATCAGAATATGTTGTCAGACTATAAAGAATGCACACTGAACCCTTTAGCCATATCCCCAACTAACCAGGTTTTTAAATGAACCCCCCTTTTGGTTTTATATACACATATACATTCTAGTAAGATTCTAGATAAAGACCTTTTAATTTATTTTATTCTTTTATAGAGGGGGAAGGGCAGACAGAGAAGGAGAGAGAGAATCTTCAGGGTCCACACCTAGCGCAGAGCCTGATGCAGGGCTCCATCTCACAACCATGAGATCATGACCTAAGCCGAAATGAAGAGTCAGACACTTCACCCACTGAGCCATCCTGGTACCCCTATATCAAGACCTTTTTAAATTCATGAGTACCATCTCAAATTTCTGTGGGGAAAACGCCCTGCACACTTTTTTTTTTCTCTGCACACTTTTCATAGGGTATATTGACACTGGATTTTATCGAAGGCCTCTATATATCACTTACGTATCATATTTAACATTGTCATGACACAATTTTTTAAAAACTGCTATTACATGTTTTAAAGCAATGTTTGCAACAACTCACTTTCTCTGGCTGTAATGCTTATAGAGATGCAGAAGTGTAGTTTGAAATTTTAACAATAATATCTATATTATAAGAGTTCAAGATAAAATCTAGAAAAATTTGAGCACAATTAAAAAGAGACTAACTTTTGTTGAAATTAAGAGAAATAAAAAGGAGCTAGGCTCTTCTCATATAGGGCTAGATGATATAATGGTCACAGATGACAAAACTGAGCTACTTGAGTACAAATTTACTTTCTTTTTTTCCCATTGAAATACTTCAATAGATATATTCCAAAGAAACTGAAGTTCTAAGAATAAATAATTCTATACTGAGGCACTGAAAGAAATTGCATAAATGAATAGGTTATTCATATTTGGGGAAACATGATGAATTGAAGAATGGATGAAAGACCAAGATGATTAAAGTGGGGAAGGTTGGAATTCAGAAACAAAGTATTCAAATAACATGACATTTTTTAAAAGAAATTATTCTTAAGAATAGCTTGTGAGCAAATAGAAATAATAGCATTGTGAGTGGGAACCAACAAACAACTGATGTGAATGTCTTATGATTAATTAGTGGGCACCTGGGTGGCTCAGGTGGTTGGGCGACTGCTTTTGGCTCAGGTCCTGATCCCGGAGTCCTGGGATCGAGTCCCACATCGAGGTCCCAGCTCAGCGGGAGCCTGCTTCTCCCTCTGACCCTCTCCCCTCTAATGCTGTTTCTCTCTCTCTCTCTCAAATAAATAAATAAATCTTTATGATTGATTAATTCCTTTTTGTCTTTCGTTGTTATTATTCAACTCGTAATTTATTGGACTGTTGTAAACATAGAAAGACTACAGTAGTCTCTTATGATGACTTTAGAGACCAAATGGAGGAAAGAGTGTGCAATGATAGGTTAGTTGTTTGAATTTGTAAGTGATAGAACAACCATTGTCAAAGAGTATTGATTAATAAATTGATGTAAGTTTTAGGACCATCCTTTAGCAGCATGTAACTTGTCTCTTCAAAATTTTTCTTAGTGATAGTATGGGGAGGAGATTATTAAAATACAATAATCAAGTCAGAATGTGATGCATAAATGAAAAAGATAAAATGTACGGTTTAGGATAAATGTAGGAAGAATATCTCCAGTTGTGCTTATAAAATTCATATTCAGAAAATTTTAACTATTAGAAAGTTATTATTTATGTTGAATGGTAATTTATCTTCTTGTAACTTCTACTTTTTTTGTTTTTTGTTTTTATTCCTTGGGGACTATAAAGAATGTTGAACCTTTTTTTCTAAATGAAAGCTATTCAGTTATTTGAAAGCTCTCGTGATTATCTTGGTAAAAATCCTGAATTTTTTCAATTACTTGTGCAATGACATGGTTCTGCATTTTTATGCAGTATTTGTTATTACCATTGGTCAGAGGATATTTTTATACACTTTATCACATCTCATTCTGGGATTACAAATAAAATAAGAAATATTATCTGATAAAATTAGAATAGCATATGATTGTCATCTCCCTTTTTGAGGTTCTGTTTCCTGTTAATATAGCTGGAAAGCATACCAAAAAGTGAGAGATCACTATCTGTTAAATTCTCCAATATATTTTTTAGTGGATGCTTATTCTAAGCTAATGTTTATCTAATTTATAGTAAGATTAAAGTGCAAGTCCTTAGCTAAATTCTTATAATTTTACATTATACTAGCTAACCTAGTATCAAAATATGGATATTTTGGGAAAAAAAGAAACCATACTTGATTTAAAAATCGCTGATCTTGTTTGTACAAAAACTATGATATAGATAAAATGTGGCCCTGAAATGCAGCTAAAATCATTTGATTTTGCAAATTGATTTATATACTAAATTATCTGATTTAGTTTAGACAGAATTTTCATTCTACACATAAGAAAACTGAGACACAAAGAGGATAAACAGCTTGACAATGTTTATGTCAATACTAAGTGGCAGGCCTGAGAATCAATTAAAAAGGTTATTTACATACTTCCAATCTGTAAACTGGTTACAAAAATATTTTGTTTATTTAGTTTTGTACATCCTTATGATAAATATTAAGGTCACTTTTTTTTATCAAATTTTCATTACTTTAAAACAAGCGTATAATTGAAAATCATCCGATAACTCAACTTTGTAAGTTTCACATAGTATGACATTTAGAATAGATTTTATTGATAGGAATTAACAAAAATGTACCAACCATCATGACTATGGACATCTGTATTTATTTATATCAGGTCAATGTCGGTTGGAAAACATAAAAATAGTATAACAAAGCTTACATGTTGTTTAATGTTATTTTTATTGCTAAGCCTGATGATACACAAAAGCTGCAATGCCTCTCACATGGTCAGGACTTTTTCCCAATAAATTATTTAATGCCAAGAAAGTTGAAGAAGCATGTTTTATTTATTCATCTTAAAAGTATACCAATCATGCAGACTTTTATTGTGAGTTTGAAAAGGCTAAAGCAATATCAACTCTTGACTTGGTCTCAACTCAAAAGCCTTGTCTTGAAGCATCCAGAATTGCTTATCCCATTGCTAAGAGAAAAAACCCATACACATTGGAAAGCTCTTGGTGAAGCCTTATGCCCTGGAAATGTCAGGTTGGTTTATGAGGAAGCAAATTATATCAGTGTCTCTGTAACAGGAAATCATTTATATCAGTCACTGGTATTCTTTTAATATTTTGAAGCAAATGATGGAGGAATTGGCAGCTCTAATTTCCCTTCATCATACAACTCGATGAAACTGCTGCTGTTCTTTCAGTTCAACCAGCTCTTATGTTCAAGCATCAGCTATCAGTAAAGAATTCCTATTCTATGAGCCCCTTTTGCAAACTGCGAAGGCCATCATTATCTTCAGATGGTGAAATATCTATGCCAAGCCAGACATCAACCGGAAAAAAAGTCTTGTTACTCTGCATTGATGGAGCACCTGCAGTTTTTGGCAACATACCTGAGTTTAACTTTAAGAAAGAAAGAAGCTCAGCAGGCATCATTGAGACTCGTTGGTTTCTATATCGTGAATATTTGCATCAGAGATTTTGACAGCTATCCCAAACAGATCTTTTGCATTGCTTTGTTGTCAGTTTCATCAAAGACGGGTTTGCACAACCAACTTTTCAAGAGGTATATTTTAAAATCAAGAAATGGAATAAAATGTGAAGTTCCTTTTAACCACATCAGTGAACGTTGGATTTCAGTGGTTATGTCTTAAAAAGCTTGATTAGACTTGTGGTGAGCATACCATAAAGTATAGAGATGTGGAATCACTATGTTGTACACCTGAAACGAATTAACATTGTTTGTCAACTATATTCAAAAACAAAATTTAAACAAATTTAAGGGCAACTGGGTGGCTCATTCGGTTAAATGTCTGCCTTTGGCTCAGGTCATGATCTTAGGGTCCTGGGACTGAAACCCATGTCAGGCTCCCTGCTCAGCGGGGAGCCTGCTTCTCTGTCTCCCTCTGCCCCTCCTGCCCCCTCTGCCCTGTCTCCCTCTGCCCCTCCTGCCCCCTCTGCCCACTCACTCTTTCTGTCTGTCAAATAAATAAATAAAAATCTTTTTAAACTGAAATTTAAAAATTGATTATACTTTAGACATTTCTTTGAGGGAAAATAATTGCCTTTTTTTGTCAGCTAAGGTTAAGTTTGCCTACATTTAACAGGGGGAAATACACTATTACTTAAAGATAGAAGTTTCTACTTCCCTCTTACATAAAGAGAGTCCAGTATAGACAGTCCAGAGAGTTATGGCCCTTCCATTACAGATCTAGGCTTTTGTCTTTTTGCTTCCCTACCTTAGTCCATTGTTTCTATCCTTAGAGCCACCTGATAAGCCAGGATGGTTGCTTCGTGTCTGAGTTTTAAGTCTCTAAGAAAGATGAAAGACAAATGGACAAAAAATTTTTCTTCAACTACTTTTAGGCAACTTTCTTGGAAGTCCTGTACAACATATATGTTTATATGTCACTGCCCAGAATTTAGTCAAGTGACCATATCCATATATAAGGGAAATTGGAAAATCTAATCTGAATTATATGAGATAATGTATCTAGAGAAATAGCTAGTTATCTGTTACTGACAATGAGATATGGAAATGGAAATTGGGATAAGCAACTACAGTTTCTATCAATTGACTTAGAATAATTTAGTTGGATGTGTTTCTTTGTAGCTTGACTTAATTGGTGGATATTCTTGTGGTATGAATAAGTTAATACTTTTCAGTCAAGGCACTGCAGTCTTCATTATAATTATTACAAAGACAAAGGTATGAGCAGGGCCAGCTGTTTATTTGTAGGGCCTACTGCAATATGAAAATATGGGCTTTTTGGTCAAAAGCAGGAAAAAAGTTTTTGTTTTCTTTTGCACTCTCTCTTGAAATGTCATGGTGTTTTTATTTGCTGTTTAATGTCATATTCCTTCAGACAGAGAGATGCTCCTGGGGTGTGTACCAAATTTATAGTGCCAGGGTCACCACTCTGCAACTCCATGTAACCCTCCCAGCATCCACATGTAGGCCCCTGCTGGGGGTAGAGTGGCTACAGATGCTCATCAGTGTGGGAGAGAGACGTTGAGAGTTTGTTTGCCCAAGGGAGATGGGGAGGGGCAGAATGCAGGATCATGTGTAAGCCGAGGCCCCAAGCCCCCCTGCCACTTGCCCTACTGTTCCATCAGACTTCACTAACAAAACACAAATTAAAGATAATATTGTTAAGAATTTTAAGATGGCATCCACAAAGTTTTAACCCTCATGTGCTTGTGCAATTGTACTGATAACAATTCCATAAATCCAGCCCTGGTTGTGAGTTCTTCTTCTACCCAACCCGTTACTCTAAGTGAACAGATTGGAAATGGATAACACTACTAACATTTTTAGTTTGGATTTTTCAGAGACAAACCTTGACGAAAATGTTACTATGAATTAGGAAGTCTTTCCAGAAAAGCATGGTAGGAGAATGGAGAAGTGGGGCAGGAAGTGAAGGAACTCAAGTGGGATTCTAAAATGTTTCATGGAAACAGTTTCAAATGCTCAGGAGATCTCTTCAGCCAGTGTAGGTCACACCTCTGAGTTGTCTTGCAACAGCACGAGAGCTATATTATTTATAGCTCCCTACCTGCCAGTGTTGTTAAAGGATACCCCCCAGGAATAAGTTCCCAGGTACTACCTGTTCTCCCAGCAGCAGGCAGCCCAAGTAGACTGGGGCAATCTGAAGGGAGCCCTTTGATAAAGAAATGGAGGTACCACTTGTAGGAGAGAAAGCACAGAGAGTTAAAGCATTGTTGCACTACAGAATGGTGAAAGGGACAAGAGGATATGCACCAAGCACCAAGAACATGTGCTGCAGTAACTATCCAAAACTGAAAGACTGCTTCTGCAGGCTACAGTTGGACTTTTTTTTTTTTTCTTTTGCTGATATTCATAGGCAATGGAAACATTGTGAAGTTCTTTGAAAGTTACTTCTGCAAGGTAGATGTTTGTACCTTCCCTTGGTGACAACAATGAGCAACATCAGTAATGCAGACTGGACTAAAGAAGAACAGATTTTAGTTAAACAAAAAGCTAACAGTCACATCTAACTCTCAGAGGTCTTCAAAAAATCAAGTTCTTCTTGTTATAAGCCACATCTGGCAAAGTTGATAATGGGGATATAAAATAAAGATAATGGAGAATGTTGCATGCATATGTACGCGTGAATTTTTCTATAGAGTAACTATAAATTTAATCAAGTGTCAAAGCAGTGGTCCCCACAGGACCATTACTCTGGGACTGTATTTTTTTCCCTAATCCATGCTACTTACTTAGCATACATTAAACTGAGAAGAATGTTTAAGTTGACTAAAAGTTTAATTTTGATTTACATGTATCTATTACTACTATCCTTTTTACTTTACTTATTTATCCATCTAATAAATATTTATTTAGCACCTAGTGCTTGTGTTCTGGGAGAGAAGGGCTCAGTGAAGATATTCTTGATCACCCAATCCAAGCGGCTTTCCCATCTCTAATGTCTTCTCACCTTATCCAGGGTTATTTCCTTAATTGTAGTTTTCACTAACTTACTGTGCCTTTTTTATTTGCTCACTCATTTATTTCTTTATTCCTCCCATTTACATAACTAGATTGAATAGAGGACTGAATTAGAATACCCAAAGTAACTTGCAACATTCATATTACATGATGCTATAAAGGATATTTTTTTAACAATTAGAGACATTTCAAATCAAGATGGGCTTGTTCATGACCTAGTGAGTTGTTTATTACTGCACATTTTACAACAGAGTCTGAATGTTGGTTTGTTTAAGATGTTGAAGAGATGATTCCTGCATTAGAAAAAGAATTTGAATGGGATATCCTTTTTATTAAAGATTTTTTATTTATTTCACAGAAAGAGAGAGAGAGAAAGCACAAGCAGGGGGCGGGGCAGAGGGAGAGGAAGAAGCAAACTCCCTGCTGAGCAGGGAGGGAGCCTGACATGGGGTTTGATCCCAGGGCCCTGAGATCATGACCTGAACTAAAGGCAGTTGCTTAACTGACTGAGCCACTCAGTCACCCCTGTATGGGATATCTTTAAAGATCATTTTAATCTTTGAGAGTGAAAACTAAAAAAGAAAAATAATAAAAGGAGAAATATGAAAAGAAAGACAAATGGTCAGGTACTTGAACTGTTTCTTTATGGGCTGAAACAGGGCTATTTTATGAGGTTAATGGAAGAAACATTTGGAAAACACAGTGACTGAACACTACATCAAAAATTAATGATGTACTGGGCACCTGGGTGGCTCAGTCGGTTAAGTGTCTGCCTTAGGCTCAGGTCATGATCCCAGGGTCCTGGGATCGAGTCCCACATCGGGCTCCCTGCTCGGCGGAGAGCCTGCTTCTCCCTCCCCCTTTGCCTGCCTCTCTGCCTACTTGTGCTCTCTATCTCTCTGTCAAATAAATAAATAAAATCTTAAAAAAAAAATTAATGATGTACTATATATTGACTAATTGCATTTAAATAAAAAATAATTAAAAAATAACAGAAAAAAGGAAAAAAAAGAAAGGAAGAAAGAAGAAAGAAAGAAAGAGAAAGAAAGAAAGAAAGAAAGAAAGAAAGAAAGAAAGAAAGAAAGA